>NW_027206663.1:2565279-2885939 GCF_032191515.1 Phaenicophaeus curvirostris | reverse complement strand
CAAAGAAATTAAGGGGTGTTCCTCTAAGAGGGCGACACAGCTGACAGCCCAGCTGAAGGGCCTCTACACCAATGCACGCAGCCTGGGCAAAAACCAGGAGGAGCTGGAAGCTACCGTGCTGCTGGAAAGCTACAACCTAGTTGCTATTACCAAAACTTGGTGGGACGAATTCCATGACTGGAGTCTGGCTATGGATGGCTACAGGCTGTTCAGAAGGGACAGGCCAGGAAGGAGGACAGAATCATAGAATCATACAATGCCAGGTTGGAAGGGACCTCAAGTATCATCTGGTCTTTTTAGGTGATCTAAAGTTTAAATGAGATGGCCCAGCACCCTGTCTCAAGCTGAGCCTTAGAAGTGTAGAGGAATACACCACTTCCCTGGGGAGATTATTCCAATGTTTAACTGTTCTCATGGTAAAAAAATTTCTTCTGGAAACCAATTGGAATCTCCCCAGGAGCAACTGATACCCATTCCCCCTTGTCTTTTCCATGTGACTCCTTGTAAAAAGGGAGTCTCCATCCTCTTGGCAGACACCCTTTATGTACTGGTACATGGTAATAAGGTCTCCCCTAAGCCTTCTCCTCTCAAGGCTGAACAAACCCAGTTCTCTCAGCCTTACTTCATATGATAGGTTTCCTAGTCCTCTGATCATCTTAGTGACCCTTCTCTGAACTCTCTCCAGCCTGTCCACATCTTTTTGTACAGCAGGGACCAAAACTGGATACAGTACTCCAGGTGCAGCCTGACAAGCGCTGAGTAGAGTGGGATAATGACTTCTTTATCTGTGCTGGTGATGCCCTTCTTGATGTACCCCAGCATCCTGCTTCTGCAGCACACTGTTCACTCATGGTGAGCTTGTTGTCCACCAAGGCCCCCAGGCCTTTCTCTACAGAACTGCTCTCCAGGTAGGTAGAACCCCGTCTGAGTTGCACTCCAGGATTATGTATACCCAGGTGCAAGACCTTACACTTATCTCCATTGAACTTCATAAGGTTTCTGCTAGCCCACTCTTCCAGTCTGTCCAGGTCTTCCTGGAGGGCAGCTCTTCCCTCTAGAGTGTCAACTTCCCCACTCAACTTGGTGTCATCTGCAAACCTCATCAGGGTGCTCTTGATCCCAACATCCAGGTCACTTGAGAAGATATTAAACAGCGTTGGGCCTAATATCGACCCCCGGGGGACCCTGCTTGTGACTGATCACCAGTTTGAAAAAGAACTATGCACCACCACCCTCTGGGTATGGCCTGTCAGCCGGTTCCTCATCCGCTGCACAGACCACTTGTCTAGGCCGTAGCATGTCAGTTTCTCCAAGAGGAGGCTGTGAGGAAACGAGTCAAAAGCCTTGGAGAAGTAAGAAGGGGTGCCCTCTTTGTCAAGAAATGGAGCTGTCTCTGAAGAACAGCCATGAGCAGCTTGAAAGCCTGTGAGTAAGAATCAGAGACTGAGGCAATAAAGGGAATCTTGTGGTCAGTGTTTGCTACAGGCAACCTGATCAAGGGGAGCCTATCGATGAAGCCTTCTTCCTCCAGCTACAGGAGGCTTCACTCTCGCAAGCTCTCATCCTACTGGGGGACTTCAACCACCTTGACATCTGCTAGAAAAGTAGCACAGCAAGCTGTAGGCAATCCAGGAGACTCTTAGAGTGCATTGAAGATAATTTCTTAGTCCAGCTGATAGAGACCCCCCACCCGAGGATATGCACTACTGGACCTGATGGTCACCAGTGCAAGTGAACTCATCAGTGATGTAAAGATCGGAGGCAGCCTGGGCTGCAGTGATGATGCACCAGTGGAGTTCAAGGTCCTGAGGGATATGGGACAGGTGAGGAGTATAGTCAGGACCCTAAATTTCAGGAAAACAGGCTTCCAGCTCCTCAAGGTTACTCAGTAGGACGCCCTGGGACATGATCTTTGGGGACGAGGGAGCAGAACAGAGCTGGCAAATATTTAAGGATGCTTTCCATAAAGTGCAAGACTGCTCTGTACCCACATGTAGGAAATCGGGCAGGGAAGGGAAGAGACCAACGTGGCTGAGTCAAGACCTGCTGGTCAAACTGAAGGGCAAGAAAGAAACACACAGGCAGTGCAAGCAGGGACAGGGAATCTGAGAAGTGTCTAGGGACGCTGCCCAGTTGTGTATGGATAGGGTCAGGAAGGCCAAGGTGCAGCTGGAGTTGAACTTGGCAAGTGAAGTGAAGATTAACAAGAAGGGCTTCTACAGGTACGTCAGCCAGAAAAGAAAGGTTAAAGGAAGCGCACCCCCATTGATGAATGAAAATGGTGACCTCGTATCAACAGACGAGGAGAAGGCTGAGGTACTCAACAAATTTTTTGCCTTGGTCTTCACTGGCAGTGTCTCTTCCCGCACCTCTCAAGTGCATGGACTGCAAGATAGGGACTGGGGGAGAAAAGTCCCACCCACTGTAAGAGAAGATCAGGTTAGTAACCACCTGAGAAACCTGAAGTCTATGGGACCTCATGAGATGCATCCCAGAGTCCTGAGGGAATTGGCTGATGTAGTTGCCAAGTCCCTCTCCATGATATTTGAAAAGTCATGTCAATCAGGATAAGTCCCTGGTGACTGGAAGGAGGGTAATATTGTGCCCATTTTTAAAAAGGGTAGAAAAGACAACCCTGGGAACTACCGACCTGTCAGCTTCACCTCTGTCCCTGGGAAAATCATGGAACAAATCCTCCTATAAGCTATGCTAAGGCACATCGAGGACAGGGAGGTGATTCAAGACAGCCAGCATGACTTCACCAAGGGCAAGTCCTGTATGACCAACTTAGTGGCTTTCTATGATTGGGTAACCACAGCAGTAGACACAGGAAAAGCAATGGATGTCATCGATCTGGACTTCTGTAAAGCCTTTGACATGGTTCCCCACATCATCCTTCTCTCTAAACCGGAGAGATACAAATTTGATGGGTGGACTCTTTGGTGGATAAGGAATTGGTTGGATAGTCTCATTCAGAGAGTAGTGGTCAATGGCTCGATATTCAGATGGAGATCCCTGACAAGTGGTGTCCCTCAGGGGTCTGTATTAGGACCACTACTGTTTAAAGCACATTCTGCAGTGCATCCACAGCCCATGGCCAAACAGATAAAAGCTCCCCCACTGGCACACACAGAAGAGAGGGGGGACAGCAAAGAATAAAAATGGAAGTTTTTAAGGGCAAGGATCACCAGGAGGAAGAGGCTTCCCCTGAAGCCTGAGGTGCCCCTGCAGAACCCTGCTCTGCTGACTGAAGAGGAAATGCCCATCACATCTAGAGAGAGGCTGGAGCCAGATACGGCAGCCCCATCTGCCCCCGGGATAATACCCAGCGCAACTAAGAAAAGGCAAAAGGTGACAGTAGTGGGAAACCCTCTTCTGAGAGGGACAAAGGCACCCATTTGCTGTCCTGATTCATTCTCTAGAGAGCTGTGCTACTCACCAGAGGCTTGTATCAGGGATATCACCAGGAGGCTGCCAAGCCTGGTGCAGCCCATAGACTACTATCTGCTGCGGTTGTTTCACATCTGCTCCAGTGATAGAGCCAGGAGCAGTCTGAGGGGTATCAAGTGGGATTACAGAGTTCTGGGAGCAGTGGTAAGGGACTCTGGAGTGCAGGCAGCTTTTACATCAATCCTCCAGGTCAAGGAGATGGGATTTGAAAGGGCCAATTGAGTTTGGCAAGTCAACAAACGGTTACAGGACTGGTGCCGCAGCCGGAGTTTTGGCTACATGGATCATGGGACTTGATTTGAGGAACCTGATCTACTGGGGGCTGATGGGGTCCATCTGTCAGAGAAGGGGAAGAGTATCCTTGGTCATTGGCTTGTCAACCTGGTGAAGAGGGTTTTAAACTAAAGTTGCTGGGTGAGGGGAACCTCAACCCATCCCAGTTTGATGCCAGTACGACCAATAGATGACCAGAGACTGGAGAAGGAACACAGATCAGCAGGAGAGCACCTGAAGAGCAACACAAAGGATCTCCTGCCAGACAGCTTCATGGGTGACCAACTCAAGTGCCTCTATGCAAACCACGTAGCATGGGGAATAAACAAGAGGAGTTGGAGACATGTATGTGCCTGCAAGACTATGATCTCATTGGCAGCACAGAGAAATGGTGGGATGGATCCTATGGTTGGAGTGCTGGGATGGAGGGATAAAGGCTTTTTAGGGAGGACAGGCAGGGGAGATGAGGAGGGTATGTTGCCCTCTATATCAGTGGCCAGCTGGAATGCATGGAGCTCCACCTGAGGATGGATGAGGAGCTGAGGGAGAGCCTATGGGTCAAGATTAAAGGGAGGGCAGGGACAGGTGACATTATAGTGGGGATGGGAATCAGATGGGAATCACCTTTCTCAGAGGGGGAGGAGGATCTTTGATCAGGAGCTTGCAGGGCTCATTGACAGGGCTTTAAGCTAGATGTGAAAGGGGAATAATATCAGGCTTGCCTGTGAGAAGCTGCGGGAGGACACCAAATGGTTGGAGGGATGGGGTGCTGGTATCAGCTCTCCAACTGCTGTCCAGGGGCATGCTGGGATGTCGTGACACGGCTGAAGTCCTGTGGAGATGAGTGGGAGGCTCGTGAGGTAGTAGGCATCAGGGAGGAAACTTCTCCAAAACACCTTATAGGTAAAAAAGGGTCCACTAGGAAGGCGATGCAGCTGGCAGCCCAGCTTAAGTGCCTCTATACAAATGCACAAAGCTTGGGTAAAAGCAGGAGGAGATGGAAGCTACCATGCTACTAGAAAGCTATGATCTAGTTGCCATCATGGAAACTCGGTGGGATGAATCCCATGACTGGAGTGTGGCTATCGATGGCTACAGGCAGTTCAGAAGGGACAGACCGGGAAGGAGGGGTGGAGGTTTTTCCCTCTATGTCAGGAAGGGGATAGAATGTGAAGAGCTGTGGCTGAAGAGTAGCCTGTCAGAAGAGATGCTGAGCAAAAAATGACCATGAGTGCTGCTGAGCCTCTGGAGACAGAGTGCAGAGAGCTTTGATAACAGGCAAGCCTCTGGCCTGAGAAGAATCAACATCAGTGGCAAAACCAAGAAGGCATGAAAACAATGACAGTGGTCACGAGGAGCTTGGAAAGAGAAGAACATGCTGTGGAAATTTTTATGAAGGACTTGCAGGACTGTTGATGACATTTTCACTAAGGTATAAATATGAGCTTGTAACAATAAACTTGGTCTTAGTCTTAGCTTGAAATGAAACCTGAATCCATGTCTGTTAATACGCCATAGTAGCCACAAACAGGTCGAAAGCTTGTGGGTCAGAATAAAAGACCGAGGAACCAATGGGAACCTTGTGGTTGGTGTATACTACAGGCCACCCGATCGAGGAGACCCAAACTGGAAAAGTAGCACGGCAAGCTGTAGGTAATCCAAGAGACTCCTAGAGTGCATAGAAGATAATTTTTTAGTCCAGCTGATAGAGACCCCCACTCAAGGGGATGCAATACTGGACTTGATGTTCACAAATACAAGTGAACTCACCAGTGATGTCAATATCAGAGGCAGCCTCGGCTGCAGTGATCACACACCAGTGAAGTTCAAGGTCCTGAGGGATATGGGAAAGGTGAGGACTATAGTGAGGACCCTAAATTTCAGGAAAGAAGGCTTCCAGCTCTTCAAGGAGTGAGTCAGTAGTACCCCCTGGGACACGATCCTCGGGGATGAAGGAACAGAACAGAGCTGGCAAATATTTAAGGATGCTTTCCATAAAGCTCCAGGACCTTTCAGCCACACCTCTGTGCCTGGGAAGATCATGGAACAGATTCTCCTAGAAGACATGCTAAAGCACATGGAGGACATCGAGGTTATTAATGGCAGCCAGCATGGCTTAACTTGGGGCAAGTCCTGTATGACCAACTTCGTGGCTTTCTGTAATCATGGAATCACTAGTTTGGAAAGGACCCACAGGATTATCGAGTCCAACTATTCCCATCAATCACTACACCATACCCCTCAGGCACTTCATCCATTCGTCTTTGAAACACCTCCAGGGAAGGTGACTTGACCACCTCCCAGGGCAGCCTGTTCCAGTGCCCAATGACCCTTTCTGTGAAGAATTTTTTCCTGATGTCAAGCCTGAACCTCCCCTGGTGGAGCTTGAGGCCATTCCCTCTTGTCCTGTCCCCTGTCACTTGGGAGAAGAGGCCAGCTCCCTCCTCTCCACAACCTCCTTTCAGGTAGTTGTAGAGAGCAATAAGGTCTCCCCTCAGCCTCCTCTTCTCCAGGCTAAACAACCCCAGCTCTCTCAGCCGCTCCTCATAAGGCCTGTTCTCCAGCCCCCTCACCAGCTTTGTTGCTCTTCTCTGGACTCGCTCCAGAGCCTCAACATCCTTCTGGTGGTGAGGGGCCCAGAAATGAACACAGGATTCGAGGTGCAGTCTCACCAGTGCCGAGTACAGAGGGAGAATAACCTTCCTGGACCTGCTGGTCATGCCATTTCTGATACAAGCCAGGATGCCATTGGCCTTCTTGGCCACCTGGGCACACTGCTGGCTCATGTTCAGTCATCTGTAGACTTGCACGCTCAGGTCCTTCTCCTCTAGGCAGCTTTCTAGCCAGCCTTCTCCTAGTCTGTAGCACTGCGTAGGGTTGTTGTGCCCCAAGTGCAGGACCCGGCACTTGGCCTTGTTAAACCTCATGCTATTGAGCTCAGCCCAGCAGCCCAGCTGATAAGCAGGCATATGATATAGGAGAGAAGTTAGAAAAACTTAAGAGGGCTTAGCTCACTGAAATGCGCACTGTCTGCTAGTAAAGGCCTTGGTCTGCGCCAGTATGGGAGAAGCTTCTCGAACCTAATTATAGTAGGAAGCGGGGAAAGGTCATGAATATGTAATAGGCGCTTATGAATAGGCATGTCTTTACACTATAACTATCTGCTTGTTAGACCATACGGTGTGCGAGTTAGGAGGATTACCCCCTCGCACCTGCAAGCAAATAAATGCATACCTACTTTATAACCCTTAACGGAGTTATAGAGTTTGATTCCGCAAAACAATTTGGCGACCCAGATGGAACACCCTCTCTATCTGGCTACAGGACCGGTGGGGAGCGGGACGTTCTAGGCGCCACCGGGCTATTTCTCCAGAGAATCTCCCATCCCCATCTGATGGTTGTGGGGAGAGAGACGGCCCATCAGTGGGCGGACAAGGTATGTGACTTGGGGATATGGATATCGGCAGGGGAAGTAGGGGATTAGTCTGTAAGTCGTGTATGGGATGCCACATGCAATGACAAGGAGCTAGATTGCTCGCCCCTGGGAACTGGAAAGAAGGGATGAGTCTAAGACATGCATGGGATGCCACACGCGATAAAGAGGAGCTAGAATGCTCGCCCCTGGAATTGTTGGGCCCGATGGAACGCATAGTGAGGTGAGCTGGAGGGTTCCTATAGAATCATAGAATAACCAGGTTGGAAGAGACCCACCGGATCATCGAGTCCAACCGTTCCTATCAAACACTAAACCATGCCCCTTAGCACCTCGTCCACCCGTGCCTTAAACACCTCCAGGGAAGGTGACTCAACCACCTCCCTGGGCAGCCTGTTCCAGTGCCCAATGACCCTTTCTGTGAAGAATTTTTTCCTAATGTCCAGCCTAAACCTCCCATGGCGGACCTTGAGGCCATTCCCTCTTGTCCTGTCCCCTGTCACTTGGGAGAAGAGGCTAGCACCCTCCTCTCCACAAACTCCTTTCAGGTACTTGTAGAGAGCAATGAGGTTTCCCCTCAGCCTCCTCTTCTCCAGGCTAAACAACCCCAGCTCTCTCAGCCGCTCCTCGTAAGACCTGCTCTCCAGTCCCCTCACCAGCTTGGTTGCTCTTCTCTGGACTCGCTCCAGAGCCTCAACATCCTTCTTGTGGTGAGGGGCCCAGAACTGAACACAGGATTCGAGGAGCGGTCTCACCAGTGCCGAGTACAGAGGGAGAATAACCTCCCCGGACCTGCTGGTGACGCCGTTTCTGATACAAGCCAAGATGCCATTGGCCTTCTTGGCCACCTGGGCACACTGCTGGCTATATAGCTTGCCAAGACCTTGTAAGGCGTCAGGACGCGTAGTGAGGTGAGCTGGGGAGGTTCCCTATAACTTGCCAAGACCTTGTAAGGCATCTGAAGCTGGGGATAGCTATCATTGTATTTTAAGTGATGTATGTGCCTGGTACTGTGTGGTTTGGATATCCATGACACTGCGAATTGCGGATCCAATTCGACTGGTCGTAACTAACACTGTGTGAGTTGGGCTGGCCATGATATGAATGGCTGTGTGTTTGAGACGCAGCATTGCTGCAAAGCGAGTGAGGAGTTCTGATTGTTGTGTGTTGTTAATTTGTTCTGTGCTCCATGAATTGTTTAATGTATGATAGAGTGCTGGAGTTCGGCAGGAATTTAAAACTTTAGATACTAGTGGGGAGAGAAGCGGGCACACCAAGGTGGGCTCAAGCTGCCGACCTGTGCCACCAAGGAGTTTCAAGTACTATGCAGGTAAAACTAGGCAGGACAGCTTGCTCACTCTGAAAAGCGAGGGGCGCTGCCAGAGACAAAGTGCTTGAAGTTTCAAACATTTATAAAACTTACAAAGTAGTTTTGAAAATATCTAGCAAAAAGGAAAAGAGAGAAAAAAATGGAAAAACCCAGCCTTGTGGCTGTGTGTGTGTATGGGTGCCCCCACCTTCTGCTTCTTTGCTGAGTCCGCGGGAGTTAACCGTGTTATCTCTGTAGGGAGATACTGGGTTATGAGCAATTCTATTCGCATAAGAATAATGAGCAAACCAGCTATTGTAGGGATTCCTAAACAGGCTTTATTAAAAGATGGGAGAAATGATCCTTAAAATTTTAAGCGTGCCAACTATTGATTTATCCAAAATTTGTTGTGTGATTATTTCTGCGGACAGTTTTATTGTGTATAATTGGGGGAACAATACGTTCAGGTTTGGTATATGTGTGTGTATATTATGTTTATCAGTAATGTAAGAAAGGTTGCACTACTGCCTAATTGGCAAGGACAAAACTTAATGTAATTTAATGGAAAGTATGATCAGTAGTGGAAAAGAAAGTTTGGTTCCAGAAATTGGGGACCTTGAGGGGAAAGACCGGGAACGGGTTAAAGAACCATGTAAAGAAAGGTTTTAGTGAAAACTGAGAAAGAAAGAGGTGAAACTAAGGAAAAAGCAAACTAAAGAAACTAAAAATGGAAAACAAAAAGAGCCCTCTGGGGTGTGTATTAACACATTGGAAGGATATTGCTTGGAACTGGGAGCACTGAAAACAAAAAAACCCTTATTAAATATTGTAATCAATGGTGGCCGCTTTACAAATTAGATGATGGGGCAAAGTGGCCACTTAATGAGACAATAGATTATAACACCCTCTTACAATTAATATTGGTTTTGAGGAGAGAAGCAAAGTCGGATGAGGTGTCTTACGAGGATATGTTTTTAACCCTCCATAACAATCCGGAGTGAAAAAGGGACTGTGGAATTTTGCCCCCAGAGGACCCTCTGGCACTCGCCCTTGAGCGAGAAAATAACAAGGAAACTGGAGGTAAACTGAGGCGGTGTTGTTCAGCGTGCAGCATCAGACAAAAGTGCACAAAGTTAAACAAAACTCACCAGGCACCAGAACAGGATCTAAGTGATCTGTATAAGCCTCCCCCTCAATCACAGGAACAAGATGCCGACTAGGAAAGGACCCCCACTCTTCCGGATAGCCCTGTAACCACCTCCATCAGAAAAAGTCTGCTCCAATGGTCCTGCAGGCACCTCTCCGAGAGGCAGTAGAACCTGATGAAGGGCCAATGCTAATCAAGGTACCCTTTCCACGGCCGATTTAAAAGCATGGAAAGGGTTGCCTGAGACTACCGGAATGATCCAGTAAGTGTAGCCAAACATTTTCAGTTTATTATAAGGCAGCACAACTCCGATGGGGGCGTTCTACAGTAATTATTGGAGTGTTTGACAGAGAGAGAGCAACAATTAAACAGCCTTAAATACTGGGGGGGGATTTGGCCGAAGGTTATTATAAACGAGAAGGGGTGGACATTAAGGATTATTTCCCTCTTCAAGACCCAAAGTGGGATGCGAACAGGAATGCACATAACGAAAGGTGGCAAGCATATCAGGGGTAGATTCTGGAAGGGATGGAGAGAGCCATTCCCAAAACAATAAATTGGTCAGTATTATATGCAGTTAAGCAAGGACCTTCCGAGTCACCATCTGAATTCCTGGATTGATTAAGGGATGCAAGGTGCCACAGCACACCGCTGGATCCTGGGTCAGAGGTAGGAATACAAAAACTACTTTCTTTGTTCTTGGGTCATTCAGCAGGGGATATCAGGCATAAATTTCAAAAGCTGCATTCCATAGAAGATAGGAACCTGAAAATATTGTTGAATGAGGTGAAAAAGAAATGAAAGAGCAGAGTAATCAGAAAGGACGGATAGCGGCTCATGTGAAGGAGGACTGACAGAGTTCTGGGGAATCCACCCTAGCAGATCCTCTGGTTATAATGAAGCTAGGGAAAGAGCAAAAGAAGGTAGAATTTTTAATTGATACCGGGGGAACATATTTAGTTTTAAACCAAGCATTGATAACCCTGGGAAATGACTACATCATGGTAAAGGGAGCAACTGGCCAAGGCAAAAAGGCATATTTTTGCAAAACTTGAAATACAAATTGGGGAAACAATGGGGTATACACCAATTCCTGTACATGCCCAATTCCCCAAAGGCACTCATGGGGAGAAATTTATTAGAACGATTAGGGGCTGTGATTAAATTTGTAAAAGGAGAAATTACTCTGGAGGTAAATGATCAACAATACATGCAAATAATGAGCTTATCTCTAGCTAGTGTGCCCACAGCAGGAAAGGTCGATGAGGAAATTACGAACCAGGTATACCCTGGGGTATGGGCCACTGATGTGCCCAGAAAAGCAAAGAATGCTCCACCTGTTGAGATCAAATCAAAGAAGGGCGGCAGCCGGTAAGAATTAAATAAGATCCCCTAAAGAGAGAAGACAGGGAAGAAATTCAGCCAATACCTGTCTGTAAGCCTGATGGATCATACCAAGTGGTCCAGGACTTATGAGTTGTAAATAAAATAATAAAGACCTCTATCCAGTGGTGGCAAACCCATATACTCTATTGACTGTATTGACACCTGAACTAACCTAATTTACCATTTTAGACCTGAGGGATGCCTTCTTTTGCCTCCCTCTCCATGAGGCCATCCAGAAAATATTTGCATTTGAAGGGGAGAATCTCAAAAGTGGATGCAGAAATCAGCTTACTTGGACAGTATTACTGCAGAGTTCAAAACAGCCCTACTCTATCTGGCAATCAACTTGCAAAAGATCATGAGTGCCAAGAAGCCCCGTCTGAGGAAGAAAAACTGTTACAGTACATGGACGATATCCTGATTGCCACCAGGACAAGGGACGCTTGCATGACCTGGACGGTGAGTCTATTGAATTTTCTAGGACTCCGGGGATATCGGGAATCCAAAAAGAAGGCCCAGATAATGCAGCGCGAGATGATTTACCTGGGCTACGAAGTCAGTGCTGGACAGAGGACTTTGGGACAAGCCCGAAAAGAGGCAATATGCAAACTCCGAGACTGCAAACAGTGAGAGAGTTACGAATTCTTCTGGGAATGACTGGATGGTGCTGACTGTGAACGGACTGCTTGTTAAACTCCTGTACATACTAACAACCACTGAACAGAAACACCTTCAAAGGAATAAAGAAGCTATACAGGCCTCTGAGCTACTGAAAAAGGCCCTGATGTCGGCTCCAGCCTTGGGACTCCCAGATGTGAGTAAGCCATTTTTCTCCTCTAATATTGGCACAGGATCCGGGCCCAATTCACCGAGCAGTTGCATACTTTTCCAAGCAATCAGCCGCAACTGCAAAAGGTTGGCCTGGATGCCTGTGAGCATTTACGGCCATAATACTAGATATCCAGGAAGCCTGAAAATTCACCCTGTGCCAGAGAATGATCATGCTGGTGTCCCATACAATATCTGCTGTATTGGAAGTGAAAGGTGGACACTGGCTTTTCCTACAAAGGTTCTTGAAATACCAGACTGCAATGGTAGAAAATTGTAATTGCTAACATTGTCAATCCAGCCTCTTTTCTTAGCGGAAACACAGGGGAACCAGTACATCATGACTGACTGGAAACTATTGAGGCGACATACTCAAGCCATCCGGACTTGAAGGACAGTCCTATGGGAAGTGCTGAAGACTGGTTCATGGATGGGAGCTGTTATGTCCTAAGTGGTAAAAGACATGCTGGATATGCCATGATCACTAGTCAAGACATAACAGAGTTAGGACCTTTACCCATGAATACCTCTGCACAAAAGGCAGAGATAATTGCTCTGACCCGTGCCTCGGAATTGGCTAAAGGCAAAGCTGCAAATATCTATACAGATTCGAGGTATGCATTCGGAGTTGTACATGCGCACAGAGCAATCTGGAAGGAAAAAGAGTTATTGAACTCACAGGGTAAACGCATCAAACATGGACATCCTGAAACTACTGGAAGCAGTCCAGCTCCCTGAGAAGGTAACAACCATGCATATCAAAGCACAACAGAAAGCGAATTCGGAACTGAGAAGAGGAAATGAGCTGGTGGATAGAGAGGCAAAGCAGGCAGCCAAAGGAGAGGTAAAAACAGAAGGGGCTTTGACCCCTGATGGGCGAATCTCCCTGGAAGGAGAGGCCCAATATACCAAAGAAGATCAAAAGCTCACTGCAGATTTGGAAGGGTCATATAATGAGGAGGGATGAGTTCTCACTCGGCAAGATAAACTAATCATACGGTTTTTAGTAAAAGAGAAGCATACAAAAAGGCATTAGGGAGCAGAGGCCCCGTAGAAATGCCTTATTAGAGAAATCATAGCTAGAAATGTATGCATTACTGTGAGACAAGTGACTCAGCAGTGTGATCTTTGCCTCCAGACTAATCCCAAAAATACCCCCACACTGGAAATGGGCCAAATTGGGAAAGGCAATGGGCCTAGATGACAATGGCAAATTGATTATTTTAGAACTTCCAAGAAAAGGGGGGTATTGATATTTGTGAGTACTAACTGATACCTTTTCAGGTTGGCCAGAGGCCTTCCTTACCAGAACAGCCAAGGCTCGAGAGGTAACCAGAACATTAATACAAGAGATAATACACCATTTTGGGGTTCCAGTGACCCGTCTGTCACTTTGAGATCCATCCGGACACTAATCAGAAGACCGTACTCATATATATTGGCCTAGGTTGTATATGTTTAAGAACTGCTTGCATTTCTATAGTAATAGATGAGACAATTATAGATAGCAAGAATCATTCTAATTTTTGCATTTGTAATTTTGTTAAGATTGTCGGGTGTGACTTTTCTTACTTAGCACCAGTTGTATCCTACCAGTAGATAAAACCTAATTACACTATGTTTCACAAGTTATTGCCTGTACCTATTGGAATGAATCTTATATTGGTAAAACAATTAATGAAACATCAGGATCTGATCAAAATCTTGGACAAGGTCCAAGAAAGTGGGAGAAAGACCCTGATAACAGTCCACCATGACACGGAGGAAATGAACAGGGTCCTGAGAAGGGTAAGAGAAGATGCGAAACATCATTGGTGGGACATGCTATTTGGATGGTCCCCCACTGCAACTGGCATTCTAAATAAGTTTTGTCACCCCATTATTGTCCTGTTGATGTTAGTTTTAGTGAGCTTTGTTTTCTCTACTGTGTTGTTTGTTTGGAATTGGAGAATACTACAACAACTAACAATTTTGACCTCTATGTCTAGTGCTCATGAGAATGCGTTGAAAAGTAATTTTCAAGCAAAATACTATCCAGTTCCCCTTCAAAAGATGGATCCTGTATGAGGCAAATGAATTTGCCTAACTTTAAAAGACAGGGGGGAATTGATGTGCGGGCATATGATATAGGGGAGAAGTTAGAAAAACTTAGAGGGCTTAGCTCACTGAAATGTGCACTGCCTGCTAGTAAAGGCCTTGAAGACCCTGGATGCCAATAAGGAAGGAGCTCATTCACAGACATTCACTGATAAGGGAAAGCTGGAATGTGGACAACAGCAGAAAGCCGACTGCATCCTGCTCTGCGGTCTTGGAGTGTGACCAGGATGAGACTGCGCCCGCGCACAGATTGAGTTCAGGAACGATTCATGAGGAAGATGAAGGCTACTTCAGCCCTGAGCCCCCAGAGCAAGACCACCAGGAGACACTGCGCCTGCGCCAGTATGAGAGAAGCTTCTCGAACCTAATTATAGTAGGAAGCGGGGAAAGGTCATGAATATGTAATAGGCGTTTATGAATAGGCATGTCTTTACACTATAACTATCTGCTTGTTAGACCATACTGTGTGCGAGTTAGGAGGATTACCCCCTCGCACCTGCCGGCGAATAAACACATACCTACTTCATAACCCTTAACTGAGTTATAGAGTTGCGGATGACATTAAGCTGGGTGGAAGTGTCGATCTGCTGGAGGGTAGGGAGGCTCTTCAAAAGGATCTGAACAGGCTGGACCGCTGAGTCCAATGGCATGAGGTTTAACAAGGCCAAATGCCAGGTCCTGCACTTGGGACACAAGAACCCTATGCAGTGCTACAGACTAGGAGAAGACTGGCTAGAAAGCTACCTGGAGGAGGATCAAGGTGCGTTGACTGACAGCCATCTGAACATGAGCCCAGCAGTATACCCAGGTGGCCAAGAAGGCCAGTGGCATTTTGGCTTGTATCAGAAACAGCATGGCCAGCAGGTCCAGGGAGGTTATTCTTCCTCTGGACTCGGAACCGGTGAGACCTCACCTCAAATACTGTGTTCACTTCTGGGTCCCTCACCACAAAAAGGACTTTGTGGCTGTGGAGCGTGTCCAGAGAAGAGCAACAAAGCTGGTGAAGGGGCTGGAGAACAAGCCTTATGAGGAAAGGCTGAGAGAGCTGGGATTGTTTAGCCTGGAGAAGAGGAGGCTGAGGGGAGACCTCATTGCTCTCTACAACTACCTGAAAGGAGGTTGTGGAGAGGAGGGTGCTAGCCTCTTCTCCCAAGTGTCAAGGGACAGGACAAGGGGGAATGTCCTCAAGCTCTGCCAGGGGAGGTTCAGACTGGATATTAGGAAAAAATTTTTCACGGAATGTGTCATTGGGCACTGGAACAGGCTGCCCAGGGAGGTGGTTGAGTCACCTTCCCTGGAGGTATTTAAAAGATGGGTAGACAAGGTGCTCAGGGACATGGTTTAGGTTTAGTATTTGATAGGAATGGTTGGACTGAATGATTTAAGAGGTCTTTTCCAAACTGGTGATTCTATGATGGGTTATTCCTCTTTCATCTCTGTAGGAATGAATAGCTGTGAACTGAGAAGCTTCTTCTGCATAAATTATGTGAAACTTTATGCAGATATTACCAGTTTTGCTGATCCATGCAACATCATTTCTCTTCTCATGGTGTAATGCAAAGGGCTCTTTTCTTCATTTTAGTAGGTTCATCTTGAATTATTCATGGAATATTATCACAGCCACAGTTATGATCCATTTAGGGATGTAACTCAGCCAGCTAAAAATACATTATACTTAAATTCAGTCTTGTATGTGATCACTCTGCCTGTTCTGCACTGTAGTCTGGCTTAGTAGACCTTGGATATTGTGTTCCACAATAAATATGAAGGACAAAAATCTCTTTAGGGAACAACATGTTAATAGTATCAGGTATATCTATGAAATAGGCTATAGCTACACTGAAAATATGTTCTAATCTGTCTTTCTTGGCATTTCAGTAGTAGTTTAAGTAATTTCTGTATGAAGTTTAGAAGGAATTTCATGATCTGCTGGCACTGAATTTAAGATGCTGAATGAAAACTATTGTTGTTTGAGATCAGAAATGTACAAATTTATCTCAAGAAAGTGATTTGAAAAAATGAATCAACCTGCAGCAAACATAGCTCAGATTCATTCTGTCAATAATTGCTCAGGGAAAATTACCACTTGAAATTTCCGTCATTCTCACTTCTTTGTCTAACCAAAGTCTTCACTTATGAAGCAGTTACCTGTGTTGAGATTTGGTGTGATCTCCTCTCTTTGTTTCTCTGTGCTTTGATTTAATTTATTTTCTTTAAGAGATTCTTCAGTCTTCTGAAGCTTTGAGCAGTCACTGTCTTAAGCTCACATCAGGTCTGTAACTCTTCATTGTATTATGTTCCAAAGCCTCACTCTTCCAGTTTTCCCAGCAGCCCAGCATGCACTGTCTGCTGTAATGAAAAGTTCTGCCTGGCATCCTCCTCTCTTTATAGACTGTTGACTCTAGATCAAAATTTCCAGAAAACTCTCAAATGGCCTCTGCTGAGAAGGTCTAGGCTTTGCCAGAACAAGTTGTCTTGCTGTCTTATTTCAGCTGACATATTTTGCACTGAAGTATGCAGTTAAGTATAATAATGGCCATATATTAAAACAGTTAGCTCATTAAATAGTCACTAAAAAGTCCTTTCAGAATTTTTTCCCCTATGAGCAATCCTTACCTGGGTGATAAATGCAAAATAAAGAAGCAGAGGCTAAGAACAATTTTTTTTTCTTTTTTAGTCTCAAATATGAAACCACAGTACTGACTTTTCAGATATGCAAGCCTGCAGTTTTACAATAGAAGAAACTTGTTTAATCAGTTATTTTTCAATGACTGTTTTTTCAATCTGAATTATGTACTGGAAAAAAGGTTTAATTACAGTTACATTGCTTAGTGTTGCTGTGCAAAGGCTTGAATGATTGTTTGAGCCTTGCTGTTAAACATGAAACACTGAATGAGATGTCCCTGAAAAGAGCATGTGTGAGGGTCAGAATAAAGCATTTTAGCTTCCTTTTATGTCCCCTTCTGTGCATTAATAACTTCTGGACCACTGGTCATGAGAAAAATAAATTCAGTTTGAAACGAGGAAATGGAGCAAGTAAATGCTATCCAAATTTTTGCCTAGAGCTTTATCTTTTGTGGCTTCTGTATTCAATTGCATATTCTTCTTATTATATCATTTTCCAGCTCATCTTACTCTATAGATTTTTTTAAAGGATCACAATGCTATTTTCATTTTTCTAGGTACGTTTGAGAAGAGAACATTGTGAAGATATTTGTCATCTTTTCAGGTCTCTGTAGGAATGAGCATTTAAATCATAGAATCATAGAATCATAGAATAACCAGGTTGGAAGAGACCCACCGGATCATCGAGTCCAACCATTCCTATCAAAAACTCAACCATGCCCCTTAGCACCTCGTCCACCCGTGCCTTAAACACCTCCAGGGAAGGTGACTCAACCACCTCCCTGGGCAGCCTGTTCCAGTGCCCAATGACCCTTTCTGTGAAGAATTTTTTCCTAATGTCCAGCCTAAACCTCCCCTGGCGGAGCTTGAGGCCATTCCCTCTTGTCCTGTCCCCTGTCACTTGGGAGAAGAGGCCAGCACCCTCCTCTCCACAAACTCCTTTCAGGTACTTGTAGAGAGCAATGAGGTCTCCCCTCAGCCTCCTCTTCTCCAGGCTAAACAACCCCAGCTCTCTCAGCCGCTCCTCGTAAGACCTGCTCTCCAGTCCCCTCACCAGCTTGGTTGCTCTTCTCTGGACTCGTTCCAGAGCCTCAACATCCTTCTGGTGGTGAGGGGCCCAGAAATGAACACAGTATTCGAGGAGCGGTCTCACCAGTGCCGAGTACAGAGGGAGAATAACCTCCCTGGACCTGCTGGTCACGCCATTTCTGATACAAGCCAAGATGCCATTGGCCTTCTTGGCCACCTGGGCACACTGCTGGCTCATGTTCAGTCGGCTGTCAACCAACACCCCCAGGTCCCTCTCCTCCAGGCAGCTTTCTAGACAGACTTCTCCTAGTCTGCATCACTGCATAGGGTTGTTGTGCCCAAAGTGCAGGACCCGGCATTTGGCCTTGTTAAATCTCATGCCGTTGGACTCTGCCCAGCGGTCCAGCCTGTTCAGATCCCTTTGCAGAGCCTCCCTACCTTCCATTAGATCCACACTTCCACCCAGCTTAGTGTCGCCTGCAAACTTGCTAAGGGTGCACTCAATGCCTTCATCCAGGTCATTGATGAAGACATCGAACAGGGCTGGACCCAGCACTGAGCCCTGGGGAACCCCACTTGTCACTGGCCTCCAGCTGGATTTAACGCCATTTGCCACCACTCTCTGGGCCCGGCCATCCAACCAGTTTTCCACCCAGGAGAGTGTGCGCCTGTCTAGTCCAGAGGCTGACAGCTTCTCAAGCAGAATGCTGTGAGAAACTGTGTCAAAGGCTTTACTGAAGTCCAGGAAGACCACATCCACAGCCTTTCCCTCACCCAGCAGCCGAGTGCCTTTGTCATAGAAGGCAATCAGGTTAGTTTGGCAAGACCTGCCTTTCGTGAACCCATGTTGACTGGGCCTGATCACCCAGTTCTCTTGCATGTGATTCATGATAGCACTCAAGATCACCTGTTCCATGACTTTCCCCAGCACTGAGGTCAGACTGACAGGCTTATAGTTCCCTGGATCCTCCCTTCGACCCATCTTGTAGATGGGCACAATGTCAGCCAGCCTCCAGTCCAGTGGGACTTCCCCAGTCTTCCAGGACTGTTGGAAGATGATGGAAAGGGGTTTGGCCAGCACATCCGCCAGCTCCTTCAGTACCCTTGGGTGAATCCCGTCCGGCCCAATAGACTTGTGACTATCCAGTCGGGCTAGCAAGGCTCTGACCACCTCCTCTTGGGTCATGGGAGCCTCATTTTTCTCCTCTAACTCCTGGGTTTGTACACATAGGGAACAACTTTCTTTACAATTAAAGACTGAGGCAAAGAAGGCATTAAGTACCTCAGCCTGTTCCTCATCCCCTGTCACTGTTTTTCTTTCTGCGTCCAATAGGGACTGAATGTTCTCCCTAGTCCTCCTTTTATTATTTATATATTTGTAGAAAGATTTTTTGTTATCTTTCACAGACTTGGCCAATCTGATTTCTAGCTGAGCCTTAGCCCTCCTGATTTTTTCTCTGCACGATCTCACTTCCCTCATGGAATCCACCCTAGAAGCCTGTCCCTTCTTCCAAAGCCCATAAGCATTTCTCTTCTTTTTTATATCGCTCAAGATCTCCCTAGTCAACCAAGCTGGTTTTTTCCCCTTCCAGCTCTTTTTCCAGAACATTGGGATGGCTTTCTCCTGAGCTGCTAGGATTTCCTTTTCAAAGAGCTCCCAGCCCTCATGGGCTCCCTCGCCCTTAAGGACTGTCTCCCATGGGACTTTGCCAACCAGCCTTCTGAACAGTCCAAAGTCTGCCCTCCGGAAGTTTAGTGCTACTGTCCTTCTAACCACCCTCTTCACTTCACCTAGAACTGAAAACCCTATCATCTCGTGATCACTTTGTCCCAGGCGTCCTCCTGCCACCACATCCCCCACAAGGCCTTCTCTGTTCACAAACAACAGGTCCAGGAGGGCACCTTCCCTTGTTGGTTCATTCACCAGTTGTGCGAGGAATTTGTTTTCCACGCACTCCATAACCTCCTGGACTGCTTCCTTTCTGCTGTATTGTACTTCCAGCAGATATCAGGAAGATTGAAGTCTCCCACAAGAATGAGGGGCATTGATCTAGAGACTAAACCCAGCTGTTTATAGAAGAGCTCATCAGCTGCTTCTCCTGGGCTGGGTGGTCTGTAACAGACTCCCATCACAACATCTACCTTCTCTTGGGCTCCTCTGATTTTAACTCACAGGCACTCAGTCTCCTCATCGCCAGAATCCAGCTCAACGGTATCCAAGTCGTCTCTTACATAGAGGGCTACCCCGCCTCCTCTCCTACCATTCCTGTCCCACCTGAAGAGTTTGTACCCCACCATAGCTGCACTCCAATTATATGAGTCATCCCACCATGTTTCTGTGCTGGCAACGACATCATAGCCTCCTTGCTCTACAACAGCTTCCAACTCCTCCTTCTTATTACCCATGCTGTGTGCATTGGTGTAAATGCACTTCAGCTGGGCTGGCGAACCTTCAGCCCTCTTAGAGGGAATAGAGTTTATTCCCAATTGGCTGGTCACTGGAGTAGCTAGCACCAGAGTGCCCGTATCTTCCTTACCATCCCCAGGTGTAATTTCCCCCACTCCTTCTGTGGTGATGTACTGGTGGTCCTCACCAGCACACCATCTCTGAGTCACCGGTGCCCCATGTCCAGGCTCACTCCCATCTAGCCTGGTCTCATCCCCCTCCCCATTCACATCTAGTTTAAATCTTGGTTAATGAGCTTAGCTAGGTTTTTAGCAAGGGCTTTAGCCCCGCTAGGAGATACACGTGTCCCATCCATAGTAAGATAGCCTGGGAGTGCATGAGCCACCCCATGATCAAAGAAACTGAAGCCTCTCTCCTCACACCAGGCTCGGAGCCAGGCATTAATCAAATTCTTCTTCTTGACATCCTGCTCCTCTGTATTTAGCCTTGGAATGGAGCAAAATGCTATTTGAGCCCCATATAAAGTGTATTTAACTCCTCAAGTCTAAATGCAGTAATGTCTCAGGATCATCAGGATATTTTCAGTAGAAACTGAGCTGATCTTCTTGCTAAAACAAAGGGATCATATAGCAGGCAGCAAAACTTCCCACCAAACCAGAGGATTTCAGTCATCACCTAGGGTAGGAGACAGATATTTTTCAAAGGCATTAAAGCAAAATTTTGAAATTTCCCTGACACAATCTGTACAAAGATGAGAGCAGATGCAGCAGCCGCAATTTGCCTGAGTCTGACTGGGAAATCTAGTTACAAGACTTCCAGTCTGGACTGGCATGATGGGTAAGTAGGAAACTGTGCTGTAGGTGCAAAGGTTTTTAAGAAAATTACGACATTGGCCAAATTGCAGCAATGAAGCTGTAACAGGGACATGTGTATCTAAAAATAAAATTCAGAAAGGAATCAAGGCATCACAGAGCACAGCAGAAGTCAGCCCCATGGCTGAACAAGCAATCACACTAGGGACTCTCAGTGCATCCAAATATATGCAATCACTTCTATAACCTTGGCAGAGAGGAGGGTTTACTTATGGGATAGAACACCAGCAGATTAACCTTCAATTGAAACAGGTTTTACAGCTCAGAAATAGCTACTAGGTGGCTGTGGCATTCACCGTGACATTGTAAATCGTTCTTTCAATGTGATGCACTAGCCACTATTTGAGGTAGTTATAAGCTAACTTCCATGATCCCCTGTAAGACTAGCTCTGTGTCTTACATCGGATAAAAGCTGGGGCATAGCTACTTGGAAAATAGTTTACTGGCAGAAATGATGACAGTAGTGTTTCAAGGGCTCAGGCCTTCATCATCTGAAAGGTCTTGGCAGATATAAGTGAACAAATTCTAATTTGCAGTATTTCAGTACCTTTATGAGATTTCTTTTATTTAAGGGAATCTCTTGACTTGTTACTGCAATGACGTGTTGATGGGTTGGTGGAAAACATCTTAGTTTAGTCTTTGGAAACAGCTAGGCCCCTTCCACTCATTGAGCTCTAAAGGGAGTGGGAGCTAAATTTTGCATTTAATCATTTAACTAAGCTGGTACTGACAATACCAAATGCTTTCCTATTCAGAAGCATCCCTGAAACTGAGTATTCACTAAGAATTTCAGTAAATTTGTGTATCTGGGCTTCATAAGGCAGAATGACTTTAGATCTATCAGGAAGGGACAACTCTCAGTGGGGACGACTGTCTGAAGGGAGCCATTAAAGTTAGGGTTAGTCTTAGGGTCAGGCTTGGGGTTAAAGTTGTCCCTGCATAGAGTTGTCCTGCAGAAAGCTGGCCAAAGAGACTTGTCCTAGACCCTTAGATCTGTTGGGTAGCTGACGGCTGGGAGAAAACCCAGGTTTATCCCAAATGGCTGATAGTGCAGCCTTGACAAATGCTGGTTGAGACACAGAATTTCTGCTTAATGGCTCTTGTGAATTGAGATTAAAAGCTAAAAACTTGAAGGTTGGGGACAAAGTATTGATTTGAGACTGTAACTGCTTTTCAGCACTTAAATGTGGTTTAGATGTAATAGATGTTAGGTTGCATACAAAGATAAGCAAAGCATGTCATGGTAGGCAACCTGCAGCTATTGTTTTACCTGAAAACATGGCCTGAGTAGACACATTGTTTTAGAAAAGCAACAAACTTTCCTGAAAAGAAATTTATTCTATCAGTCAAATATGTTTAACTAATTCTACTTTTGACTGATGACAAGTCCTGCATTCTTCCCTTCTCCCATCTTTTCCAGGAGATTACGTGAGAATAGACATGCTGTGAGTATCACTTGCTAGCATGCGTTTTTTCTTGATCCTGTCTGCTGGCCATGAGCACTGGAGGAAGTGGCCAAATGACTGGACCTCACAAAGGCAGCTCCAATAGCACAGCACAGCATGGTCTGTGCCAGGCTGACCCACTGAGTGTGGTTTAATTGAAAGATGAGTGACAGAGCTAAGCAGGGTGGGGGGTGATGGGACACATAAAAGGCTGTTGCATTGAGAGTGGAAATAATTTCTTCAGACATTGGCAGTAAGCAGGACAAGAAGTAATGACCTTATGTTTCAGATATTTAAAGAAGCCTTCAGCCAGTAGGCACTGCGATGGATCACTTAGGCTGTGACCTGCCACTGGTAGATGCCCTCAGAAAACTATTATGGGAATGATATATCCGCTCCTGCAAAAAAAGGGACAGGCTATGTGCTTTTTATTTGTTATTGCCTATTCAAAACATTGGGGTTTTTTTTTCTTTTTTTTTAACATGTCATTTAAAAACCAACAGCAGAGTGCAATGGCTTCCTTGTCAAATTTTTATTGCAGGGCTTTGTCCACTTCAGCAAGGAGGGGTGAGAGGGGTGGGGCATTGCTTTATGAAGTTGAATCATAAAACATCTGTTGTGTTGATTAAATTGTGCAGTTAACATGCATGGCAGTTTGAGCATACATTGATGATTTTGTATGCTGAGGAGAGCTCAATTACATTTCTGCTGAAATTTAATCAGATTAAAATAAAATACTGAGGAAGAAAAAATATAGTTAATATAAATGCTTTGTATGAATTGCATGATTCTTCTTTTTTTTCTTCTTCCCATGAATTTTGAACAGTAACATACAGAGGGAGTGTGATACAAATTAGAGAAGTTTAAGATAAAAGAATCATGCAAACAATGAATTATGTTTCAAAGATCATGAATGTGCTTGGCCTTATATAAGCAATGTGGGAGTATAGAGAGATGTCTCAGAGAAGTCAATTCTGCTGCCTTCTATGATGAGAAGAAAGTGAAATGATGATAACAGATGATAGTCTCCAACAAACATATCCCACAGACAGCACACAAATACAGTAGGAAAAAAGGGAGAAGGCAGCAGATACAGGAACTGATCTTGAATGTAATTTTTGTTTTGTTTTACCAGAGTTTTGGATCATTAATGAGTGAACCCCAGCACTAATGCAGACAGGCAGCAGCTCTAACAGTAAATACAAATCTCTGAAATCTCTGCCTGTTTTTATCCACCAGCCCTTCCTGTTGTGGCAAGGTTTTGAGGGAGATGTGCTGTCTTTTACTGAGTTGATGACAAGCCATGACAGATTTGCATAAAGTTCAGAGAAAGTAACAGAACTGAGAGTCTCAGAGCAAAGGCAGAAAGGGCTGGAAGGCATTTCAGTGGGAATGAGTCAGGTCTACAATTCTGCAGGATGGAAAGTTGGACAGAAACTTGCAGCACTTCTGTGAACAAAGTGGGTTATGTGGCAGTGCTGCTATAGCTACCTGGTAAAATCTTTGGAATAGTTGTCTGCTATAGTGCAGTTTGGATCAGCGAAGTGATGCATGTAACAAACAATCTACATGATACATCTAAAAGTTCACAGAGGCTATTTTATAGTTAATTACATCCCTCCAGCCTAAAAGATAAAAACATCATGGCAAAACTCTATAGCATTAGACCTAGATAAGCTATCTGTGATGTGAACATAAAGTTCAGGCTCTGGTGGTGGTGAGGACATGCTGGTGGTTTGCTGATTCAGAATTACTGCAGAAATCTGTGATTCTTATAAGCTCCATCCTATGGCAGGAAGAGTAAAACCTGTAAAATGAGGAACAGTTCATAGATTTTGGAAAAAGAGATCTTAAAAACTCACTTTCCATTTTTACTTCTCTCCCTTCCCCATATCCTGTCTACTGAGTAATAACTGTTGTAACAAAACCAAACCCTACATATACCAATGTTTTCTATGAAAAGGAGGTGTTGTTTTATTCCTACAAGTTTGAGGATTGTGGCCCAATGAATATTTATTTACAATGTACCTTTCCTTTACATTTCACATGTAACTAAAATGAAAAAAAAAAATTATGGTTCTACCCATCTCCCATCTTCTGTGTCTCGTACAAACATTTAGGCCTTATTCTGAGTAGCATAACACTGCCTTCCAAGTGTGCCTACGGATTTATTCACTAATTTGCAAACCTGATGCATGCATTAAATATACTTCCACCATGTAGGAATATTCATAGAGGTAATAAAAAAGCAGCTACTTAGCTACTCAAACCAGCCAATGCCAAAGTAGACAATAGTTGATGGTAGCAAATATACTTAAATAGAAGTTATTTCTGCACAGCAGAATGTGTGGAGGTGCGCACACAAGGATCACACACAGTGCTGAGGGCACAGTGAATGATCAAAGAACTTGCTTATTTCAAAACACATTTCCTGCTTGTTCTGCCACAATCCAAACTTAATAGCATATGCCATTATCACTAGAAGTGAAAAACAATACTAGAAAACCTGAGCCAGACAGGCCTCAGATTTTGGTAAGATACTTTGCAGTATAGGTTTGTATGTGTTTTTATGTGTTTCACATTGCTATTAGAATTGTACCTTTTTCTTGGTTTTGTTTTTGTTTTCAGGATTATAATCGCACTGAGGAGTTCTTGTTCCATAAACACGCAGGTTTTTTTTTCCTCATATTAAAGGAACACCTGGGCATAGAACCTGCCTAAACTGACTTAGACCCAGTGTAGTTCTTGTACCAGAAACACAGGAGTGGTAGGAAAAAGATACACAGTAGAAACGCATCTCTGCACACCATGAATATTTTCATAAGTTTTATGTATAGATAAATAACAACACATAATGTCTATAGGAGAAACAAAACAAAAGGCAACTCTAGTCAGGGAAATGATTGGTTGTGTATTTGGGGGTATTCCCCCTCTCCCCCCTCAAAAGAAAAATCCTCTTCAAAACACTCATAAAGGTACTTCTAAAATATGAGTTCTTTGAATACAATCTAGTTTGGGTTTGAAATATTATATTGTATATATACAAAAAGCAAGTAGTGGGGAAGTCACATGTTTTTGATTTGAGCTATTCTATTATTAATTGTCTTTTTAAGCGATTGCAGATGGAGTCTTGTTCTTTCTATGTAATGGTATTGACACTAGCTAGCTCTAAAAGAGTAGGAGAGTGTAATAAGGGAACTAAGCTCTTAATATTTCTGGGTTTAAATTTCTACTCTTTTCATAAAGTGTTTTTGTCTTTTGATTAAGAGATGGAAAGTGGGTTTAAATTGTATTTAAGCTCATCCATCCTGCAATATTTAAGAGCAAGATTCTTCTATAATACCTAAATCAGTTGTGACTTAGTTTACAAAGGTGTTACCTAAATATAATTATTCCCTGCTACAACATAGCTTAGTCACAACCATCAGCCATTAAACAATGACAGTTAGGCAGCTTGAGGACTTAAGAGAATAATAATGGAACCTAAATGAGCAATACATTATTTTTATGTGTGTGTGTGTAGAAACCAAACAGTACTAAAAATATTTTTTTAACATTGGTACATATTTAAAGTTAAAATGAGACATCAGTCAAATAAACATATAATAATATTATTATTAATAATAATAGGAATAATTTTAAATCACCAAAACTGTGAGTATGATGTTACATCACATGTACAAGAAGGTGAGTCCAATACTTTGTGTACAGGTTTAAATTTCTGAGTCATGATATTAAAAAACCATGAAATACACAGCAATAAACTTACATTGCAGAAAAGCTGCACTAAAGAAAAAATAGTAAAAAGCAGACAGTTAAAATGCTTTTTTAGTTTTTAGATATTGATAGAAATGTTTGTTTATTTTTTACTTTATAAACATACCTATTGTTTAATACTTTATAACAGTGAGCATTTTTAGGTATAATAAATTCAAAGAGTTGTTTACAATTATATATACATTTAATATGTCCTTTTGAATATAATGGCATTAAAGATCTTTCAGGCTTAAAAAAAAGGTTAGCTTCATTAACCTTTACTGGCTTCATTCATGAAAGACAATCTACAGCCATCTGTAGTTCTTGAGCTTTCATCTTACGATGATGTATTTGTATATATGTAAGATGAAATCAAAAACATATGGCAACCACAGTAACACAGCTGGGAGATGTTGCGTGTCCCTAATCCACAACACCTATTTCCCAATTCAGAAATAAAAAAAAAAAAAAATCTAAAATAATCTGAGAAATCAAGCCAGTCTATGGCAAACTAATTACTGAAAAGGTGATGGCCTCTGGTATAAAATCTCTGGAGTTTGGACTATACTCACCAAAATGGCTATCATCCTTCTTACTCTTTCCAAATGGGCACCCTACTATTTGACAGCCTCAGATATCAGCTTCAAATAATATTCTATATTAATATTAGAAACAGCACAGTAAAATTCATTGCTTGGTCATTTTCATATTAGAGGTACATCAGAGTATTTACATTTGGGAATTGAAAGATGACTTTTTCTGCCAAATTCTGAAACTCTGGGCCACAGAATACAGAAGGCCTGAATCACAGTAAAAATACATAAACGTCAGGTTGCAGATTCACCATGGTCAGAGGTAGGAGTTTTGGATTAATAGTCAAACAGAACAGGAAGTACAAAGAAACATATATGCATACAACAGCCTCTCCTCAAAATATATTGGCACATCCACCGACCCTCAACCCCTCTAAAAATTCTAATTTTAAGTACATTTATTAGGCAGCATTTAAATATATTTTGTAGGAAAAAATTAAATTACAATATGTTTATACGTTAAAACCGGCTACTGCTGTACTTCTTACAACACTGATAGCAGTATGTCAAAGTGCTTATTACACCAAAGAGTATTTTGCAGTCAAGTTTAGGATGACCTACTGTCTGTCAGCACCAAAATTATGCAACACACTCACAGTAAGGTGCTTCACTTGTTAACTTGTTACATTGGCTCTGTAGTGCTAAACATAATGTATTTTCCATAATTATGGAATCATTACCAGAAATATACACAGGTAAGTTAATTACATAAGCATTACAATGCAAATAAAATCTGATTACACACATGAACAAACTTGATTTGCAAAATATACTCTTGAAATTCAGTACAATAAATAGGAAAAGGAATGGCTGAGAGAGCTGGGGTTGTTTAGCCTGGAGAAGAGGAGGCTGAGGGGAGACCTCATTGCTCTCTACAACTACCTGAAAGGAGTTTGTGGAGAGGAGGGTGCTGGCCTCTTCTCCCAAGTGAGGGACAGGACAAGAGGGAATGGCCTCAAGCTCCGCCAGGGGAGATTTAGGCTGGACATTAGGAAAAAAACTTTTCACAGAAAGGGTCATTGGGCACTGGAACAGGCTGCCCAGGGAGGTGGTTGAGTCACCTTCCCTGGAGGTGTTTAAGGCACAGGTGGACGAGGTGCTGAGTGTCATGGTTTAGTGTTTGATAGGAATGGTTGGACTCGATGATCCAGTGGGTCTCTTCCAACCTGGTTATTCTATGATTCTATGATTAACCAATATTTTCTGCTTCCTCTTCTCAATAAGTTGCTTCTTCAATAATGCACCTGTCATTACTTTAATATTAGATGTTACAGAATATAGTACTTATACTCAAAATTATCCTTTAAAAATAATGTAGTGAAGCATGTTGAATTCTATCCCTGATGCAGCAACAAAAGAACACAATATATAATCATACTAATTTATTTTGCAGGTGTCTGGTGTAGGATGCAGACTGTCAGATATGAAATAAAAACAAAACAACAACCTGAAAAGTTAGATTTAAGAAAAATTTTAAAAGCCTTCATTTACCCATGACAAGTAACTTAACTAACACATGGAAACATAGTAAGAAAGTGAAAAGAATAAAATAAGACTTGACTATTTGTCATTTTTAAAGGATCTGGAACCTCTGTGAATGAGAGAATGAAATTCAAGTTGATGCAAATTATATTCCATTGCTGTTTACCTTATGTTTTTGTTACTTTAGTAGAAACTCAGTATTTTGTTTCTTGTTCACACTCATAAAAAGATTCTTCCTCAGATAATAATTTGTAGAACAAACATTATGCATTCCAACTCTTACTTCCCTGGATTAGTTATTCTATACTAAACCAGCTATAATTTGAACAAAGAAAGCAAGTTTATAAAAACGGAAAATGCCTGGAACGGCTGATGAACTGCTTAAGATAAATGACTAGAAACAGAACAACACAAGCCACCACAATGAAGTCCAGCCACAAATGAAAAATACTAGGTAGAAAGGTCTTTTTCATGGAGGCTCTCTTTCCTTGCATGTGTTTAGTCTGTAGTGATGCTTGCTAAGATTTCTCAAGGACCAACACAATTATTCGAACTTTTCTCAGCTATGGAGGAACTGATCTCAGTGCAGGATTGTCATAATTTCCAGAAGTTTCTTGTGAACATACATAACTTTACCCATTTGGTGCTCCAGCCATCCCATTGCAAAATTTCACACACAGAGGATGGGAAGTTTTATGCATTTGCCTGTATATTACATATGCACAATTTTCATAGAAAAGTGGAGAAATCTGGAAAATTGTGACATCTAGTGACTCATGGAAGATTAAAATCTCTGGGTTTTTTTTTAACAGTATGAGAAAAAAAAATTTACTTTCCACATTGGAGATGGCAGTTTTGAACTGATATAAACTGCTATGCTCAACATAACTACTTTTTCTGTACACATAAAATACATGTTCCAATGAGAACTCCATTTCTATAAACTATTACAGGAATCTAAGATTTCAGATAAATATAAATCAGATTAAATGTGAAAACTCTGTAGTACAGTACAGTGTGGAGCTATTTATCTAAATCACAACACAGTGATAAAATGCAGACACAGACATTGTGCAAGAGGACAATTACATTTATATTTTAAAATAACACTATTTTTCCTCAGCTTTGAATTTTGCTAGTGTCCCATCCATATACTGTAAGGACTAAAAACGCGGGCTGGAAAATAGGAAAAAAGTGGATATAAAAGTTGTTCAGTCACCACTATTAATTTAGCACTGAGTTTCAGGTGAACTGTATAATCTGAATTACCATTCCACAACATAGTTTTGTGTCACGGTTGGGGCGGACACGACACGTAAAGTTGTGAGCAAAAGGACATCTTTATTGGTTTTACAAGACCTTTTATACCCTTTTTGGGGGTGTGTGTTCATATATGATTGGTTTAGCCAAAGACCAACAGTTCATAATTGGATGACTACTTCTCTGTTGTAACTTCATAATTGGATGATTCCACCTGCGGCCTGGCAACTTCTTAAACTTTTTTACTCAGCCCTTCTTGGGACTTTCCAGCTTCTTCAAGGATACGTGGGTATCTGCTCAAGGCCAATGTTAAGTTCGCATTCTGATCTCTTGGACCAGCCAAGGTTTCCCACAATTCCCCCTTTCTGTATTTGTGCTACAAAAAATTGCCCACGCCGTCTGCTGCAGTGACCTTTGCAACAGAGACACAAGACGTGGCAATGTCAATAACACAATTACAATGACGAACAAAACCAATAATTCAGATTTTATCAGAGATAGCAACCACCCTGACAGTCCCCATCCTTTAAACAAGTCATTCAACCAGTTCCACCCATCATCTACTTGTAACTTCTTCACCACATCTTTCAGAAGCTGAATACTTTTATGTATTGATTCCGAGTGATCTGATAAATTCATACAACACATTCCCTCAAAGTCTTGGGCTAATAACAAAGAATCTATTGTGGCTCTATTTTGAAATGTAGCATGCCTAACATCAACATCAGTTAACAAGCCACTCAGTGCAATCGATGTAGCACTGGTTTGCTTACTCAACCAATATCCCAAGTTTGTAAGCTTTTTCAAGGCTGCCACAGCAGCAACCCCAGGTGCCAATGCTAAGGCAGCTATAATTTCTCCAGATCCCCAAAAGGGGACTGTATCCTCACATCCAACCTCAAATGTATGGATATGTCTTTTAGTTTGTTTTTTGTTATGAATCGTAGTAAATATGGATGTTAGTAATGTAAGCCGCCCAAAGCTACATGGCCCACCATTAAGTTTTGATGGAATTCCCCCCATGCTCTATCCCCACAAATTAGAAAAATCCCTGCAGGCAAAGCAGCTGAAACAGAAAAGGAGCGTGATATATTAGAGGAGGCATATCTGCTCTGGTTGTTGGACTATCCATTCTACACTTGCGTGAACCACCCATAACAGGCCAAATATGGCAAGCAGGAACCTACCGTGGGCCACCATCTGTGGAGACACAAGCATATCCTCGACCCCATGTTATTAAATGGTACGGTCCCTCCCATCGGCCTGATTCTAAAGATTTTAATAATACCTTGGCTCCTTCCTTGTTGAGCTGCTGACCCTCTGTTCGTAAAGACAAAAATGCCTTACTATAGGTGATTGCTCTATTCCCTGATTCTCTCGGACATTTAAGTAATTCAATACATACAGTGCTTTCCCTAATCTGTTCTGGGGTGTTTCACCCTTCATTCCCCCTTTTTGTTTTAACATAGTCTTCAGTCTCATAGTCTCGCTCTACTATCCCCTGACCTTGTATAGAATGTGGTAAGCCTGGGACATGTGTTATTCCCTAGGTTTGAAAAAATTTCTTAAGTTGGTCACTTAAATATCCTGACCCATTGTCTGGTTTTACCTGTGTGAGAATTTCCAAGGCTGCAAATGCATTGACACAGCTGCAAGGCTGGGTTTTTTCCTTTTTGCTAGGTATTTTAAAATTTTATTCTCTGTAGCCTTTCAGTCCAAATAGGTCCCCAGGTAAATCTACCTGTTTGCTGGCTTAGTGGACATTTTAGATTGAAAGGTCCCAGAGATGTATTTCTAAGATTAATCAAAACCAATTTAGAAGTCTTACAAACGTTTTAAGTGCTTCAAACACACACACACAGGACCACTCATTTCAAAGCTAGCTGAATACATCCATACAATGTTAGTTATGACTAGTGGATAGTAACACCGTGATTTGTTCACTACTGGATCCACAATTTTTCGATGTTATGGATATTTAAACTATACACGGTACCGGGCCCGTAGAACACTTAAAATATGCACATGCATTATCTAATAAGGCTTATATCGATTGTCTAACAAGTATTTCAATTCCAGTAAAATATTATTTTTCGTTGCTCTGTGAGTGTTGTAATTTGCAGGTTAACATCGATCATGATTTTTGTAGAATCACGGACTGGTCAGTTGAGCCAAAGCCCATGTCTCCCCTTATGCGATTTCCTGCATGGGGTACAATTGCTGGAAAACAAATCAGCTGAGTAATTCTAGTGCCCTTTGGTATAAAGCAAGGAGGCATAGGCATCCCAGCCATTACTTGCATTGCTCTCATAAAGTCGGCATCAGTCAATTCCGGTAAAACAAACAATCTTTGTGACAGGTGATCGTGCAATTAACTGTGCACTAAGTCTGGTTTTGCATTCTCTAAGGCTAATTGTTTAAGCAAAACTTCTCTAGTGGTGATATTGCCTGCCTGCTTATTTAAGGCCTCTTGTAGTTTGTCTAGAAAAGTCATGTAATAAACACCATTTCCCAGATTTCTTTTTTATCACAAATGCAGGTGCGTTCCAAGGACTATCAGTTTGGACTATACGTCCTTGATCTATTTGCTTCTCCACTAACTTTTGCAATGCACCCAATTTTTCACTCGTTCCTGGTTCCAATGCCTATTCCCATTGCACATCTCTCCCCCACAAGATTAGTGGAACATGCACAACAAAGGGTTGCAATACAGCCATTTTAATATGTTCTGGCTTTTCCCCTTTTTAAACTTAACGTGCACTTCAACATAGGACGCTGAGTTTGTAAGGACTAAACCCAATGTATTTCAGGGACTCCCGTGGACCCAAGACTTTGCGAGCCATGCTCTATAAAGTCAGCTTGAAACACAGCTGCTTTGAACAAAACTAATTGGGCTATCCAGCTATCCTTTGGTATTAACACCGGTGAAGACAGTATCCATACCATTGCTTGAATTATTCCAGTAACTTGGTTCTTGAACTGCTACCAACGTTGTTTAATTGGGTCATTTCTTATTGTGATCTGTTGCAGTCCCTTCTGTAATGCCGAAACTGCCTGAGTTACAGAAAGTGAGTCTGGCCGCAGCTGTGGGAGCTGCAGCAGAGGCGGCCCTTGATTGGCCCCGGGGCAGTGGCCCCCTGGTGGCAGGGGACCAGTTGGTACATTCGGATCAAAATAAATCAGAGTTCTCTTGGGGTCTAATAGACCCGGATCAAAGGGGTTATGGGCAGTGGCTGATGGGACTGCACTGGGTTCTGAATACGGAATATCACTGTCCTCCTGCATCTTTCATGGTTCTGCTAAATCTTTGTGCAATCTTAAATGTTTTAATGATTCGATTGATAAACAGGCATATGATATAGGGGAGAAGTTAGAAAGAAATTAAAGAAGGACTTAGTTCACTAGAATTCGCAGTGTTTGCTAATAAAGGCCTTGAAGACCCTGGGTGTTGATAAGGAAGGAGCTGTTTGCAGGCATTCACTGATAAGGGAAAGCTGGAATGTGAGCAACAGCAGAAAGCCGACTGCATCCTGCTCTGCGGTTCTGGAGCTCAACCAGGATGAGACTGCGCCTGCACACAGATTAAGTTCAGGGACACTGAGACCCTCTGAGACCCTTGACCATGACTACCAGGAGACACTGCACCTGCGCCAGTATGGGAGAAGCTTCTCGAATCTAATAATAATAGGAAGCGGGGAAAGGTCATGAATATGTAATAGGCGTTTATGAATAGGCATGTCTTTACACTATAACTATCTGATTGTTAGACCATACGATGTGTGAGTTAGGAGGATTACCGCCTCGCACCCGCCAGCGAATAAATGCATACCTACTTTATAACCCTTAAGTGAGTTATAGAGTTTGATTACGCAAAACAGTTTGGCACCCCCGATGGGACACCCCTCTCTATCCATCTGCAGGACTAGTGGGGAGTGGGACATTCTAGGCACCACCGGGCTATTTCTCTGGAGAATCTCCCATCCCCATCCGATCTCTGCGGAGAAAGAGAAGGCTCATCAGTGGACGGACAAGGTATGTGACCTAGGGATATGGATACTTGCAGGGGGGAGGCAGGGGATGAGACTGTAAGCCATGTATGGGATGCCACATGCCAAGACGAGGAGCTAGATTGCTTGCCCCTGGGAACTGGAATTGTTGGGCCCAAAGGGAAATAGTACAGCTTGCCAAGGACACAAAGTGAGGTGAGCTGGGGGGATTCCTATAGCTTGCCAAGACCTTGTAAGATGTGAGAAGCTGGGGAAGTTCTTCCTGCTGGGATAGCTGGAGAACTTTTTGGGGATAGCTATCATTGTATACATTTGTTGGAAGTATTTTGTCTCAGTACCATGTATATTTTAACATCACTAAGAGCTCATTTTAAGTTCGACCGATGGGACTTTAAGGGGACGATAAACGGGATTGGAGTAATAACTGCTGCCTGTGCATATTTTAAGTGTTAGATGTAGGACAGGATTTGGCTAGCTTCAGGAAGACCCCCAGCAGGGACCAGTTGATAAAGGAGGATGTGCTGGACGTGCTGGAACTTGTCGCCGCAGGCCTTGGGAAGAGCGAGATAAGGCTTTTGTTTAGAAGGAACAAAAGAGTACTGGCTACGTGAGGATGAGCACAGGTGTCTGTGGTTGCGAGACAGTTACCTTGATAAGAGGAACTATTGTTGTTGCTGAAGGAAGTAAATGTTTGAAAAAGGCTTCTTTGTATTAACCAATCTGTGATCACCTAGTTTGGTGTGGGGACCAATCAGTTTGAAACACGCTTCTTGTAACTAGTATAAATATGTCTTAAGAACACAATAAAATTGACACTTTTGCTTGTATCAAGTATTGTCCCGTCTCTCAATCGCGGCAAATTGGTGACCCCGACGTGATACCGACGTGATTGCCAAGGGTCAGAGAACCACCTATCTGGTGACATGCCACGAGTTCCACAGAACGTTGAATGAGCTGCTGAAAGGAAGCAGGAACCGGCCGGTAAATAATCCCTCTGGAGCATAGAGGTGAGCTGTGGGAAACGGGAAAATGGGGAACCAGGCTTCTTCCCCTGAAAGAGACGTATATGAACTTATGAAAGCCCTTCTTCAAAAGCAAGGGAAAAATATCTCTGGGCATGATCTTAAAGTAATACTTAAATGGGTACAGGCGAAAATACCCACCATAACTGCATCCACTATCTTTACGCGGGAACTTTGGGATGAAGTGGGGGTGAAACTGTGGGATGCTACGATAGAGAAAAAAAAGGAGCGAAAAAGCTGAGGGCTCCCTGGCAGAAAGTTTTTGAAGCGTCAAAGGCGCATGTCGGCTCAAAAAAGCAGAGCGATAATTTCGAGCCGAGTGCAGGACCGTCAACAATTGTACTAACCCCTCACCCCCCTAAACTGGCTGCGCTTGCCTCTGCACCCCTCGACGGGAGGGCCGACTATCCCTTTGACCCGGGTCCGATAGACAACGACAAGGAGCCCGATCGCCCCCCTCACTGTCCCTCAGACCAACGGGTGCAACTCAGGAGGGAGGCACAGCAGCAGGGAGAAGTTGAAATATTGCAAGCTTTGATCCGTGCGCTGCAGGGCGGTCTGCGCTGGGAACCAATTAGTGACGAAGTGATAAAGGAGACTCCAAAAAACTGTAAAAAGAGAACCAAGCCACTCGGCTGATGGCCACTCCCCCAGCCCTCCAGCTCCCGCGGAGCGGCTCGCCGCGGGGGGGCCTCTGCCCTGGGCTGGGGGGAGGCGCCTGCTGCTGCCGCAAAAACCCAAGCAGTTTCAGCATTGCAGAAGGGACTGTTAAGAGATACGATAAGAAATGGCTCAATTACCTACAACAACAGCTAGGATCATTTACCTATCAAGCAGAGCATTTTAAAAGACACTGCCACACGCAACACCAGGAGAGAGGGCCTAAAATCTGCCCTTGGTGTGGAAAGGGCAAACATTTTACCTGATGGTGTAGATCAAAATGGGATAAGAATGGGACAGTATCGTCAGAAAACCAGGAGCAAAGCATGGTTCAGAGGCACGTACCAACACAGACGCCTCCGCAGCGAACAGCAGCTCTCACCTCAGAGCAAGAACCAGAGGCAGCACCGAGATAGATGTGATCGCCACCATCGCAGTAGTGCTGCAATCGTCTGCACTTCACACAATACCACGGAATGTAAAAGGACCATTGGAGGGTGGCTTTACTAACTTGTAATTTGAATGATTGTCAATAATTCGATTGGGAATCTTTGTTTTACCTGGGGTTATTGATGTAGGCTGTACTGGAATAATTTAAGCAAGGATATGGATGCTGTCTCCACTAGTGTTATGAACATCATTTCCACTAGTATTAATACCAACAGATAGCTGGATAGTGTATCTAATTTTGTTCAAAGCAGGTGGATTCCAAGCTGACTCTGTAGAGCGTGGCTCACAAGGATTTGAGTCCATAAGAATCCCTGAAATACATTTGGCTTAGTCTACAAACTCAGCCTCTTATGTTGAAGTGTAGTGTAACCCTTAGTTGTGCATGTTCCACTAATCTTGTGGGGGAGAGATGTGTTAAATGCAATGGGAATAGACATTGGAATTATGAACGAGTGAAAAATTGGGTACATTGCAAAACTTAGTGAAGGAGCAAATAGATCACGGGCATACAGTCCCATTTAATAGTCCTTGGAATGCACCTGTATTTGTGATAAAAAAGAAATCTGGAAAATGGCGTTTATTACATGACTTTTCTAGACAAACTACAAGAGGCCTTAAATACGCAGGCAGACAATATCACCGCTAGATAAGTGTTGCTTAAACAATTAGCCTTAAAGAATGCAAAGATGGACTTAGTGCACTGTTAATTGCTTGATCATCTGTTACAAAGATTGCTTGTTTTACCAGAATTGACTGATGCCAACTTTACGAGAGCGATGCAAGTAATAGTTTGGATGCCTATGCCTCCTGACTTTATATCAAAGGGCACTAGAATCACTCATCTGATTTGTTTTTCAGCAGTTGTACCCCATGAAGAGACAGAGGCTGTGGTTCAACTGAGCAGTCCATGATTCTATCAATGCAGAAACTACAAAAGTCTACCATAAGTGAAATATTTGTTAGACAATCGATATAAGCCTTATTAAATAATGCATCTACATATTTTAAGTGTTGTATGTTCCCGGTACCGTGTGTAGATTAAATATCCGTAGCGTGGAAAAATTGTGGATCCAATAGTGATAACCAATGTTGTATGAATGTATTCAGCTAGCTGAGAAATGAGTGGTCGTGTGCATATGCGTGTATGTTTGAAGTACTTCAAACGTTTGTAAGACTTAGAAATTGGCTTTGATTAACCTTGAAAATATATCTCTGGGACCTTTCAATCTCAAATGTCCACTAAGCCGGCAAACAGGTAGATTTACCTGGGGATCTTTGGAATGAAAGGCTTCAGAAGAAAAAGTTTTAAAATACCTAGCAAAACATGTAGCTATATGTGTGTGAGTGCCCCCCCCTTCTCCTTCCTTTCTAAGTTTTTTTTTCTTTCAGCCTTTAAGTCCAGAGGAGTTAAAGGTGTTATTTCTCTAGGGGAATGTTGTGAGAATACTCTGCATTCCAATGTCCCTCATCAGCAACTACTGGGTCCTAGTGCAGACAACCTTTAGGGATAATTGAGGCAATGATAGAGGAAAATTCAAAAGCTTCATTACGAATTATTGAGTGGATATTTTACCACACTAACCCCCAAAAACCATAGTCACTAGATTTGAAATGATTACAACGATAATCACTGAGAGAAGAAAAGAAGTGTTCAATTATTAGGCCAAGACTCGACAATTATTTATATCCCAATGACAAAAGAATATACTAATTAGTGCATGGCAAATATTTTGAATTTACAAATAGATCTAATAGATTATCCAGGAAGTATTGATATCCATTTACCAAGTCATGTCATTATTGAATGTACTCATCAAGTAGTAAAAACATTGTTAGCAAAACAGAAAAGGGGGGAATCAGGAGAGACACTGCAAAACAGATTGATAAAGGTGCGATATGTAATAAATTTTTTGCGATTAGCAGGAGATGATCAAATTGTGCCGAAGTTGAAGCATATACAAACCATGTCATCAAAATTAGAGCAAATATAAGACAATGTGAAAGTGCTATTGAAAAACAGTTATTATGGACAATGGACAGGTCTGTATAAGCTACTAACATGGAGACGAGGTTAGGCTTGTGTTTTAACAGATACAGGACCACTTTGGGCACCTGCGAGGTGGATCAGGCCCGCATTGCTGCGTGACAACTGTTGAGCCCCAAACACGAAAGCAGTCGACAAGAATGAGGAGAACTTAACATTATGGATGCTCTTAATCTTATAGGTGGTAGTTAAAGGATATCCTTGGGTGATCGATTCTCAAAAGAATGGGTGGATAACAAGATGGGTATGAGAACTGTTGGTCAAAAGAATGTTGTAAAAATGATTGTGTATGTTTTGGTGTTCTTTATTCTTTTACTACTCTTTTTGCCATGCTTATTACAATGCCTGCAAGGACTAATGGCGCGTTCTATAAAGAAGATTCTTGTTGTGCAACAGGAAGGGGGAGATGTAGGACAGGATTTGGCTAGCTTCAGGAAGACCCCCAGCAGGGACCAGTTGATAAAGGAGGATGTGCTGGACGTGCTGGAACTTGTCGCCGCAGGCCTTGGGAAGAGCGAGATAAGGCTTTTGTTTAGAAGGAACAAAAGAGTACTGGCTACGTGAGGATGAGCACAGGTGTCTGTGGTTGCGAGACAGTTACCTTGATAAGAGGAACTATTGTTGTTGCTGAAGGAAGTAAATGTTTGAAAAAGGCTTCTTTGTATTAACCAATCTGTGATCACCTAGTTTGGTGTGGGGACCAATCAGTTTGAAACACGCTTCTTGTAACTAGTATAAATATGTCTTAAGAACACAATAAAATTGACACTTTTGCTTGTATCAAGTATTGTCCCGTCTCTCAATCGCGGCAGTTATATGTGCCCAGTACTGTGTGTGGTTTGAATATCCATGACATTGCGAATTGCGGATCCAATTCGACTGGTCGTGACTAACACTGTGTGAGTTGGGCTGGCCCTGATATGAATGGCTGTGTGTTTGAGACGCAGCATTGCTGTGAAGCAAGTGGGGAGTTCTGATTGTTGTGTGTTGTTAATTTGTTCTGTGCTCCGTGAATTGTTTAATGTATGATAGAGTGCTGGAGTTTGGCAGGATTTAAAAACTTTAGATACTAGTAAGGAGAAGGGCAGGCATGCCGAGGTGGGCTCAAGCTGCCAACCTGTGCCACCAAGGAGTTTCAAGTACTATGAAGGTAAAACTAGGCAGGACAGCTTGCTCACTCTGAAAAGCGAGGGGCGCTGCCACAGATAAAGTGCTTGAAGCTTCAAACATTTATAAAACTTACAAAGTAGTTTTGAAAATATCTAGCAAAAAGGAAAAGAGAGAAAAAAATGGAAAAACCCAGCCTTGTGGCTGTGTGCGTGTATGGGTGCCCCCACCTTCTGCTTCTTTGCTGAGTCCGCGGGAGTTAACCGTGTTATCTCTGTAGGGAGATACTGGGTTATGAGCAATTCTATTCGCATAAGAATAATGAGCAAACCAGCTATTGTAGGGATTCCTAAATAGGCCTTATTAAAAGATGGGATAAATGATCCTTAAAATTTTAAGCGTGCCAACTATTGATTTATCCAAAATTTGTTGTGTGATTATTTCTGCGGACAGTTTTATTGTGTATAATTGGGGAACAATACGTTCAGGTTTGGTATGTGTATGCATATATTATGTTTATCAGTAATGTAAGAAAGGTTGCACTACTGCCTAATTGGCAAGGACAAAACTTAATGTAATTTAATGGAAAGTATGATCAGTAGTGGAAAAGGAAATTTGATTCCAGAAATCTGTGACCTTGAGGGGAAAAGACCAAGAAAGGGTTAAAGAACCATGTAAAGAAAGGTTTTAGTGAAAACTGAGAAAGAGGTGAAACTAAGGAAAAGACAAAACAAAGAAACTCAAAATGGAAAACAAAAAGAGCCCTCTGGGGTGTGTATTAACACATTGGAAGGATATTGTTTGGAAATGACAGCACTGAAAACAAAAAGACCCTTAATAAATATTGTAATCAATGGTGGCCACTTTACAAATTTGATGATGGGGCAAAGTGGCCCCATCATCAGACAATAGATTATAACATCCTCTTGCAATTAATATTGGGTTTCAGGAGAGAAGAAAAGTAGGATGAAGTGTTTTACAAGGATATATTTTTAACCCTCCGTAACAATCTGGAGTGGCAAAGGGAATTGTGTCCCCACAGGACCCTCTGGCACTCACCCTTGAGTAAGAAAATAACAAGGAATCTGGAGGCAAACTGAGGCGGTGTTGTTCAACATGAAGCATTGGACAAAAGTGCACAAAGTTAAACAAAACTCGCCAGGCACCAGAACAGGATCTAAGTGATCTGTTTAAGCCTCCCCCTCAATCACAGGAACAAGATGCCGACTAGGAAAGGACCCCCACTCCTCCGGATAGGCCTGTATTCTCCCCCATCATAAAAGTCTGCTCCAATGGTCCTGCAGGCAGCTCTCCAGGAGGCAGTAGGACCTGATGGAGAGCCAGTGCTAATCAAGGTACCTTTTCCACCGCTGATTTAGAAGTATGGAAAGGGTTGCCCGAGACTACCGGAATGATCCAGTAAGTGTAGCCAAACATTTTCAGTTTATTATAAGACGGCACAACCCCGATAGGAGCATTCTACAGTTATTATTGGAGTGTTTGACAGAGAGAGAGCAACAATTAAACAGTCTTAAATACTGGGGGGGGATTTGGCCGAAGGTTATTATAAACGAGAAGGGGTGGACATTAAGGATTATTTCCCTCTTCAAGACCCAAAGTGGGATGCGAACAGGAATGCACATAACGAAAGGTTGCAAGCATATCAGGGGTAGATTCTGGAAGGGATGGAGAGAGCCATTCCCAAAACAATAAATTGGTCAGTATTATATGTAGTTAAGCATGGACCTTCTGAGTCACCATCTGAATTCCTGGATTGATTAAGGGATGCAATGTACCACAGCACACTGCTGGATCCTGGGTCGGAGGTAGGAATACAAAAACTACTTTCTTTGTTCTTGGGTCACTCAGCAGGGGATATCAGGCATAAATTTCAGAAGCTGCATTCCACAGAAGATAGGAACGTGGAAGTATTGTTGGATAAGGCCAAAAAGAAATGAAAGAGCAGAGTAATCAGAAAGGACAGATAGTGGCTCATGTGAAGGAGGATTGACAGAGTTCTGGGGAATCCACCCTAGCAGATCCTCTGGTTATAATGAAGCTAGGGAAAGAGCAAAAGAAGGTAGAATTTTTAATTGATACCAGGGCAACATATTCAGTTTTAAACCAAGCTTTGATACCCATGGGAAATGACTACATCAAAGTAAAGAGAGCAACTGGCCAATGCGAAAAGGCATATTTTTGAAAACCTTTGAAATACAAATTGGGGAAACAATGGGGTATACACCAATTCCTGTACATGCCCCAATTCCCTGAAGGCACTCTTGGGGAGAGATTTATTAGAACGATTAGGGGCTGTGATTAAATTTGAAAAAGGAGAAATTACTCTGGAGGTAAATGATCAACAATACATGCAAATAATGAGCTTATCTCTAGCTAGTGTGCCCACAGCAGGAAAGGTTGACGAGGAAATCCTGAACCAGGTATACCCTGGGGTATGGGCCACTGATGTGCCCAGAAAAGCAAAGAATGCTCCACCTGTTGAGATCAAATCAAAGAAGGGCGGCAGCCGACAAGAATTAAATAATATCCCCTAAAGAGAGAAGGCAGGGAAAATATTTGGCCAAGACCTGTCTGTAAGCCTGATGGATCATACCAAGTGGTCCAGGACTTATGAGTTGTAAATAAAATAATAAAGACCTCTATCTGGTGGTGGCAAATCCATATACTCTATTGACTGTATCGACACCTGAACTAAGTTAGTTTACTATTTTAGACCTGAAGGATGCCTCCTTTTTCTTCCCTCTCCATGAGGCCAGCCAGAAAATATTTGCATTTGAAGGGGGGAATCCCAAAAGTGGATGCAGAAATCAGCATACTTGGACAGTAGTACACAAGAGTTCAAAACAGCTATACTATATTTGGCAATCAACTTGCAAAAGATCTTGAGTCCTGAGAAGCCCCGTCTGAGAAAGTAAAACTGTTACAGTACGTGGACGATATCCTGATTGCCACCAGGACAAAGGACACCTGAACTAATCTAGTTTACTATTTTAGACCTGAAGGATGCCTTCTTTTGCCTCCTTCTCCATGAGGGCAGCCAGAAAATGCTTACATTTGAAGGGGAGAATCCCAAAAGTGGGTGCAGAAATCAGCTTACTTGGACAGTATTACTGCAGAGTTCAAAACAGCCCTACTCTATCTGGCAATCAACTTGCAAAAGATCATGAGTCCTGAGAAGCCCCGTCTGAGGAAGAAAAACTGTTACAGTACATGGACGATATCCTGATTGCCACCAGGACAAGGGACGCTTGCATGACCTGGATGGTGAGTCTATTGAATTTTCTAGGACTCCGGGGATATCGGGTATCTAAAAAGAAGGCCCAGATAATGCAGCGCAAGATGATTTACCTGGGCTACGAAGTCAGTGCTGGACAGAGGACTTTGGGACAAGCCCGAAAAGAGGCAATATGCAAACTCCGAGACTGCAAACAGTGAAAGAGTTACGAATTCTTCTGGGAATGACTGGATGGTGCTGACTGTGAACGGACTGCTTGTTAAACTCCTGTACATACTAACAACCACTGAACAGAAACACCTTCAAAGGAATAAAGAAGCTATACAGGCCTCTGAGCTACTGAAAAAGGCCCTGATGTCGGCTCCAGCCTTGGGACTCCCAGATGTGAGTAAGCCATTTTTCTCCTCTAATATTGGCACAGGATCTGGGCCCATATCACCGAGCAGTTACATACTTTTCCAAGCAATCGGCCGCAACTGCAAAAGGTTGGCCAGGATGAGACTGCGCCTGTGGACAGATTGAGTTCAGGGAAGCTGAGACCCTCTGAGCTGAGCTCTCCCTGCTGCTCTCTGCTATGCTAGGCTCTGCCCCCACAGCTCTGCCTGCTGTCCAAAGGTCCAATTTCTCTGATCACGTCGGTGGTCACCAGATGTCATGATTGGGGCGGACTGTGTGTTCATATATGATTGGTTTAGCCAAAGACCAACAGTTCATAGTTGGATGACTCCTTCTCTGTTGTAACTTCATAATTGGATGATTCCACTTGCGGCCTGGCAGCTTCTTAATCTTGTTTACTCAGCTCTTCTTGGTACTTTCCAGCTTCTTCAAGGATACACGGGTATCTGCTCAAGGCCAAGGTTAAGCTCGCATTCCGATCTCTCGGACCAGCCAAGGTTTCCCACAGTTTTGCTTTGTGCTACAGTCAAAATTTATTTGATTAACTTGGTTTTATAGTGTGATGTAAATGGAAGTACAGACAAATTTAGAGAAAAAAAATACACCACAGCATATTGCACAGGCAATGTCAAATGATTATGATAAACTTGGAAATTGCTGGTTTTTGCTGCATGAACAGTTAGACAGTTTATAACCACACCACGTAACTCAGGGTTCAGAGAAGCAGGTTAAGGAAAAAAATCCAAAACATACAAAATCAAGCATTGTGTAGTTTTAGGTCCTTGGAAAGCCAGTATCATGTGTTTCATAGAGCTGATCTTCTCAGGACAGACCTGGCAACTAATACACACAGTGTATTACACAATAATGTTCCCCACAGGTGCTTTGAAAATGAATGTTCACTAACTTTACAAATAAGGCAACAAGGTTAAGAAAACACTTGTTGATAGCAAGGTTAGTGGTATACATTTCAGATGTTTGATAGAACTTTAACTTCAGGACAGCCACAGAAAAACAGCTGAAAGGTCCAACAGCTGAGGTTCCTTTAGGTTACATAGTCTACTCCTAAGGTAAGTTTTTCTGCCCCTATTTATAAAAGTAAATGGCAAGATGTGAAATTTCCTATTATAAAAGCTAACACAGTATGTGATCTATTACATGACAGCAGCAATGCATAACTCCACTTAAAAAATGCAAGATAGTCAAGGAGGAACTGTGAAATGTTCAAGTGACCTTGCAATTGGGATAGAGAAAAACACATAAGTCATGCTCATCATTGCCTCATTTTGTGTGCTTGACAAGCAGAACCTTTGTGTTTAGGTAACAGGCCTGTGATACACTCAGGGCCATACCAAAAAACAGGCTTGAGATTCCTGTCCTGCTGTGAGAAAGATCAAAGCACAGTGAAAAACTACTGTCCCTCTCCCTGATAATTACAGGCAAAGCAGCAGGTTTCGTATCACTTCTTTCTAGCAAGAATCAAGCTCTGTGGTGCCTGCGTTCCTACTTGCATTTCCTCTGCGTGATTGCTGTTTCAGAGTTGCCCTGGATTGTGAGGTAATGGAAATAAATTTATTCTTTTTGGTTTATCTGTGGCTTTGTGGTTGTTCCTGTGCTCTGCCTGCACATCAGCTCAGACAGTCATGCTAGTAAAAAAAAAAATGCTATTGAAAATTCAGTTTTCTTAGAATTGTAATAGGCTGATTTTACTGTAATATCACATGGACTTTCTAGATGGTACAAGGCTATTTGCATTTCTGTACTGACGCAACTCTTAATATTCTGATATCATAAGAGTAGCTGCCTGCAGCCATTAGTCACGAAGTTTAGGATTACTTCTAAGCATTCACTGCAGAGGAAGTTGTAACTCTCCTTTGAAAAAAAAATAAAATACAAAAGTCAGGATCAAAAGTGAAGTGGTTTTTTTTGGTTTTTAGCCAACAGGCTTTTGGTAATTTGCAGCTACTAAAGACAAGAATAAAAAACAGCGAGAGAATCATGAATGTCACAGCTGAAGCCTTGAGAAGAGGAGGCTGAGGGGAGACCTTATTGCTCTCTAGAACTGCAGAGGATTAAGGGACAACACATGACCAATATGATCAAGTGAAGCCGTTTTAATCAGAGTTCACAACACATTTATACCTCTCTTAGCTGAAGCAACCCATTGTGTTACAAGCTGATTCGTCAATTCTCCTTTAGCAACAAATAATCATTGTTTGCATACATTATTATACTTTCCCATGAGAAACAGCTATGTGAGCACTCTGGTCTACAAAGTGACAATTCAAGGACTACTGAGGAAAGCTTCCCGTGAGAAACGAGAGGAGTACAAGACAGAGCAACTTTCTAATGATACAGAGAGAAACCTTAAAGACAGCGTGTCCTCTATAGTAACTGCTTCTTTTGCAAAGCTAGCTTTATTCAAGTGCAAAAGCTGGGTTGTGCACGTCTAAATATCCGTGTCCATTTTGATCTAAAAATTCCTCAACATACAACTACCTGAAAGGAGGTTGTAGAGAGGAGGGAACTGGCCTCTTCTCCCAAATGACAGGGGACAGGGCAAGAGGAAATGGCCTCAAGCCCTGCCAGGGGAGGTTCAGGCTGGACATCAGAAAAAAATTTTTCACAGAAAGTGTCATTGGGCACTGGAACAGGCTGCCCAGGGAGGTGGTTGAGCCACCATCCCTGGAGGTATTTAAAATATAAGCGGATGAGGTGCTCAGGGACATGGTTTAGTGTTTGATAGGAATGGTTGGACTCGATGATCCTAGAGGTCTTTTCCAACTTAGTGATTCTGTGAAGAATCAGTATGTATAAGTGTTTGGATATTTTTCAAAGAAAGCTGTTTACAGTAATCAAAAGCCATTTTAAACCAAAAGAGAAAAAGTATGAAATTACAAAATATTGCTTCTTATAACAAATGATAAAGTATAATGCTATTCTGCCACTACTCATCTCTGGTGAGACCACAGCTGAAATGCTGCATCCAGCTCTAGAGCCCTCAGCACAGGAAGGACATGGACCTGTTGGAACAGATCCAGAGGAGGCCACAAAGATGATCCAGTAGGTTGGAGCACCTCACCTACAAGGACAGGCTGAGAGAGTTGGGATTGTTCAGCTTGGAGAGGAGAAGGCTCCGGGGAGAACTTATAACGACCTTCCAGTACTTAAAGGGGGGCTGCAGGAAAGATGGGGACAGACTTTTAGCAAGGCCAGTGGCGACGGGACAAGGAGTAAGGGTTTTAAACTAAGGGAGGGCAGATTTAGACTGCATATAAGGAAGAAATTTTTTACAGTGAGGGTGGTGAAACACTGGCACAGGCCTTATGAGGAGCAGCTGAGAGAGATGGGGTTGTTCAGCCTGGAGAAGAGGAGGCTGAGGGGAGACCTCATTGCTGGCCTCTTCTCCCAAGTCATAGGGGACAGGAAAAGAGGGAATGGCCTCAAGCTCTACTAGGGGAGGCTTAGGCTGAACATCAGGAAAAAATTTTTCACGGAAAGGGTCATTGGGCACTGGAACAGGCTGCCCAGGGAGGTGGTTGAGTCATATTCCCTAGAGGTGTTTAAGGGACGGGTGGACGAGGCGCTGAGGGGCATGGTTTAGCACCTGATAGGAAAGGTTGGACTCGATGATCCAGTGGGTCTCTTCCAACCTGGTGATTCTATGATTCTATATTCAATGCCTTCATCCTTATGCCTGTCCCTTCTTCCAAAGCTCATAGCTCTTGTTTTTGATATCTCTCAAGATCTCCCTAGTCAACCAAGCTGGTTTTTTCCCCTTCCAGCTCTTTTTCCAGAACATTGGGATGGCTTTCTCCTGAGCTGCTAGGATTTCCTTTTTGAAGAGCTCCCAGCCCTCATGGGCTCCCTCGCCCTTAAGGACTGTCTCCCATGGGACTTTGCCAACCAGCCTTCTGAACAGTCCAAAGTCTGCCCTCCGGAAGTTTAGTGCTACTGTCCTTCTAACCACCCTCTTCACTTCACCTAGAACTGAAAACCCTATCATCTTGTGATCACTTTGTCCCAGGCGTCCTCCTACCACCACATCCCCCACAAGGCCTTCTCTGTTCACAAACAGCAGGTCCAGGAGGGCACCTTCCCTTGTTGGTTCATTCACCAGTTGTGCGAGGAATTTGTTTTCCATGCACTCCAGAAGCCTCCTGGACTGCTTCCTTTCTGCTGTATTGTACTTCCAGCAGATATCAGGAAGATTGAAGTCTCCCACAAGGACAAGAGGCAGCTATCTAGAGATTAACCCCAGCTGCTTATAGAAGAGCTCATCAGCTGCTTCTTCTTGGCTGGGTGGTCTGTAACAGACTCCCATCACAACATCTACCTTCTCTTGGGCTCCTCTGATTTTAACCCACAGGCACTCAGTCTCCTCATCACCATAATCATGCTCGAGGGTATCATAGCACTCTCTTACATAGAGGGCTACCCCACCACCTCTCCTACCATTCCTGTCCTGCCTGAAGAGTTTATACCCCACCTGCACTCCATTTATGTGAGTCATCTCACCATGTTTCCATGATGGCGACATCGTTGTCTCCTTGCCCTACAACAATTTCCAACTCCTCCTTCTTATTACCCATGCTGTGTGCATTGGTGTAAATGCACTTCAGCTGGGCTGGCGAACCTTCAGCCCTCATAGAGGGAATAGAGTTTATTCCCAATTGACTGGTCCTTGGAATAGCTAACACCAGAGTGCCAGTTTCATCCTTACTGTCACCAGGTGTAATCGCCCCCACTTGATGTGTGGTGACATACTGGTGGTCCTTACCAGCACACCATCTCTGAGTCACTGGTGTCCCATGTCCAGGCTCACTCCCATCTAGCCTGGTCTCATCCCCCTCCCCATTCACATCTAGTTTAAAGCTCGGTTAATGAGCCTAGCTAGATTTTTAGTAAGGGCTTTAGTCCCCCTAGGAGACACGCGTGTCCCATCCCTGGTAAGAAAGCCTGGGGTTTCATGGGCCATCCCATGATCAAAGAACCCAAAGCCCCCCTCCTCACACCAGACTCGGAGCCAGGCATTAATCAATTTCTTCTTTTTGACTTCTTGCTCCTCGTTCCTTAGCATTAGAATGGAGCTAAATACTACTTGTGCCCCAGAGCCCTCCATCATTCTCCCTAGAGCCCTGAAGTCTCTCTTAATGGCTTTAGGCTTTCTGCTCTGTATGTCATCATTGCCAATTTGAAATACTTCTAGAGGATAATAATCTGTCTCTTTGTCCAAGGAAGGAAGCTTTCTAGTTAAATCCTTCACTGATGCCCCCAGTAAGCAGCAGACCTCCCTGCGGAGCAAGTCCAGTCTGCAGATAGGTCTCTCCGTTCCTTTTAGAAGGGAATCCCCTACAACAATCACTCTCCTCTTCTTCTTAATGGAGGATGTTTTTATGTTTTTCTGAGGATGGTGCAGCCTTGGGGGAAGATTCTAAGCTGTGGGAGCCATCATCCTCATCCTTGGGGGTGGATTCCACCTGCAGCGCTTTGTATTTGTTCTTCAGGGGGATCTGGGGTTTTGTTGTCTGGGTGGGGGAAGCAGGTTTCCTTCGCCGGGCAGGAACTTGCTGCCATTCCCCATCTCTTGTTCCCCCAACCTTGCAGTTTGCAGGTGGGTGGTGCTCAGACACACCAGCTCCAGCAGCCCGCTGAGTTAGTGAGAGGGCACTGCTCCACTGGTCTATCTCCCTCTCACATTCCCTGATGGTCCTCAGCCTCTTTACCTCCTCCCTTATGTCTTCCACTATGTGAAGGAGCTCCTCAACACAAGCACAGCTTCCACAAGTGAAGCCAAGACCAGAGACACGAGCTGGTGTGGGAGTGGGGACTGCCTGCAGCCCAGGGTCTAGGTAGCTGCATGAGCTCACTGAGGCTCTGTCTGGGTGGCAGCATCCATCCTGCCTGCTGCAGCACCCAGTGCAGCTTCAATATTCTGATTGGTGGCCGCCATGGTCCTCGGTGTCTTCTGGCTAGTCTCTAGCTCCTCTCTGCACCCCCCCTGCTCAAACTGCCCCGTGACAATAATGTGCCCCACACCTCTTTGCCACAGTCCTCTTCGCTGTGTTCCCAAGGGACCGTTTAAATCTCCTGCGGTATCCACTGGGACCGTCCCCTCCCATCAGGCACAGCGCAAGACCAGCCGCTGCCGGCTCTCAGGAGCCCAGCGCCACCCGCCCCTCTCCCGCCTGGGTTTTTCTGGGCTTTTCCCGGCTCAGGGAAGCGCCCCCACCGCCTCAAATATCCACCCCACTGCAGAACTCACCATCCTGCTGCTGGATGCCGCCAAAAAGCTTGACCCACATCCCTTAGGACTGTGAGCTCCACCAGTGTGTGATTGCTACATCCCAGGCAGCCTCCAGCCTTTATGTCCCTGATTAGCTGACTTGCATTGGTGACTACCAGGTCCAATACTGCATCTCCCCTGGTAACGGTGTCTATTTCCCATTGTCAAAAAACCCATAATTGTGGCAGTTACACCAGCCATGGAGCCATGTATTAATAGACTGCACACATTTTTTTTCTATCAATGTCATTGCCCACAACTGGAAGAATAGAAGATAAAATAATCTGTGGTCCTGATTCCTTCACCAACTGTTTCCTGGCCTTGAAGTCTCTTTTGATTGCCCTCAGACTATTGGTTATAGCTCTGTAACTACCCACATGAAAGAGCAGTAGTGGGTAGTAGTCAGAGGACCTCACCAAGCTAGGAAGTTTCCTAGTTATGTCCTTTACCCAGGCACCAGGGAGGCAGCAGGCTATCCTATGAGGAGAGTCTGTCCAACATATTGGTCCTTCTCTTCCCCTAGAAGTGAGTTGCCTACAACTGCCACCCATCTTTTCTTCTGCATGGAGGTGGTTGTGATGCAGGGAGTAGTTGTTTCTGACCTTGATGACAACTCTGGAGTAGATGAACTGACTGACCTAGCACATCCAGAGCTTCATACCTATTATGCAGAGTGATATGAAGGGGTGAGGCAGGCAAGGAGGGGTGTTGCCTGCTGCTACGAATAGAGACTTGCTTCCATTAACTCCTCTCCCTTGAGCTACTGCCTGTGGGCTGGCAGGAGGAGGTGTAAAGTCAGACTATGTGTATCTCTTTGCCTTAAACATTTTGTCTGAGGACTACCCATTTGTGGCACCAGCTTGTCTGTAGTGCCGGGTTCAGCAAAAGGGCAATGCAGGAGCAGGCACCGTTCTCCCTCGCTTTGCTGTGATCGGGACATAGAGCTGACTTTGGTGGGGGGAGGGGATGCAGTGGCAGCTGCTGCCCCCGCTCCCCACCCCCGCTCCCTTCCTCGACCCGCCAGACTGCCCAGACCGGACCCACCAAAAAGACACTTGCAGATGGGGGTCGGACGGGCCTTATTAAAGGGCTCTCAAGGAACCAGGTGGTGTGCAGTCTCGCTCTCACCCACACACTTCAATTGGACCAGCCTGGGACCACGCAGCCTGGAAGAAGCTGCTGTTGTTACCATGTGTTCCCAAGAACTGCTGCTGCCGTCGATGTGGTGATTTCTTTCCTTCCCTCTCTCTCTTTTTCTTTGTGTTCCCCTGGAGCGTGGAGCACCATCACCTGCACTGCAACCAAGCCAACTGCACATCGCTGGATTCATGGTAGTGGTAATTAGCTGCGCCTCTAATGTTTTCTTGCTTAGGGATTCTGACTTTTCTTTCCTTTTCTTTCTGTCCTATCACTGTTATCAGTTGTTCTAGAAAATAAAGCTCACAAGATTGCATGGCATCTGACCTCATTTGTGTCTTAATCTCGCTCTTGGGATTGTTTAGGAACCCTCCCCGGTATTGGATCGGGACATTTTAAATTGGAGCAGTCAGCAGGATCCCTAGAGACGAGAGTGCTGTACTATCTTGCTGTGTTGCATTGCATTTCTGTTTGGGTAAGGTGTGAGCCTCCTGGGAGAGAAAAGGGGAAATTTGACATTAAGGTGTGACCCTCCCAGGACGAAAATCCCTTTTCGCATTGCTTTTGTGTTAAGATCTAGCCTCCTGAGAGTGAAGAGGGAAAACTTGTATACCAAGGTGTGACCCTCTTGTTAGAAAAGTTACATTTAAAATATAACAAACACTGATCATCGATTAATCAAGAACTAGGACTGAATGTAAAAACTGCATGATTCTGTTGATTCTTAATGTATCCTAGCAACAGACCCCAAGGTACTTGTTCAAAGGACCTTATGTGATAAATAGGATCCAGGTGTGCTTAGGAAAAGTACGTACTAGCTACCCTACCCAAGTAGAACATACACCTGCAATAGCCAAAAGACCATCATAAATTTTGTAAAAGACAGAACAATAAGTTTCGGGAGGCAAGAAAGATATACCTGAGCGGTCAAGTGGAGATAAGAGCAGGTCCAGCCAAGAAAAATCGATGAGTTTGCCAAAAGAACAAAAGGTGAGAAGGACAACGCGAGGAAGACTACTTACTTCATCTGAGGAAGACTACTTACTTCATCAGGACAACCACCAGAGGGGGCTACGCAGGCGCAGTAGACACTGATGTCGCAATAAGGCGATGAAGTAACCTACCTATGCATATGTATTAGAGAATGTTGTAACCTGTGGAATATACATTAGATTGCGAAACTTTTAGAGAATAAAAAGCGGACGCGATGTGACGGTCTTTGGAACCAGATCTGGGTGTGTACCCCTGGTTCCCGGGGCCTCAAAATAAAGCACCACATAAAGCACCTAGTGTGGTTATGTGTTTGTCATTCTGCTAACAGTTTTGGCCACCCAGGTGGGACCTCGCGGGCATTGCTGAGGCGGCTCGCGCATCGATCCTGTTCCAGCCAGCACCGAGTGATTCTTGGGGAGCCATCGACTGCGACCAACCTCCGCTGCTCCCGACAGACCAGGGATATTGGTAAGACACGGTGCTTTATCGGGAATGGTACCATTTGGGGTCTGGTAAAGCCTGCCTGTCAGACACGGCGAAAGCTGCGCTTGGTTGGGCTAAGGAGCTGCGACGGGAAGCCTAGGCGCCGTCCGTAAGACAGTGGCGAAAGCTCTGCAGGTTCGGCATCAGTGGTCTGGTCTGGTAATTCCGGAATTCTGGTATTTTTGGTAGTCTGTGCTTTGTGTAATTCAATTGTTTGTCCTGCTCTCAGTAATCTATACTTTCCTATCTAGTTAATCATAATCTATACTTTCCTATCTAGCTAATCTATCTTAAGCTGTTTGTGGTAATATCTCAACCAAAATGTTGTCAATACCTAAGTCATCTCCGTTAGGATGTATTTTGAGTCACTGGAAGGAGGGAGGATTTGGGCAGGATATGCATAAAGGAAAGTTGATTGAATATTGTAATGTCTGGTGGACACAATATGAATTAGAAGACCAGGTCCGTTGGCCGGAAAATGGGACTTTAGATTATAATATGATTTTGCAACTAATGTTGTTTTGTAGACAAGAGGGAAAATGGGATGAAGTACCATATGTAGAACTGTTCTTTATTTTAAGACGGAATGATGAATGGAAAAAAGCATGCGGACTAATGGTCGTTAGTATAAAACCAAATGGGCAATGTGATGGTTGTATGGTTGAGAAAAAGTGCATAAAATGTTTAGCGGTAGAAAATGCCTCACAACACCAGGAAGATGATGATTTTGATTTATTGATAACCCCCTCAGCCCCATCAACATTGTCTGACCCCAGGGAGGGGGGATCGGGTAATGATGGGAAGAGCAGAGACGGGGGGGACAGAAAATGCGAATATGAGGAGGAGCAGGACTATCCGGGTACTCCGATCTCTCATCGAACACAGCAAAGAGAAATCCAGGGGAGGGAGGCTGGACATCAGCCGTCTAAGGCATTACTAGCGCTGCTACGTCAGGGAGTCGGAGCAGAGGGTCCGGTATATGTTAAAGTGCCTTTTACGCTGGGAGATTTGATGCTTTGGAAACAGTCTGCTGGAGTTTATCGAGAAAACCCAGACAAGGTAGCAAGGGTAGTAAAGATGATTCTAAAGACTCAGAATCCTGATTGGGATGATATTCAGGTGTTATTGGACACTCTGATGGATTCTACAGAAAAGGAGATGGTGTTGCGAACTGCCCGTGAGTGGGTCAGGGAAGATATTGGACAGGGTGTTGTCACTGGGACGGTTGATCAGAATTTTCCTCTTGAAGATCCCATGTGGGATTATAATACTATGGGAGGAATGAGGAATTTGAGAAGGTACCAGGAATGGGTAGTTCTTGGAGTACAAAACGCTATGCCCAAAACAATTAATTGGTCAAAGCTGTATAGTGTTAGACAGCAGAAGACGGAGTCTCCCTCTGCATTTTTAGAGCGGTTGAAAGAAGTGGCTAGGAAATTCACGGATCTGGACGTGGAGACAGAACAAGCTAAAGCCCAGTTAGCTCTGATTTTTTTAGGACAGTCGCAAGACGACATTAGAAAGAAGTTGCAAAAATTAGAGGGCGCGGAGTTGCGAGACTTAGATAGATTGCTGGAAGTTGCCTGGAAGGTGTACAACAATCATGAAAAAGATAGTGCACAAAGGCAGCAACGGCACCTGCTGGCAGTAATGCAAGGTAGAGGTCAGAATGAATTCGGAAACTGAGGTAGGGGAAGAGGAATGATGCATGGACGGGGAAGAGGATTTGGGCTCAATTATCCAGCCAGATTAGGGCTCAACCAGTGCATGTATTGCAAGCAGGAGGGACACTGGAAAAATGAATGTCCACAAAGAATAAGACAGACAGGGAGTTCATTTGGAAATGCAGAGGCAGCAAAAGCGATGGTTCTGGGAAATTACGGAAACCAAAGCTGACTAGATCTAGATAGCAGTGAACCTCTAGTAAAAATAAGATTAGGAGGGGAAGAGGTGCAATTTTTGGTGGATACTGGTGCAACATATTCAGTTTTAAATGATTTGTATGGAAAAATAGTAAATAAAACAACCACAATAGTGGGAGCCACAGGGAAAGAGGAAATATGACCATTCATGCAACCCTTGGAATTACGATTTGGGGGAAAGGAATTGACACATGAATTTCTATATGTACCCGACTGCCCAGTTCCTCTTCTGGGACGGGACTTGTTATCTAAACTAGATGCAAAAATCAGCTTTGAAAATGGAGAATTGATCATGCAAGTCCCTGAATCAAACGTAGGAAAGATCTTAGTAGTAAAGGAAAATCCCAAACCTCAAATACCTAAGAAGTTAGAAGAGGCAGTAATCCCTACAGTTTGGGAAACAAGTATTCCGGGAAAATCAAAAACTGCTCAACCGGTAATAGTGGAGTTAAAAGAGGGAGCAAGGCCAGTACGAATAAAACAGTATCCCATAAGAATGGAAGCCCGATACGGAATAGTAGAAATCATCGAAAAAATTTTAAAATTTGGAATATTGGAGGAATGTGAGTCAGAATATAATACTCCGATCTTTGCAGTAAAGAAACCGAATGGGGAGTATAGGTTAGTACAAGATCTGAGGGCCATCAACAACATTACGAAAGATATACATCCAGTCGTAGCTAATCCATATACATTGTTGACATCTGTGAAGGAAAAATATAAATGGTTTACAGTAATTGATTTAAAAGATGCCTTCTTCTGCATTCCCCTTGACAAAGATAGCAGGAAACTTTTTTCTTTTGAATGGGAAAACCCACATAACAGACAAAAAACGCAACTTACGTGGACGAGACTTCCGCAAGGATTCAAGAATAGCCCAACACTTCTCGGAAACCAACTGGCAAAAGAACTGGAGATTTGGACTACGCAGGGAAAAATTCAGGTACCAAGAACACAGTATCTCTTGTTACAATATGTAGATGACATATTCATTGCAACAGAACAAGAATCATTATGCATACAAGTGACTATTGAGATTTTAAACCAACAGGGCCTAAATGGATACAAGGTTTCAAGAGAAAAAGCTCAAATTGCATGCACAACCGTATTGTATCTCAGATGTGAGATAACACAGGGACAACGAAGGTTGGGAATGGATCGTGTTAGAGCAATTTGTGCGATTCCAGAACCCCGGAACTTGCATGAACTAAGGACATTCCTGGGAATGGCAGGGTGGTGTAGGTTGTGGATAATGGACTATGGACTCATAGCAAAACCTCTGTATGAGGCACACAAATCATCTACTCTCATTTGGGAGGGACCTCAAAAGGAGGCCTTTAAGAAACTAAAAGAGGCCTTGACCAAGGCACCAGCATTGGGCTTACCGGATTTAACAAAGACCTTCCAGTTGTTCGTTCACGAAAGACAACGATTAGCACTGGGTGTCTTAACACAGAAATTAGGAAGCTGGAAACGACCAGTGGGATACTTTTCTAAACAGTTGGACCCCGTTAGTGCTGGCTGGCCGTCCTGTCTGAGAGCCGTGGCAGCAACTGTAATTCTGATACAAGAAGCCAGAAAATTGACTCTAGGAAAAAACATTGAAGTATATGTACCTCACATGGTGTTAACAGTCTTAGAACAAAAAGGGGGGCATTGGCTTTCCCCTAGCCGAATGATGAATTTCCAAGCCATACTCACTGAACAGGATGATGTAAGTTTGAAAACAACTAACCTGCTAAACCCAGCAGCCTTTTTAGGTGCAGCAACAGGGGACGGTCCCTTGGAACATGATTGCATAGAAGTTATAGAACACACATATGCAACGAGAGTGGACTTGAAAGATACTCCATTCGAGCAACCTGATCAAGAGCTCTTCACAGACGGGAGTAGCTTCGTGGAGAATGGGACACGGTATGCAGGATATGCCGTGACCACACAGAGCATGGTAATAGAAGCACGGGCCCTGCCGGTGGGGACCTCAGCACAACGGGCAGAAATAATAGCCCTCACGAAGGCATTGGAATTAAGCAAAGGTAAACGAGTAAACATATGGACAGATTCAAAATATGCCTTTGGAGTAGTCCATGTACACGGAGCTTTATGGAGGGAACGAGGATTATTATCCTCGCAGGGAACCAGATCTGGGTGCGTACCCCTGGTTCCCGGGGCCTCGAAATAAAGCACCACATATAACCTCCTAGTGTGGTTATGTGTTTGGCATTCTGCTAACACTCTCAGGACAAAAAACACTTTTTTTGCATTAGAATGGCCGCCCAGAAGGCAGCCGATGTTTGTGATCATGCGCCCTCATGGGCTGAAGGAATAGAAAAATTATATGATCTTTTGGAGGCGCACCAATCTTGCCCCTCACTCCAGGGACAAGATTGGGCGAAAAACCACTGGTTTCAACTACAGTGGGGTGGATAGCATAAGGGTATTGCAGAAGAAAGCTAAGGTTAGTAGGGGGAAAGGAAAAGCTATAATTTGTGCAGTGTTAGGAGCTAGTCTGGCAGCTGCGGTGGAAGAGAGAAAGCACAAGTCTTGTAAAGCTGATATTGTAATAGATTTCCTGCAGATGGCCATATGCACCCTGCGGGAACAATTGTAAAAAAACAAAGAATTGATAGAGGAGGAAAGGAACCAAAATGTGATACTGAAAGACGAGTTGAGGGAGCAGCTTCTGAGGGAGATGGATACACTGGTGGAGGCAGAAGAAAGGCCTTTGGTGAAGGGAATATGGCAAATTTATCCCTAAGGGGATTTGCAGAAGGCAAAAGAAACTGTAGAAAGCCTCCCCCATATGTATCCACTGGTTAAAACAGAGTATGTGTATGAAGGCTGAAACAAGGAAGCTTACGCTTAATAGTTTAATTTAACCGTTAAGGCAGGTACACTTTATTCAGCGCTGGAGAAGACTCGGGATTTGTCCTCAGAGTGCTTCTGCGGAGCAGTGATTTCACAGAAAATTTATACACAGAATTGTTTTCAAATTCAAAGTGACAATTATACTTGTTCCAGGAACCTCATTGCATATCCAGGGGGAATGAAATCAGATCAGCTCAGAGTCGTTAAGGTGTGGCCATATCTGAGTGGTCAATCTCAACAACTCTGGGGACAAGAAGACAAGGGTCGTTGACTGTTCCATCCCACCATTTACAAATCACCATTTCAATCCCCCCTTTTTCAAGGCCTTTGCAAATTCTTTTGCAAAAGAGTCACAAGAGGTCTTATTGTTTAAAGTTCTCTTAAAATATTTTCCTGACTCTACTGCGTGTCTGATCTGATTTCTTTTCCATGTCTAATAACCTTCTACTGTTCACTGACAACACCAAAATGCACATTGAAACACCATACGGGTTAACAAAACTGATAGTCCCAATGCTATAAAACTGAGAAAAGATTGTTTCAACCAGGGCAAGTTTAGGAGCTAGGAATTTAACTAAGAAATATCTGTACCCTCCCACTCTTGTATGGAGTTAAGAAGGCCATACTAATTTTTACAGAAGTTCCTACAGTCTGAGACTGATTGGTCAAATTGGAACAACTCTTGCCCTCAAAATCAGAGCATCCTTTATGGTATCTTAATAACAGATAATCAATTGCAGTTTTATTTTCTAAAGCTGATGCTGAAGTTGTCTAGTTTCAAGATTTGAGGCCTCCAAGGCTCGGGGTATAATTGAGGTTCCTTGCATACTTAAAAATAAATCTCTTTAAATTACTATAATTCATGGGCATGGCTACTCCTGGAAGGAAGTACAGCGAAGGAAGACAGCGAAGTTTCAGATTTATATGACAGTTTTGATAACCACATATAGTTTCCAAAGGTTTGAATGCTTGCGGGGATTATATGGGATATATATGTTGTACTGAAAAAATGGCATTTAAACAAAAGGCCATACTATTGTATATTATACAAGCAAGTTTTGTTTTGAAGGTGTTAAGCGTTCTGTTGTCCACTGACTGGTAGGTGATTTTCTTCACTTGATCCAAGTTCTTTCATCTTGATTGCTGCGAAGGCTGTTAAAAATACTTCATACGGTCCATTCCACTGTTCTCCCAGTGGTTTTCCTGTAAAATCTTTAACAGAAAACCTCATCCCCAGGTGTAAAAGGATGTACAGGTTGATCTTAAACCTCTAGGCCATGTAGCTTGTTCTTTTTTATTTTGTTTGCTGTTTGGTTGGTTGGGTTTTTGTTTGTTTCTCAAGCAAGTTCAGCTGGATTTGTTAGCTGATTAGAGAAATTCTCACCTAATTCTGTGAGATCTTCTCCTGTATACAATTGGTATGCAATTGGTATACAGGGCTAATAGTTTTCTTTTCATTATTTCAGAATCTAAGCAAGGCCAAAGGAAGTGCTTGATGCCAATATAGATTGGCTTCTTGACAAATTTTAGCTGATTGCTGTTTCATCAGCAACAATCTGATGATTCATTTTCTCCACTTGGCCTCTGGCCTGTGGTCAGGATGGAGAATGTAACTGCCAATCAGTTCTTAAAATTTCACTAATCTTTTTACCACTTTAGCACAAATGTGTACCTCTACCTGACAATATTACTGCAGGCACTCCAAAATGAGGTATAATTTCATTCAACAATGCTCTTGTGACTTCTTTATTTGTCCTGCAAAGAAAAGCTTCTGGCCAACCTGAGAAAGTATCTGTTAATGCTAAAGAATACCAGTGCCCCCTCCCCTCTTTTTATTGGGAGTTCAGAGAGATCTATTTGCATTCCTATTATTTATACAGAATATCTGTGCCCCAAAGGGTTTGGTTTGTTTGTTTTGGTTTTCTTTGGGTTATTGTTATTTTATTTGTAACTCCTCTAAGACCAATTTCCATAGCACTCCTGATGGCATTATTATTTGTCCATCTGGAACATAAAATCACCCATTATCTACTTCTCTTCCTGCCATATTGATAATCAATTTTCTATCTTCCCTTGAATATTTCTCCAATTTTAAATCAGAATCAGGGATTTGAAGTTTACTGTCTGGAATCAAAGCAGATATTACTTCTGCCTTTTTCTGCGGTCATCCTGGCCTCAAAATTTCCTGCCAATTTGTTACCAATTTTCTGGCCAGTATTACCTCTCTGGTGACCTTTGTAGTGTGTGATAGCCACTTCTTCTGGAAGATTTATAGCTTCCAGCAGCTTTAGGATTTCTGCATGTTTAATGTGTTTTCCTTGGGCAGTAAGGAGTCCTTGCTCTTTCCATATAGCACCGTGAGCATGCACCACTCCAAAGGCGTATTTTGAATCTGTCCATATATTTATCTTCCTTCCTTTTGCTAATTCCAGTGCTTGACTTAAGGCGATTATTTTGGCTTTCTGGGCTGATGTTCCTGGGGTAATGGTCTGGCCTCAATCACTTCTCTGGTGGTAGCTACTGCATATCCAGCCTTGCGATGTCCTTGCTTCACAAAGCTGCTTCCATCAGCGTACCAGGAATCTTCTGCATCCATGAGAGGTTTTTCCTTTAGATCTGGGCGGCTGGAGCATACTGTCTCCATCGTCTTCAGGCAGTCATGTATCGCTGGTTCTGAAGCAGCTCCACTAAGGAAAGATGCTGGATTTACAGTGTTAGTGGTGATTATATTCACATCATCTTGCTCTACCAATATGGCTTGATACTTCAAAATCTAGAGAAAGCCAGTGACCTCCTTTCTGCTCCAACACCGCTGAGACCGTGTGTGACACCATGACAGTCATTTCTTGGCCCATAGTGAATTTTCGGGCTTCCTGTATATTCAGAACTACAGCTGCAACTGCCCATAGGCATCCAGGCCATCCCTTGCTTACATTATCCAATTGTTTGGAGAAGTAGGCTACAGCCCTTTTACAGGGGCCCAGCTGTTGTGTCAGCACCCCCAGGGCCATCCCCTGTCTTTTGTGAGAAAATAACCAGAATGGGTTTGAAACATTGGGAAGGCCTAAAGCTGGGGCCTTCATCAATTCCTTCTTTAATTGTTCAAATGCCCTTCTTGCCTCCCCAGTCCAAGCCAATTTTGATGATCCCATTGGATATTCTTTCAATGGTTCATACAATGGTTTCACTAAGAGTCCATCCATAAACAACACCAACCTGTCATTCCCAGAAAGGTTCTGAGTTCCTTTACCATTCCTGGCATGAGTGTGCAGCAAATAGCTTCCTTTTGGGCTGTCTGTGTCCTCTGGAGATCTCGAATCCAAGGTAAGTAAGTTGTCGCTGCATAGGCTGGGCCTTCTGCTGAAAGACCTGATACCTGCTCAGTCCAAAAGTTCAATAGACTTATGGTCCGTTGCTCACAGTCCTCTTGTGTTTGTGTAACTCTCAGGAGGTCACATACTGCAGCAGGGTTCCAGTCCCATGTTTCCAGGTCTGGAGCAAGCTGGTTCTCAAAAATAGTTCAGCTGTTCTTAATACCTTGAGGCAATACTGTTCAGGTTAGTTGTGTTTTACTACCAGTTTCAGGGTTTTCCCATTCAAAGGCAAGTCACCTTTTTGCTTTCTTCAGCCAACATCAAGCAGAAGGAGGCATCTTTTAAATCCAGTACGGTAAACCACAAATGATCTTTTAATTGGTTGGCAAGGTACAGGGATTTGCCACCACTGGATGTAGTTCTTCTTACAATTTTATTTATGGCCCTTAAATCTTGCACTAACCTATAGCTTTTATCTAGTTTCTTTACAGGAAATATTGGAGTATTATATTCTGCTTTACATTCTTTTAATAACCCATATTGTAAAAAATTGTCAATAATCATTTTTATCCCCTTGCAATCTTCTAATAGCAGAGGGTATTACCTGACACAGGGGCCAAATTTACCTTTGCGTGCTTCACATTTCTGGCCTTCCAGATATCTCAGAAACCAACATGCCTGGATAAACATGTTCCAAAATCTCTGCTGTTACTGGTGTTTCTTTTCCACCTGTTTTAAAGACAAACTCAATACTTGGATTAGTTGATGATCTCTCACTTTAAATTTTGTACCTCCTGCCCCAAATATTATTTCTGTCTCTAACTCCTCTCATTAATGGTCTAGGGGCTCCTAGCAAACAAATTCATGTGTACCCACTTGTTTTCCAATTCATATTTAGCAGACAGCATAGAGGATGCTTTTTCGGTTTGGCCAGTAGCTCCTATTACAATCACAATATTTTATTTTGATCTGCAGGAATCAGTTGCTGGTTTACACAGAGGCTCCCGTGTCTATCAAGAACATAACCTTTTCACTAGTATTCCCCAGTTTTATTTTAACCAGTGGATCCTCCAGGGTAATTTCCCTAGTCATTCAAGCTCAGCTACAACACCCAGTTCTGATTCCTCTACAGTATGCACATCGATTATTTCTTAATGCCAGACCCCATTCTCATGCCACGTTCTCTTGCTGCTCCAGGTGATTTTGCAAACTGGAAAACATATCTGCACACATTACTTCACCCAATTCTCCTCACACCTCAAGAACAACATTAAATTGCAACAAGGTTTTGTGGCCACTTTTCCCCATAATCGAGCTTATACACCAGCCACCACTGATTATCAAAAGCTTTTATCAGGGTTTATCTGTTTGTCCACCACTCAGTGGACCACTGATCCTGTTATGGTTGAATTGAAACAACCAGAGTCCAAAAGTGGATCAATTGATTATTTATTCAGATAGGAAAACAAAAGCAGCGCTGGGCAGCTGGGGAATCGCAGCTCCACCAAGGCTCGCAAGTTCAGGTAAGTTGAGCAGCCCCTTTTATCCTCCCCCCCCAAGTTGGTTTCAACACTTCAGAAAATGCCCCTTGGTTTCTTCTGTGTATGTGGCTTTCCTCACTTGTTTGCTTCAGGCAATTTCGAAGGGCTTGGTTGCAAAATCAGTAGATACAAGGCACACATTGTCATGGAAACCTTTAGCCTTTGTTTAGGATAGCTTTGTGGTTTCACCTTTCTTGTCAAACAAAAAGACCACCGTTGGTCGTTGGTCGTTTAGTCGGCCTGATCGGCAAATTACTCTCTGTTACCCATTACAATCCCCCCTTTCTTTTGTTTACCCGTAATTTGCCGATCAAACCTGGATAATACTTCATGAGCGGCATCCAGGTCATGATTTTCGTTGGGTGAAGCTGGGTGAAATTGTCATTTCGAGTTCTGACTGCTTCATCACCATTAATTGTACCTTCTCCAACCTGCTTTTAACAAAGGTTAGAAGTTTATTAATAACACAAGGTCCAAAGGTGAGAGCCAATAGCAACATGATGAGAGGTCCTGCCAAGGTAGAAATCAAGGTGGTTAGCCATGGTGATTGATTAAACCAAGACTCATACCAGGTGGATTGGGCCTCTCGTTCTCGTTTTCTCTTTTCTAATCCTTCTCTTAATTTAGCCATCGAATCTCTGACTACTCCGGTATGGTCAGCATAAAAACAACATTCTTCACCTAAGGCAGCACACAATCCTCCCTGTTGTAAAAACAAAAGATCCAACCCCCTTCGATTTTGTAAGACTACCTCCGATAATGAGGTTAGTGATTTCTCTAGGTAAGAAATAGATTTCTCTATTTGGGCTAGGTCCTCATCTACCGCAGCTCTTAGGGAAGTTAGGCCTTGATGTTGTTGGACCAATGAGGTTATCCCAGTGGCAGTCCCCGCAACCCCCAAACCAAGTAGGGTAGCCAGAGTGCTTGCTGTTATTGGCTCTCTTTTACTAATTTTATGTCCCAAATGGTTCCAGTGTAAATACATGGATTCTTCTTCATGTAGGAGGATTCTAGGTATCACAGTAACCTGCACACAGAATTCTGTTCCTTTGAGGACAGCAATAGATAAACATGGTGTCAATCCAGTTATGGAACATACCCACCAGGCTCCCGGACTTGGTAAAACCCATTTGACATCATGTGTAAAATTTTGTGTATGGTTGGCACATAGCGCATTCCGCTTTATTTTTCCCACACACCAACCCCTTCCTTTAACTTGTTGGAGGGTTATCCCAACTTTTCGCTCTTGCCAATTACATTCGGGAGGATTGTCCTCTATAGAGGTATTAAAAGGAGATGTTATGGCCATCCCTTCATAAAAAGGGGGGTTTATGTCATAGCATAACCAACAAGAATTTGTAAAGGTGGGATTGGTGGTGTTCAGAGCCTGATAGGCCGCTCGCATCACAGACCATAAAGGTTCACTTTCTTCTATTTTACTGGAAACCTTTAGAGGTGCCGTGAAATTCTCCTGCCCATTAGTTGGTGTGATCATACTTGTGGCAGTGTTGGCTTGTTGCTTCTTTTTCTTTCTTTTTCTTTTTCTTTTTCTTTTTCTTTTTCTTTTTCTTTTTCTTTTTCTTTTTCTTTTTCTTTTTCTTTTTCTTTTTCTTTTTCTTTTTCTTTCCCTTTGCAATAATTCGATTTGGCCCTACTGGTTGTGACTGGTTTATTATTGGAGTCCCTCTGTCAGTTCCTGGTTCCCAGAACCTCACGCCCCATGCTTTCCCTATTATCCAACCGTTATTCCCAAAGTTCGGGTATCAACTGTTCCCACCTACAAAATATTTTACAGATCTCTGCCTGTATTCCTTCTTCAACATATATGGTGTAACTGCGACATTTCATGCAATAAGGCTGTCTTTAAAACGAGACACAGAGCCACTTCTTATCACACCTTAGACATTTGCAAATCACCCAAGCCCAATGTCCCGAGAGGGGGGGTTTCAGACACGGCATTCCAAAAAGATTCTCAATCCTAGGAGTCTCGGGTATTTCAATTTCTTTTGTGAGTTTTGAGGAGACACCTGGAACCACCGACACAGGCTGTGTCTTACTTCTCCCTGGGGTAACTCATTCATCAGTATTTTGATTCCTCCTTTGAATCTTCAATCGAAGATCCCCTGGTTCAGATGTCACAGTCCATTTTTCTGGGTACACAGGTCCCTTGATTCTACTGGCATGCGTCCATCCTTTTTCTGCGGTCCATACGGCAGTATCTGTAGTGAGTAAAACAACGAAAGGCCCTTTCCAACAGGGTGTTAGGGAGGTTTCTTTCCAAGTTTTAATTAAAACCTGATCCCCAGGCTTTATTCAGTGTATGGAAATGTCCAAAGGAGGTCTCTGTGCTACCAGACCCTTTCTTCTAAGCTCGTGTCTTCTTTTTGAAAGCTCCAAAATATATTCTGTTAAAATTTTATCTTCAACTTTTGGATGTTCTATTAACATTCCAAAGTCATAAGGCATTCCATATAACATCTCAAAAGGGGATATACCAGTATCAGTTCTTGGTTGAGTTCTAATATGGAGTAAGGCTAGTGGTAAGCACTTAACCCAACTCATTTTTGTCTCTACCATTAATTTAGTTAAATGCTTTTTAATTTCTCCATTCATCCTTTCTACTTTTCCAGAACTTTGTGGATGCCAGGGTGTGTGGTATTCCCATTTTGTGCCGAATAATTCGGTTGTTTCTTTTATTATTTTGGAAATGAAATGCGGGCCTCGGTCTGAGTCAATAACAGCAATGGTTCCATATCTAGGAATAATTTTAATCACTGTTTTTGCCGTAGCCCTAATTATGGGGAAGGCTTCCACAAAATAAGTAAGGTGATCCACCAGAACCAATAAATACTGGTATCTCCCGACCTTTGGTAGTTCAGTAAAATCTATTTGTACTTTTTCAAAGGGCCTTTTAGCCAATTCACGCCCTCCTTGAATATTCTCTCTGAGTTGTCATTTATTTACTTTATGACACTTTAGGCATCCTTCTAAAATCTTTTTAGCCACACCGTATAGTCCGATACAAGTATAATGTGTTTCAAATTGGTCTATCAAGGCTTGGACTCCCCAATGAGTTTTAAGATGTAGTTTATGTAATATTCCTCTTGCTAGTCCTTTTGGAAGGACCTCTCAGCTGTCAGGTAATAGCCATTTATCACCATTTCTTTTGGCCGCAATTAGTTTCAATTTCTCTAGTTCCTGGAGAGTAAATGTCTTACCTACTCTTAGCTTCTCAGGTTCTTCTCCTACAGTTTGTGTCTGTACCACTAATAGTGCAGCCCGTTTAGCTTCTGCATCTGCTAAGTCATTTCCCCTGACGGTAGGGCTTAATCCCCTTTGGTGTCCTTTTACATGGACTACTGCTATCTTGAGGGGGTACCTTAATGCTTTTAAAACTTCTAAAATTAGTTTTTCATGAACTAGTCCTTTTCCCTGGGTATTAATCAAACCCCTCTCTTCCTAGATTTTCCCAAAAGTATGTACCACCCCAAAAGCATATTTTGAATCTGTGTATATAGTTCCAATCTTGTTCCCTATTAGCCATAAAGCTCTCAACAAGGCATACAATTCACATGCTTGTGCGGACCAAGTTCTATTTAATCATAGAATCATAGAATAGAATCATAGAATCATAGAATCATAGAATAACCAGGTTGGAAGAGACCCACCGGATCATTGAGTCCAACCATTCCTATCAAACACTAAACCATGCCCCTTAGCACCTCATCCACCTGTCCCTTAAACACCTCCAGGGAAGGTGACTCAACCACCTCCCTGGGCAGCCTGTTCCAGTGCCCAATGACCCTTTCTGTGAAGAATTTTTTCCTAATGTCCAGCCTAAATCTCCCCTGGTGGAGCTTGAGGCCATTCCCTCTTGTCCTGTCCCCCGTCACTTGGGAGAAGAGGCCAGCGCCCTCCTCTCTACAACCTCCTTTCAGGTAGTTGTAGAGAGCAATGAGGTCACCCCTCAGCCTCCTCTTCTCCAGGCTAAACAACCCCAGCTCTCTCAGCCGCTCCTCGTAAGACCTGCTCTCCAGCCCCCTCACCAGCTTTGTTGCTCTTCTCTGGACTCGTTCCAGAGCCTCAACATCCTTCTGGTGGTGAGGGGCCCAGAAGTGAACACAGTATTCAAGGAGCGGTCTCACCAGTGCCGAGTACAGAGGGAGAATAACCTCCCTGGACCTGCTGGTCACGCCGTTTCTGATACAAGCCAAGATGCCATTGGCCTTCTTGGCCACCTGGGCACACTGCTGGCTCATGTTCAGTCGGCTGTCAACCAACACCCCCAGGTCCCTCTCCTCCAGGCAGCTTTCTAGACAGACTTCCCCTAGTCTGTAGCACTGCAATGGTCCTGATTCTTTTATGTGAAAGGTGTGCCCATCTATAACAGCATACCCAGATTTCCATTGTCCCTCAATCACCCTTGAGGAGCCATCTACAAACAGTTTCTCTCCCTCATTTAATTCTTCTTCCTCCAAATCCTCCCTTATTTTAGTCTGTAGGTTTATTATCTGGAGGCAATCATGTGTTAAATCTTCTCTGGGTTCCCCATAGAGAAATTGAGCTGGGTTCTGGATAGAGGTGGTCTCTATCTCTAGTTTAGGGGAATTAATCAAAATCCCTTCATATTTTAACAGTTGGCTGTCAGTAAGCCATTTATCGGCTCGTTGTTGCAGTACTCCGCGTATGTTATGGGGCGTATATACCTTTAATTCACCTCCTAGGGTGACTTTTCCAACTTCTACTAATAATGCTGTGGCCGCTATTGTTTGTAAACAGGTGGGCCACCCTCAGCTGACAGGGTCCAGTATCTTTGAATAATACCCCACAGGTTTTCTCTGCCCTGCCCATCCTTGGGTTAAAACCCCATACGCTGTCCCATTATCTACATTGATAAAAAGTTGAAAGTGTTTACGAATATCGGGTAAACTAAGGAGAGGTGCCTCTATTAAATCTCTTTGTATCGCTTCCCAATGACTTTCATCTTCGGGAGTCCATTTTACCAACTCATCTTTGGTCAGTTTTTCATACAAAAATTTTACCTTGCTACTATAGTTCTCTATCCACTGTCAACAATACCCCAATAATCCTAATAATTGTCTTATCTGTCCCTTGTTACCGTGTGTAGTTAGAGATCATATTCCTTTTATTCTTTCAGGATCCAGTTTCTTGTATCCCTTCGTAAGCCAGTGTCCCAAATATTTTACCTCTTCTTCGGTGAATTGTAATTTCGATTTTGAAACTTTCAACCCCTTAAGGCCTAAAAAAAGTAATTCAACAATTTGATACTTTCGGCTCTAACCTCTTCTTGGGCCTTCCCTGCAACCAACAAGTCATCTACATATTGGATCAAAATCAGGCCTTCAGTTAATTCATAAGATTCTAATAGTTATTCAAAGGCCTGCCCAAACAAGTTTGGGGATTCTGTAAATCCCTGGGGCAATACACTCCATCGTAGTTGTTGTTTTCTATGTGTTTTAGGGTCCTCCCATTCGAATGCAAAATAATCTCTACATTTTTCTTCTAAGGGACAAGCCCAAAAGGCGTCCTTTAAGTCTATAACGCTATACCATTTAGAGTCTGGACTTAATTGGTTTAGTATAGTGTGGGGGTTCGCCACTACAGGAAACCGGGTAATTGTTCGCTCATTTACAGCTCTCAAATTTTGCAGAATCATAGAATCATAGAATAACCAGGTTGGAAGAGACCCATGGGATCATCAAGTCCAACCATTCCAATCAAACACTAAACCATGCCCCTCAGCGCCTCATCTACCCGTCCCTTAAACACCTCCAGGGAAGGTGACTCAACCACCTCCCTGGGTAGCCTGTTCCAGTGCCCAATGACCCTTTCTGTGAAAAACTTCTTCCTAATGCCCAGCCTAAACGTCCCTGGCGGAGCTTGATTACATCCCCTATCATCCTGTCCCCTGTCACTTGGGAGAAGAGGCAAGAACCTCCTCTCCACAACCTCCTTTTAGGTAGTTGTAGAGAGCAATGAGGTCTCCCCTCAGCCTCCTCTTCTCCAGGCTAAATAACCCCAGCTCTCTCAGTCACTCCTCGTAAGGCCTGTTCTCCAGCCCCTTCACCAGCTTTGTTGCTCTTCTCTGGACTCGTTCCAGAGCCTAAACATCCTTCTTGTGGTGAGGGGCCCAGAAGTGAACACAGTACTCGAGGAGCGGTCTCACCAGTGCCGAGTACAGAGGGAGAATAACCTCCCTGGACCTGCTGGTCACACCGTTTCTGATACAAGCTAAGATGCCATTGGCCTTCTTGGCCACCTGGGCACACTGCTGGCTCATGTTCAGTCGGCTGTCAACCAACACCCCCAGGTCCCTCTCCTCCAGGCAGCTTTCTAGACAGACTTCCCCTAGTCTGTAGCACTGCATAGGGTTGTTGTGCCCCACGTGCAGGACCCGGCACTTGGCCTTGTTAAACCTCATGCCATTGGTCTCAGCCCAGTGGTCCAGCCTGTTCAGGTCCCTTTGGAGAGCCTCCCCACCCTCCATCAGATCCACGCTTCCACCCAGCTTTGTATTGTCTGCAAACTTGCCTCTGCCAGGGGAGGTTCAGGCTGAACAGTAGGAAAAAATATTTCATGGAAAACGTCATTGGGCACTGGAACAGGCTGCCCAGGGAGGTGGTTGAGTCACCTTCTCTGGAGGTGTTTAAGGCATGGGTAGACGAGGTGCTGAGGAGCATGGTTTAGTATTTGATAGGAATGGTTGGACTCGATGATCCGATGGGTCTTTTCCAATCTGGTGATTCTATGATTCTATGAATTTTCTGAAACAGTTCAAAATGAAATACTTGATTTCAGCTTGTATGTTGGTGCTCCCAAGACTGTAAAATTCTACAGAGAAGCCCCATGTGATCTTCACTTTCTATTACATGATTGTTATCCTGTTGAGGTGCTTATAGTAATTGATGCATATATCATTATTCATATAAAATTCAACACAATGCAGCAGAAAGGTGACAGCTACCACTAAATGGTGACACTGATCTCTCCTTCTGTTTAGCATGATCTGTACACCAATGCACGCAGCACAGGCAACAAATAGTTGGAAGCTTCTGCTATAAAGCTATGACCTAGTTTCCATTACTGAAACTTGGTGGGATGAATCCCATGACTGGAGTGTGCCTATTGATGGCTATAGGCTGTCCAGAAGGGACAGACTGTGAAGGAGGGGTGCAGGCATTGCCCTCTGTATCAGGAAATGGACAGAGTTTGAAGAGCTCTCATGAACAACAGACACAAACAGGTCAAAAGCTTATGGGTGAGATTAAAAGGTGAAGGTAACAAAAGGAATCTTGTGGTTGGTGTCTACTACAGGCCACCTGATCAAGGAGAGCTGACTGATGAAGCCTTCTTCCTCCATCTACAGGAGGCTTCACACTCGCAAACTCTCATCCTACTGGAGGACTTCAACCACCCTGTCATATGCTGGAGAACAGCAAACTGTAAGCAATCCAGGAGACTCCTAGAGTACACTGAAGATAATTTCTTAACCCAGGTAATAGACACTCCCACTTGAGGGTATGCCAGGATTGGACCTGATGGTCACCAATGCAAGTGAGCTCATCAGTAATGTCAAGATCAGAGGCAGCCTGGGCCACAGTGATCACGCACTGGTGGAGTTCAAGGTTGTCAGGGATATGGGACAGGTGAGAAGTTATTTTATCACAAGGGGCTTCTAGCATAAAGCACAATAAGCATAAATGCCCAAACTCTCAAATACTCTATAAAACCAAGTTTTACTTAACTTATTAAAACAAGAAAGGTAACAATTAATTAGTAGTGATCAACAAGTTAACGATAACAGCTTGTAAAGGCAATGCATCTAAGCATTACTACAAGAGAATAAGTACAGTGATTAAGAAAGATACATCATCAATTGTCCTTTTATCATCATCATCACCACCATCATCATCCAGATCTGCAGTCACTGGGGAGGATTTGGAGACCCTGCCCCTGGACAACTGGAATGGCCTACGCAGCGCATCCACTTGTAGGTAAGGTCTCTGACCATTGCTGCAAGGGGCATAGCTTTTATTCCACTGAAGAAAAAACTTATATCACCACAAAAATGTGGAGTCTCTGACCCCAGCTGCTTACTGCCTCTCTTTCACATGCTTTCTTGCACCAAGAAGAACACAGCACATTCATGCAGCGATGAAGGAGATGCAGATCTCACAGATTTCTCTATATCCTTTTAATCATCACTGCATACAGAAGTCACATTAAGAAAGTACTACTGCCACTTCTTCTACTGGCTTCTCTCATTCAGGCAGAACTTTATACAGTACCTTGGTTTTCCGACCTTCAGACAAACAAGATGGTTTTGTCTATTCCACACTCTCATAACTGTTTTCAGCCATAACTCCAATTCACTTATTCCCAGGTGTTTTCTTCCAGCCTGGCCTTCTCACATCTTCAAGATGCATCATCCAGTGTCGGAAGTGATGGTGAACAAGAGATGGCCACAACAGTGTTGTTAAGCCTCTGGAACAGGAGTACAGGACATTTAATACCCAGCAAGCCATAGGCCTCAGAAGAATAAACATCGCTGGAACATGAAGTGCCGATGTGGCAGAAACAAGAAGACATGAAAACAATAACAGTGGTCACAAGGAGGTTGGAATGAGAAAAACATACCGTGGAAATTTTTATGTGGGAGCGTTGTTGACATTTTTAGTAAGGTATAAATATGAGATTGTAACAATAAACTTGGTCTTAGCTTGAAATAAAAGCTGAGTCTGTGCATGTTAATACACCATGAATGGCGCCTGATTTAGGGTCCAAACAGAGGCTCGCTTGAGGAGCATGGTCCAGTGGCGTACATCAGCAGAACGATTGGAGGGGCTGAAACGAAGCCCAGGGTGCACCCGTAGACACCTACCAACAGGATGGAAGGTGAGCTGCCAATATGGTAATGGGGAACACGATAACTCAGGAACAGAAAGATGTGATAGATTTAAATGTAATTTAAAGAAAGAAAACCGAACGCTAGAAAGTAATGACTTTAAAGCACTTTTGGCGTGGGCTTGGGATCAGGAGCCTTCTTTGAACATTTGCTTGGCATTCAAGCAAGAAACATGGGATAAGATTGGAGTTCAATTATGGGATCAAGTGACTTGGTCGGACAAAACGGCTAGTATGTTGCTTGGTCCCTGCCGGACTGTTTCTGAAGCATTACAGGTGCATATTGGCTCCAGAGAGCACAGTGGTGATACGGAACTGAGTGCAGGACCATCAGCGACTGCCGACAATTCCTTTGATCCGGGTCCGATAGACCCCGAGAAGGAGCCTGATTTATTTCCACCCTGTCCCTCAGAGAGATGGGCACATGTCAGGGAGGAAGTGCAGCAGCAGGGGGACCTTGAACAAGCTTTTCCTGTGATTTATTCATGGGATGTCAGTCCTTGCCGGGAACCAATTAGTTATGAAGCAATAAAGGAGATTCTAAAAGCTGTAAAAGAGAATGTACTAACTGCTCCGCTGCTGCCACCTGCCCGGAATGCAGAATATGTAGCCCCAAATAATTTGCAATGTCCACAGGATAGTCCTTTGCAATGGAAGGGCTGCAAAAATCAGAAAGTTTTACTGCCTTTAAAGAATAGAAACCCATCACACTGCAGTTCGGCTCGTCCCTATGGCAGTTAAGGGCCCCCTAGGAAACAGATTTAGTGCGCTGTTAATTGGATGATCATCTGTCACAAAGCAAGGATTGTTGGTTTTACCAGGACTGATTGATGCTGACTTTATGGGAACAATACAAGTAATGGCTTGCACGCCTATGCCTCCTTGCTTTATAGCAAAGGGCACTAAAATTGCTCAGCTATTTTGTTTTCAAGCATTTGTACCCCATGCAGCAAATCACTTATGGGGAGAAGGAGGCTTTGGTTCGACTGACCAGTCCATGATTCTATGGATGCAGAAATTGCAAGAATCATGGCCAACATTAACCTGCAAAGTACAACACTCACAGAGCAACAAAGAACAATGTTTTACCAGTATTATAGACAGCGGAGCTGATGTCACAGTTTTTTCTTTAACAGAATGGCTGACAGATTGGCCATTGACCAAACCACCTACTGCTCTGGTGGGGGTGAGGGGGGTGACTAGCCCACGACAAAGTTTACACTCTATAGTCATATATGGACCCGAAGGTTATGTGGCAACTGTTAAACCATACGTTCTGTCACTTCCCACTGTCTTATGGGGTAGAGACCGTGCAGCACAATGGGGTCTGACTTTGAGCACCCATTTTTAACGGGGGCCACTGCGGTGCAGACCACCCTTCCTCTAACCTGGACTACAGATGAGCCGATTTGGGTGGAACAGTGGCCTCTTAGCAACAAGAAACTGCACCACCTTAAAGCTTTAGTGCAAGAACAATTACAAGCTGGACACATCGTACCAACTACCAGCCCATGGAACACACCTGTGTTTGCAATACAGTAGTGGAAAATGGCCTTTATTACAAGATTTGCAAAAAATAAATGAGATTATTGAGCCTATGGTACCATTGCAACCAGGAATGCCCTCACCAACAATGTTACCACAAAACTGGGACTTAACTGCTATAGACTTGAAAGACTGTTTTTTTACCATTCCATTACATCCAAAGGATGCAATCCATTTTGCTTTTTCTATTCCTTCTATTAATAGGGCCAATGGTATCACTGGACTGTATTGCCGCAAGGCATGTGTAACACTCCAACAATTTGTCAGTGGTTTGTAGCAAAAGCTTTATCACCAGTTCATGAATTATATCCTGAAGCCCTGATTTATCACTATATGGATGACATTTTAGTTGCAGCCTCAACACCAGAACAGATGGCTAAAGCTGTAGCAGCAGCAGTTACCGAGGTAGGCCTGTGTGTCGCACCAGAAAAAATAAAAAAATCCTTCCGTGGAAATATTTGGGGTGGAAAATTCGAGAACAAACCATTCAACCACAGCAAGTTAAACTTTTATATTCTGTAGACATTGAACGATGTGCAAAAATTGTTAGGAGCCATAAATTGAGTATGCCCCTTGATAGGCATGACTACAGAAGAATTACATCCTTTGTTTATGTTGTTAAAAGGGGATTCAGATTTAACCTCTCCCAGGCAATTAGACAAAGATTCTTTGGTTGCATTGGACACAATCGCGAAAAAGCTTAGTCAGAAACAAACATTTTGCAAATGTTTGAACATCCCAATTGAATTATTTATTATTTCAGCCAAGTTCCAACCATTTGGAGTTTTAGCCCAATGGGTAGAAGGTGTATCTGACAAATTTAGACGTTTAGAATGGATATTTTTACCACATCAGTTTTCTAAACCAATAACAACTCGGCATGAAATGTTAGCTATGTTAATTCAAAAGGATCACAATCATTTATTGGAATTGGATGGGATGGGTCCCTCTATGTTCTAATGACTCAACAAGTAGACTGGCTTTTGCAACATTCTTTATCTACTCAAATTGCATTAGCAGACTTCAAAGGACAAATCAGCATTCATTATCCTCTGAGTCCCCTTTTGAGTCTGTTTGAGTGTACAAGCTTAATTCCAACCACAAAATTAAGTCATATCCCTCTTAAGGAGGCGTTGACACTTTTTACAGATGGATCAGGAAAAACTGGGAAATCAGTGATTGTTTGGAGGACCAAACAAGGCATGTGGAAATTGGACATTTGTAAAGTGTCAGGATCACCTCAAATTGTGGAATTGGCTGCAGCTGTTAGATGCTTTAAGTTGTTTTCACAACCCATAAACACTGTTACCGATTCAGCCTATGTTGTTGGCATTGTTTCATGCTTGGAGAATGTCTATTTAAAGTATGTAGACAATGGAAAGCTATATGCTTTTTTAAAGGAATTGAAATATCTGTTAGACAATCAACACGAACCTTATTTTATAATGCATGTACGTTCTCATACAAATTTACCAGGGTATTTGGTTGAAGGCAATCACCGAGCTGATGCTCTGGCAGCCCCTGTAATCATTCCAGGATACATTACAACAAACACGTATGTCACATGCTTTCTATCATCAAGGTAGTACAGCCCTTGTGTTTCAGCAAGCTCGACAAATTCTACAGATGTGCCCTGCTTGTCAATTAATCCCAAACACTACTTCTGATGTGGTAAATTCTTGTGGATTAGGTCCACTTGAAAGGACCTATTAGGTCCACGGGCAAAAGATGTAAAAAAACCATTTATTATATGTGATTGCTATTTTGGGGGTGCCAAAACCAGTAAAAACAGACAATGTCCCAGGATTGGTTTCTAATGAAACAAAATCTTTTTTTCAAAAATGGGGAATCACACGTGTCATGGGCATTCCTCACTCACCAACAGGGCAAGCCATAGTTGAATGAGCTCATGGTACATGAAAAAATACGTTGTTAAAACAAAAAAGGGGGAGCTTGGGATATGCCCCTCAAGAGAGACTATTAAAAGCTATGTATGTTCTAAATGTGAGACAATGGGAAGGTCCACGGCCATTAATAACGTGGGGGCGAGGCTATGCTTGTGTCTCTACAGATCGTGGACCGCAATGGATGTCAGCACATCTCACGGGCATCCCTCACTCACCAACAGGGCAAGCCGTAGTTGAATGAGCTCATGGTATGTTAAAAAATGCATTGTTAAAAAAAAGGGGAAGCCTGGGATACTCCCCTCAAGAGAGACTATTAAAAGCTATATATGTTCTAATTTTTTTTAATCTTTGCCAAGACAACATTCCCCCGATAGAACGACATTTTATCACAAAATCAAATGCTGAGTAAAGCTAAAGGAATGATACATAACCTAGAAATGGGATGATGGGCAGGCCCATGGCTGTTAATAACATGGGGACGAGGGTATGCTTGTGTCTCTACAGATCGTGGACAATGATGGATGCCAGCAAGATGTGTACAACCTGCATTGCAATAACTGCAGGAATTTTGTGTTTTACAACCACCATTCCATGGATCCACACACAACCCAAAGAAAAAATCTGTGTAACTCTAGCCAATGCCGCAGGGCAACATTCATTGTGTTTGTCGATAACAACATCGACCAATCCATTTAGCACTTGTTTATTAGGTTTGCCAATAGATGATGTAACAAAATCATCTGGTTGGACTTGATGATCAGATGGGTCTTTTCCTACCCAGTGATTCTATGATTCTAAACATATGTTCAGACCACAGATGTACATCTGTTGGCACCAATAGTACCACATGTGCAGACAATTGGGATGGCTGGGTAGCCCATTTAGCTCCAAAAGGAATAGAACCACAAGAAATTTCTTTATTAGGTGCAATAAAAGTAGATTTTTGTAAATATTTTAGTTACATAGGCAAAAATGTGATGCTTAAACAAAATGTTAATTCTCCACTTAGTCTGTATAGAAATGATTCTATATGGTGTAACTACACGTCTGCAAATATATCGAAATCCAACAACATGTCCCTGCAATTACCAAGAAGATTGTTTTTTATTTGTGGAGATAGAGCATGGGCAGGTATTCCTTCTCATATTTCAGGAGGCCATGTACATTAGGCAAACTTACATTATTAACCCCGAATATTTCTATGAGTTTAAACCACACTTTGGTTCACCACCATCATCAACAAAAAAGAATCATGCATGCTTTTAATAGTGCACGTGATAATCAAGTTACCTTTTGGAACACAGAAGAAGGAGTTTCTGCTTCAATGTTAGCACCTGGTGTAGCAGCAAAAACACTTGGAATGTTAAACAAGCTAGGTTGTTGCTTAGTAAAACAAACAAATGCCACACTGGAGCTTTATCTAGTCTTTTGATAGATGTTGGTTCTATGAGACATGCCACTTTACAGAATATAGGTGCTATAGATTTTCTACTCTTAGCACACGGTCGAGGCTGTGAAGAATTTGACAGCATGTGTTGTATGAACTTATCAGACCATTCAGAATCTATACATAAAAGTATTAACAACATAAAAGACTTATCAGAAAAATTGCAAATAGAGAATGAATGGAATCCATTTGCGAGACTTTTTGTTGGATTTGGACTTTGGATTAAAAATTTAGTTATGATAGGTATTATGATTTTACTTGTTTTTTTGTAGCATATTGATTTATGTGCCTTGCTTAATCAAATTAGTGCAAAGCTTGATTGACAGAGCATGAAGACAAATATTAGTAATACACAAAAACAAAAAAGGGGGAGATGTCGGAAGAGATGGTGAGCAAGAAATGGCCACGGAACTGTTGTTAAGCTCCTGGAGCAGGAGTACAGAACATTTAATATCCAGCAAGCCATGGGCCTGAGAAGAAAAAACATTGCTGGCAGAAACAAGAAGGCATGAAAACAGCAACAGCAGAGGGTTTGCCTGTCTGGGACAGTGGTAGACAGTTTCTCAAGTAGAATACCGTGAGATATTGTATCAAAGGCTTTACTAAATCCAGGCACACTACATCCACAGCCTTTCCCTCATCCATCAAGCAGGTCACCTTGTCATAGAAGGATATGATGTTTGTCAGGATCTGCCTTTCATAAACCCATGCTGAGTGGGCCTGATCACTTGGTTGTCCTGTAAGTGCTGTGAGATGGCACCCAAGATGACCTGCTCCATGACCTTCCCTGGCACTAAGGTCAGACTGACAGATCTGTGGTTTCCTGGATCCTCCCTCTGGCCCTTCTTGTAAATCGGTGTAACATCTGCCAGCCTCCAGTCCAACGGAACTTCCCCAGTCCGCCAGGACTGCTGGTAGATGATGGAAAGAGGTTTGGCAAGCACCTCCGCCAGCTCCCTTTATACCCTTGGATGGATCCCATCCGGCCTCATAGACTTGTGAATGTCTAATTGGCTGAGCAGGTCTTTAACCATTTCCTCATGGATCATGGGAGCTTTGTTCTGCTTTTCCTCTCTGTCTTCTGACTCATGAGGCTGCGTACCCAGAGAACAGCTGACCTTGCTATTAAAGACTGAGGCAAAGAAGGCATTAAGCACCTCAGCCTTATCCTTGTTCTTTTTCACTATTGTTCCCCCTGTGTCCAGTAAAGGATGGAGATTCTCCTTGGCCCTCCTTTCATTGTTGATATATTTGTAGAGGGATTTTTTTATTATCTTTCAAAGAATGGGCAATCTAAGTTCTAATTGGTCTTTAGCCCTTCTGATTTTATCCCTACATGACCTCACTTCATCCTTGTGGTCCTCCAGAGATGCCTGCCTCTTCTTGCAAAGCTCATATGTTTTCCTCTTTTTCCTGCAAACCACCCAGATCTCTCTGCTCACCCAGGACAGTTTTCTTCCCCGACAGCAGATTTTCCAGCACACAGGGACAGCCTGCTCTTGCACCACCAGGATTTCCTCCTTAAAGAGCATCCAACCCTCTTGGGCTCCTTTGCCCTTAAGGACTGTCTCCCAAGGAATTTAACCAACTTTCTGAACAGACCAAAGTCTGCCCTCTGGAACTCCAAGGTGGCCATTCTAATGACCCCCCGCCTTACTTATAGAATTGAGAATTGTATCATCTTGTGATTGCTGTGCCCCGGGTGTCCTCCAACCATCACATCTCCCACAAGCCTTTCTCTGTTCACAAACAACAGGTCCTGAGGGGCACCTTCCCTAGTTGGCTCGCTCACCAGTTGTGTCAGGAAGTTTCTTCCACACACTGCAGGAACCTCCTAGACTGCTTCCTCTCTGCTCTATTATACTTCCAGCAGGCATCTGGTAAGTTGAAGTCTTCCACAAGGACAAGGCCTAGTGATTGTGAGACTTCTCCCAGTTGCTTGTAGAATAACTCATCGGTCATCCCATCACGTTTCCATGAGAGCAATAATATCATAGTCCTCCTGCCTTACAATAACTTCTAGCTCCTCTTGTTTATTGCCTATGCTGCGTGCATTGGTATAGATGCACTTCAGTTGGGCTGTTGATTCTGCCATGCTTCTAAGGGGAACAGTCTTAATTCCTAAGCGACTACTCACTGAATTATCTAACCCTTCTGTGGTGCCATTTGAAGTGCTATTCCTCACTTCCTGTGAGGTGGCAAACCAAGGGTCCTTGCCAGCACACCATCCCTCAGAAACCAGAGTGCCATTCCCAGGCTTTATTTGATCAAGCCTGGTTATGTCCCCCTCCCCCTTCACATCTAGTTCAAAGCTCTCTTAATGAGCCCTGCTATCTTCTTGGTGAGTACCCTTTTGCCCCTTGGGGACAGGTGTACCCTATCTTGGATAACAAGCCTGGTGATTTGCCTGTCAACCTATGATCAAAGAACTCAAAGTTTTGCTCCTCACACCAGGTTCGGAGCCAGTTATTTATTTCCTGGCACTTCCTATTCATTCCCTCATCATTTCCAGTATTTGGAATGACAGAGGAGAAAACAACTTGTGCCCCTGAACCCTTTACCATACATCCCAAGGCCTTGAAATCCCTTTTAATTACTCTCAAATTACTTATTGATATTTCAGTACTACCTAATTGGAAAATCAACAGGAAGCAAGCATCCTTTCTCAGGCCTGGGCAACATGTGGGAGTGATCTCCATCAATCATGAAGCACAGATCACACCGAACACAAGGTGTTATCATCTCCAAAGAATGAACATTGTCTGGAAAAACACTGCCTGAACGACAACATGCTATAAAAAAGACATTCAGTCTAACTTCCAAAAAATACAATTACTTAGATGAAACTTAACTCTACTTTAGCTTAAATAAAAGATATTCCACTTTTTGTAATAGTACTCCTTTTCTTGTTGGACCTTTTGATCCTCGTCTAAAGGTCCACAACACCTTTCTTCTCACAGGATAACAAGCAAGGCAGGATAACACCAGCATAGTTTATGTACATCTATTCTAGAAATATGATCCTTTTCAAAACTATGTGTTTAACACAACTTAATACTGAGAAGACAATCCCTATTATGACAGTGATTAACACCAAAATTTGTGACAAGGAATCCAGCCACCCAGTCAGCAATATTCCAACTATATGGTTTAAAAATTATTCAGCCAATTGTTTTCTGCATCCTCTCTAAGGTCCTGAGCTTGCCAGGCAACAGCCTGAATTCATTCTATCTGCTTATTAAGATCTTCTGTTACATTTGGGCTACGGATGCAACAATGATCTGTGTCCAATTTCAGATCCCCACAGACTCCATGCTCTTTGTCCAGCAATAATTCTAAAACCAGGTGGTGTTGTAATATTGCCTTAGTATTGGCCTTTACCTGCTGACTGATCAATTTGAATCCTTTGGCAACAGAACTGGCCAGTGTTTCCACTTGCCAGGTAAGACTTTCAAGTAGAATCCGATTTTCCAGTGCAGTCAACCCTGGGAGTAAAAACTGAGTAATCCCCATCCTACCTCAGTGGATGTGCTTGGCCCTTGCCAATTATCCTCATCACTAGCTCTCTTGTTTTTTCCCCAATACCGAGGGTTTATCAGGCTTTGCTCCCAGATAGGGCACAGTGTCAGAAGGCTTCAGGTTACAGGTGTATTTTCTTCAGTAAAAGATAATCTGGCAGTCCAAGACCCACTTCCCAATACCCATACACTGTACCCAGGGGATGGCACTTTGGCCTGTGAACAATTGGAAGTGTAATCCAGGCTTCTCGTAATTATAACGCTCTTTTTATAGTAAAGGGAATGCTGTTATCATTACATCTGCCCCGGCAAAGTTACATGTGATTTTCTGTGTACAGTTCCAGGACAGCTTGAGGTAATCACATTTACCTTTCTTTCCCCATCTAAGGCACCAATTCCAAATATATCTCCAATCTCCTTGTAATTTTTTATCCCAAGTCCCAGAGCCTTTTATCAGGATATTACATCCTGGTAATTCAGTCACATCACTGCTGCAGTTGGTAACACAAGGAGTCATTAATCCAGCAGCGACTCATGTCTCACTGTACCCTGCAAACTCAGTCTAAGAAATGGTGGTCTAATGGGATGGACTCCTTTGGGCAAGGAGTGTTAGCATGGTGCCCAAAGACAGTCCTGTTACTTCCTAGCCTCCAAAGTGTGTCATCCTGCAGTACATCACTTCGTCTTTGCCTGCACCAGTTTTCGCTATCTAAATAAAAGCTCGCGTTTGCCTGTTTTAGCACTTTGGTGACATTATTGAAGTAACAGGGCATGATCAACAGGCCTAAAATGATATGGATGACCCATGCATTATTCGTATTGCATTGCTATGATGTGCACTGTTCAGTCTGTAACTTTCCACATCATCAATAAAGTTGTGCTGTGCTATTTCTAATACATAAGAGTGTGAGAAAGTGTTTTATTATCAGTAGAATTGTGCTGTGAAAGAGAGAGGAGCTGGACAAGAATGTTGCATTTCTACAGCCCCTTAGCTTAAAGATAAGAAATATCTAGCTGCATCTTCCTCTCCTCTCCTGGGACCTTGACCACATTCTAGGAGGAGGTGGGGGCAGTAAGGGGCTGGAGCCAGACTCCACTTTTTGGCTAAGGCCCTCACAGCAAGAGTTGGGAGACCTCGCTTATGGGTGGATGTGCTGCGAGGCTTCCCAATTGCCTTTCTCTGAATCCTCGCTGCAATAAAGAATGCCCCCCTCCCAAGCAACTGTGGATCTGGATGATTTTAAAGCAATTGGTGATGTATTTCTCTTAATAACTGTACATATTCTCTTACAGTAATGATTAGACACATTGCCTTTACAAGCTGTTACTGTTAACTTGTGATTGATCACTACTAATCATTTGTCTTCTTTCTCATTGTAATAACTTGAGCAAAACTGGATTTCACTGAATCTGGGCCTTTATGATGATTTTTATTAAAGGCTCCTGAGAGTTCGTGGCTTTTATGATGGTTTATTTTTCTAAGAGCTCCTTCATTTCACAGAATTTGGGGGTTTATGATGATTTTTGCTAAAAAACCCCTTTGTAGTAAAATATTTGGTGTAGTCAGGCAGGTGACAGAATAAAATGCTTTTTTTGTTTAAGAGACAGGATAAACACTGGGGAGAAGACCCCCCTTCTGAGATTACTGTATGGGAAGACAACCCCCCCACAGCTCCGTAGCGCTTGAGTGGACTTGAGTGGGAGGACTGTGCGAATATTGGAAGGAACAGGTAAAGAAGGGTTAACCATTAGATGTGTTAAAATGTATGCAGAAACTGCATACTGAAAAAAGATAGTGTAAGCATGGATCTTGTTAACGGCATATCAGAGACAGCACCAACAAAGAACGGTTTATTGTTAGAACGCTCCCACATGGAGCAACAGATGTTTGATTTGCAGAATCAAATCGTAGTGAGAATGAGTTGTTTGACGATAATTAGAAGCTTATCAGACCATAGCTGAAAGAGCTGCAGTATAGATTGCGCAGAATAAATACAAGAAAAGGAGGGGACAAGTAAACCATGAGAAAGTGCATTTGGTAACTACAGGAGCAGGTGTGCACTGAGATTCTGATACAGCACGAAGTAAATGATATAATTAAAAGGTTTAGGTAGAAGCCAGGGGAATCCCTGCTGTCTTGGACGGTGCGAATGCACAACCAGGGGGCAGTGAGGGTGAACTTACATGACAGAGACTCTAAGAAATGTTTTAACTTTGAGTTCAGATTCTTTTATGCAAGATGCATTTCAAACTAACATTCAGAACACAAATTTATCAGCTTTTGCAGCTTGAGGGTGTAATACTAAGTATCCCACTGAAAATTACTGGCAAGTACAAAAATTCTAAACCCAAAGATCCAGGGGTAACTCAGCCTCTGGCACCTCCACCTGAACCTCAACAGGCCTCCCTATTCGCGCGTAGTGGGCCCCTGCGGGTGGATCAGTTGTTCCGGGGGAAAGGGAGGACTGGGAGCTGTATTCTGGCTTATATCCATGGAAAGAGATTAGGAAGATAGTCCAGGGAAATAAATCTGAATGAAATGACGGCCAAGGGCTTCAAACATTTTGAAGAATCTTAGTTGACACTGGAACAAAGACCTCCTTGATTTATGGAAATCTTTAGGACACCTCTCTGAATCCTCCCAGATCAAACATCTATTTAGCCAGCAAACAGGTGAATTTAACTGGGAACTTTGAACAGGAAGGCTGCAGAGGGCAATATTTTAAAATATCTGCCATAAAAAAAAAGGACACCCTTAGCTGGGGTACTAAGAAATGTTACAAAGCACACAGTTAAATTATGTCAAGAAATTTGGCTACTTTTGATAAAAGGCAGTAGCCACTGCAAAGAGTTTCTGATCTCAAGAATGTTTGGGACAAATCAACTATGAAAGTTTTGAGGAGAAAGTCGCAGCAATCTGAGTAAATTAATTCTCTCTGTTGCTTTGTCATCTTCCTGGAGTGCAGCCAGCAGGTACTGTATGTGTGGGAATGCCACTCCTTTCTTTTCAAAACACGACTTTTTGGGTTTTGGTTTTGACTGATTTTGGATTTGGTTTGGTTTTTCGCTTTGGTTTTGGTTTTTATTTATTTATGTGGCAAACTGCAGGAATTAACCCTGTATCTTTGCAAGCAATGCTGAATCGTAATGCTATGTGAAATTTAATTTGGATAAAAATAAGGAGCACTTTGGTGATTATTGTGGAAGACTCAAACAGGCTTTATTAAAATACGGAGGGAGGACTGTTCAAGATTTTAATAGAGCACCGAACATCAATGTGTTTGTGGACCAGGCATTCCTGGATATTTGGAAAAATTAAAAAAAGAAACACTTGCCTAATTGGCAGGGAGAAAACTTAATGTCTTTTTTGTGTGTGTTGTTATTTTATTTGTGTTAATGATTGTAAAGTAGCAACTGAAGTTTTAAAATAAACACAAATTTATTGTTTTCTGTGTTTAATTGTGAGATAATATCTACAGGTTTAATATGCATGTGTGTGTTACATGTATCAACGACATAAGGATTTAATAGAGAGTGAGATCAAAGAAGTAAAAAGAACCTCAGCAACAATGTCATTATTGAATGGGTAGGAAAGCAATTTCTTGTTGATACAGAATATGATGTATACGAAAAGACAAAATGCTACCTCTATAAATTATACAGGACTGATTGATGCAGATTATCAAGGAGAAATTAAAGTAGCCCTTTTAAATAATAGTGAACAATATTTGATTATTTAACCCCATGACAGAATAGTAAAATTAATGATATATAAAAAAAAAAAAAGAAAAAAGAGAAAGAGAAGGGGGAGGATACGGGGTGATCCACCTCAGGTCACTACCATTTGTGGAGATAAAGGGTTTTGTGGGAGCAGTGCCAAACATGTGTAAGATTAATCAAGACTAAGATAAAAGCATGAAGCTGATGTCAAATATATAGGGATAAACATGATTAAAAGACCAGGTGTTCCAAACAAAAACAATTAAATTCCAAACACCATCCACCTGCTAACTGCAAGGTTGGGGTAACAAGAGATGGGGAATGGCAGCAAGTTCCTGCCAGACGAAGGAAACCTGCTCCCCTCAACCAGACAGCAAAACCCCAGATCCCCCTGGTGAACAAATACCATGTGCTGCAGGTGGAATCCAACCCTGAGGATGAGGATGATGGCTCCCACAGCCTAGAATCTTTCCCTAGGCTGCACCATCCTCAGAAAAAGATAAAAACATCCTCCATTTAGAAGAAGAGGAGGGTGATTGTTGTAGGGGACTCCCTCCTAAAAGGAACGGAGGGACCCATTTGCAGACCGGACCCGCTCCACGGAGAGGTCTGCTGCTTACCGGGGGCATCAGTGAAGGAGGTAGCTAGAAAACTTCCTTCCCTGGTCCACGAGACAGACTACTATCCTCTGATAGCAGTCCAAACTGGTAATGATGATCTAGTAAAAAGAAAGACCAAAGCCATCAAGAAAGACTTCAGGGGCGTTGGGGAAATAATGGAGGGCTCTGGGGCTCAAATAATATTCTGCTCTATCCCAAGGCTAAATAGAGAGAAGCAGGAAGTCAGGAAGAAGAATTCGATTAATGCCTGGCTCCGAGCCTGGTGTGAAGAGAGGGGCTTTGGCTTCTTGGATCATGGGGTGGCTCACGCATCCCCAGGCTTTGTTGCTAAGGATGGGACACGTGTGCCTCCTAGTGGGGCTAAAGCCCTTGCTAAAAACCTAGCTAAGCTCATAAATCGAGCTTTAAACTGGATGTGAAGGGGGAGCGGGTTGAGACCAGGCTAGACAGGAGTGAGCCTGGACGTGGGGCACTGGTGATTCGGAGAGGGTGTGCTGGTGAGGACCACCAGTACCTCACCACACAAAAAGTGGGGGAGAACACACCTGGGGGTGCTAAGGGAGACAGGGGCACTCTGGTGCTAGCTACTCCAGTGACCAGGCAATGGGGAATGAACTCTGTTCCCTCTAAGAGGGCTGAAGGCTTGGCAGCTCAGCTGAAGTGCATTTACACCAATGCACACAGCATGGGGAATAAGAAGGAAGAGCTGGAAGCTGTGGTAGGGCAAGGAGCCTATGATGTTGTTGCCATCACGGAAACATGGTGGGATGACTCATATAACTGGAGTACAGCTATGGTGGGGTACAAACTCTTCAGGCGGGACAGGAAGGGTAGGAGAGGAGGTGGGGTAGCCCCCTTTGTAAGGGAGGACTTGGACACTGTTGAGATGGAGTGTGGTGATGAGGAGATTGAGTGCCTGTGGGTTAAAATCAGAGGAGCCCAAAAGAAGGTAGATTTTGTGATGGGAGTCTGTTACAGACCACCCAGCCAAGGAGAAGCAGCTGATGAGCTCTTCTATAAACAGCTGGGGTTAATCTCTAGATAGATGCCTCTCATTCTTGTGGGAGACTTCAATCTTCCAGATATCTGCTGGAAGTACAATACAGCAGAAAGGAAGCAGTCTAGGAGGTTCCTGGAGTGTGTGGAAGACAACTTCCTTGCACAGCTGGTGAATGAACTGACAAGGGCTGGTGCCCTCCTGGACCTGCTGTTTGTGAACAGAGAAGGCCTTGTGGGGGATGTGGCAGTAGGTGGACGCCTAGGACAAAGTGATCATGAGATGATAGGGTGTTCAGTTCTAGATGAAGTGAAGAGGGTGGTTAGCAGGACAGTAGCATTAAATTTCCAGAGGGCAGACTTTGAACTCTTCAGAAGGCTGGTTGGCAAAGTCTCATGGGAGACAATAATTAAGGGCAAGGGAGCCCAGGAGGGCTGGGAGCTCTTCAAAAAGGAAATCCTAGCAGCTCAGGAGAAAGCCATCCCCATGTTCCAGAAAAAAAGCCAGCAGGGGAGAAAACCAGCTTGGTTGAACAGAGAGATCTTGAGTGATATCAAGAAGAAGAGCAACGTTTATGGGCTCTGGAAGAGGGGACAGGCCTCTTGGTTGGACTACAGGAGGTGTTAGGAAAGTTACACTTAAAGTAGGATAAACACTGATCATCGACTAATCAAGAACTAAGACTGAATGTAAAAACTGCATGATTCTGTTGATTCTTAACGTATCCTAGCAACAGACCCCGAGGTACTTGCTCAAAGGACCTCATGCGACAAATAGGATCCAGGTGTGCTTAGGAAAAGTACGTACTAGCTACCCTACCCAAGTAGAACATACACCTGCAACAGCCAAAAGACCATCATAAATCTTGTGAAAGACAGAAGAATAGGTTTCAGGAAGCAAGAAAGATATACCTGAGCGGCCAAGTGGAGATAAGTGCAGGTCCAGCCAAAAAAAAACCGACGAGTTTGCCAAAAGAACAAGAAGTAATAAAGACAATGCGAGGAAGACTACTTACTTCATCTGAGGAAGACTACTTACTTCATCAGGACGACCACCAGAGGGGGCTACGCAGGCGCAATAGAGACTGATGTCACAATAAGGCGATGAAGTAACCTACCTATGCATATGTATTAGATAATGAAGTAACCTGTTGAATATACAATAGATTGCGAAACTTTTAGAGAATAAAAAGCGGACGCGATGTGACGGTCTTTGGAACCAGATCTGGGTGCGTACCCCTGGTTCCCGGAGCCTCGAAATAAAGCACCACATATAACCTCCTAGTATGGTTATGTGTTTGTCACTCTGCTAACAGAGGGAAGTGAGATTGTGTAGAGAAAAACTCAGAAGGGCTAAGGCCCAACTAGAAATCAGATTGGCAAAGTCTGTGAAAGATAACAAAAAATCTTTCCATACACACACAGAATCACACAGAATAACCAGGTTGGAAGAGATCCACCGGATCACCGAGTCCAACCGTTCCTACCAAACACTAAACCATATCCCTCAGCACCTCGTCCACCCGTGCCTTAAACACCTCCAGGGAAGGTGACTCAACCACCTCCCTGGGCAGCCTCTGCCAGTGCCCAATGACCCTTTCTGTAAAGAATTTTTTCCTAACGTCTAGCCTAAACCTCCCCTGGCGGATCTTGAGGCCATTCCCTCTTGTCCTGTCCCCTGTCACTTGGGAGAAGAGGCCAGCACCCTCCTCTCTACAACCTCCTTTCAGGTAGTTGTAGAGAGCAATGAGGTCACCCCTCATAAATATATAAATAATATATAAAATAAATATATAAATATATAAATAATAAAAGGAGGACGAGGGAGACCATACAGTCCCTATTGGATGCAGAAGGAACAACAGTGACAGGGGATGAGGAAAAGGCTGAGGTACTTAATGCCTTCTTTGCCTCAGTCTTTAATTGTAAAGGAAGTTGTTCCCTCTGTGTACAAACCCAGGAGCTAGAGGAGCAAAATGAGGCTCCCATGATCCAAGAGGAGGTGGTCAGAGCCTTTCTAGCCAAACTAGACACCCACAAGTCTATGGGGCCGGATGGGATTCATCCAAGGGTATTGAAGGAGCTGGCGGATGTGCTGGCCAAACCCCTTTCCATCATCTTCCAACTGTCCTGGAAGACTGGGGAAGTTCCACTGGACTGGAGGCTGGCTGATGTTGTGTCCATCTACAAGAAGGGTCGCAGGGAGGACCCAGAAAACTACAGGCCTGTCAGTCTGACCTCAGTGCCAGGGAAAGTCATGGAGCAGGTGATCTTGAGTGCTATCATGAAGCACATGCAAGAGAACTGGGTGATCAGGCCCAGTCAACATGGGTTCACAAAAGGCAGGTCTTGCCAAACTAACCTGATTGCCTTCTATGACAAAGTGACTCGGCTGCTGGATGAGGGAAAGGCTGTGGATGTGGTCTTCCTGGACTTCAGTAAAGCCTTTGACACAGTTTCTCACAGCATTCTGCTTAGGAATCTGTCAGCCTCTGGCCTGGACCGGCGCACGCTCTCCTGGGTGGAAAACTGGTTGGATGGCCGGGCCCAGAGAGTGGTGGTAAATGGTGTGAAATCCAGCTGGAGGCCAGTGACAAGTGGGGTTCCCCAGGGCTCAGTGCTGGGTCCAGCCCTGTTCGATGTCTTTATCAATGACCTGGATGAAGGCATTGAGTGCACCCTTAGCAAGTTTGCAGGCGACACTAAGCTGGGTGGAAGTGTCGATCTGCTGGAGGGTAGGGAGGCTCTGCAAAGGGATCTGAACAGGCTGGACCACTGGGCAGAGTCCAATGGCATGATGATCCGGTGGGTCTCTTTCAACCTGGTTATTCTATGATTCTATGATTCTATGAAATGTTTTAATTATAGAAAACAAGGACACATAAGGAGGGAATGTCCTGAAAAGTGGCAGATGTGTAAGAATAAAAATCCTACACGGCTTTGTCCTCGATGTCAGAAAGGATATCACTGGAGTAATCAATGCAAATCTGAATTTGACAAAACTGGGCAACCTCTCTTGGGAAATGGGAAGAGGATCATGCAGCCCTGTGCCCCTCAAACCAACAGAGTTTGGAACACTCCTATATAATATACCCATGCCCCACCTCTGATAGATGCTCAGTCTCCAGCATTTCAGCCGCTACAACAGGCATTGCCCAATTTGATCTGGCAATTGTCTCAGAAGTAATTCTTTTAGAACTACATAAAATTCAGATGGTAGGGACTGATGAGTGGAGACCTATACCAAACGGATATGTAGGACTGATTGCAGGGTATTCGAGCATATCAGAAGAAGGTTTGTTTGTGTTACCAAGAATAGTTGATTCGGGCTATATGGGAGACATTCAAATAACGTTAGTTGCCTTTCAAACCCCATGCTGCATACCAGTGAATAGGAAGGCTGCACAAATTATTTTGTTGCTCTTTTGGGTTCCCCAAAGTTCTCCTCAGATTCAAGGGCAGGGACAATTTGGCAGTATTATTTCTGCCAAGGTATCTTGGGCTCATCAAAACAACCTACACTTACAATTAAAACACAGGTAAAGGCATTTACAGGATTGTTGGATACTGGAGCTGATGTTTCTATAATTTCTCAAACTGAATAGACGCCTCAGCAGCCTCTTGACGTAGCTTTCACTACCATTACAGGCATAGGTGAGATACAAATTCCTATGAAGAGTGCCAAACTATTACCAGTGACAGGACCAGAAGATTCCCGAGCATGGATTCAACCATATGTAATGCCAACACCAATAAATTTATGGGGAAGAGATTTACTAAAGCAATGGAATGTATCTACTACTACTACAGAAACAAATTTATCCTAAGGGTCACTGATCTAAAGCCCCTGCTCAAACTCTCCTGGTTGACAGAGAAACCTGTTTGGGTTGATCAGTGGTCTCTTAAAGGGGAAAAACTTGTTCAGCTGCAAGGTTTAGTAGCAGAACAATTATAAGCTGGACATATTATTCGATCTAACAGCCCATGGAACACTCTCATATTTGTCATTCCCAAAAAGTCTGGAAAATGGCGATTACTGCATGATTTAAGAGGTATAAATGCAGTAATGCAGCCGATGGGCACCTTACAGCCCAGATTACCGAATGTTACCTGCTGATTGGTACCTTTTTATAATAGATTTAAAAGATTGTTTCTTTACAATTCCCCTATATCCAGACAACTGTAAGTATTTTGCATTTTCAGTACCTGCTGTGAATAATTTGGAGCCCATGAAAAGATATCAGTGGACAGTATTACCGCAGGGCATGATGAACAGTATGGAACTGAAACATCTGGCATAATAACGACAATGATGATTTCATGTAAGTTCCTGCAGAATTTGTAATGCTTCCTTCCTCAGCCCTGTTGCGAGATCTAATCTCTTTCTAACATCCTGTCGAATGTCGGTATCATGGACTTGTTATATTGTCCTGCAGTAACGCCCCACCCCCAGTAGAAAGACAAGCTCCCCAAGGAGAGAGTGAGGAGGAAGGGCATGCTAACATCCCTTATCTGACTTAGAGACATATGTGCATGTCTAAAATTATGGGGCTGAGAGAATGGATTTGTGTGCTAACTCTTGCTGAGTTGCAGAAGGGGCCCGCGGCCAGAAGGAAAGAGGAGACTTGCCTGGAACATCACTGAATTAGCTGATTAGCTGTTGCACGGTCAGCATGTGAAGCATACTTCAGGGTTTGGAAATGGGTAAAGGTGTAATTGGCCAAGAGTTCCTTTATCCCATGTCCTCCCTCCTTTGGAGACACTCTGGATCTAGGGTTTAGCCCAGATGGGACCCTAGAAATACATCTCTGAAACCTTTCAGCTCAAGGGTCCATTAAGCCAGCAAACAGGTGAATTCACCTGGGACGTTTGGAGTTGAAGGCTGCAGAGGACAAAATGTTAAAATACCTGGCATAAAAAAGGGGACACCTTTAGATAGATTTTGGAAAAGTTACAAAGCTCACAGTTAAATTATGCCAAGCAATTTGGCTAATTCTGACAAAAAGATGGTGGCCACCACAAATAGTTTAAATCTTGAGAACATTTGGCAGATACAAAAGCCTCAAAAAGAAAAAAAAACAAACAACACCCCCCCCCCAACCAAACTGTAGCTGTGTCTGTGAATGTCCCCTGCCCTTTCTCCTCCCTGTCCTTGAAGTTTTTTTTCTCTTCAGCTTCTTCACTGCTTCACTGGGTCTGCAGGAATTAACCCTGTTATCTCTGTAGGGGGACACCAAGTTAGGAGCAATTTCATTTGGGTAAAAATAAGGGGCACCCCAGTGATTATTGGGGAAGACTCAAACAGGCTTTATTAAAATATGGAGGGAGGACCCTTCAAAATTTTAATAGAGGAACGGCTATCAATTTATCTAAAGTTTGTTGAAGTTTGTTGTGTGGTTATTTCTGCAGGCAGTTTTATTGTCATGTGTGTACAACTGGGGGACAATATCCACAGGTTTTGTGTGTGTGTGTGTTATGTGCATCAATAATGTAAGAAATATTAAACACCTGCCTAATTGGCAGAGAGATAACTTATAGTAATTTAATAGAAAGTGTGAACAATGGTGGAAAATGTATGTGAAGAGAGGGAGAGAGAAGAAAGATTTGAAGTTAATGTGTTTACACCAAGTGTGCAACTAGCAGTGGTTTGGTGCAAAAGTGATGAATGGCACGACTCTGTGTTACAAATTGAGGGATCAACCTAATTAGTGGAATTAGGTGCAGTGTTACATGCTTTAGACATCTTCTCAGAAGAACCCCTCACCATTGTCAGCGACTCAGAATACGTAGTGAATGCTGTAAAATGAATACCTTTTTCCTTCCTTAAAGAGCTAGATCATACACTCCTTTTTCTAATGCTCCTTAATCTCAAAACCAAATTGGAAAAGAGATGGTTTCTTTTGTTTATTTCTCACATACGATCTCATAGCACTCTGCCTGGCCCATTTGCTGAAGGCAATGCAGTCACAGATTCCTTCAGGCAGCTGTTTTAACTCTTGATTATGCAAGATCCTCACATTCTTTTTTCACCAAAATACTGCGAGTCTAAGCAAACAATTTAAAATTCCTCTTTCCCAAGCAAAAGGCATAATTTGGGCATGTCCTGAGTGCCAGCATGTGACTCCGTTGCCAAAACATGAAGGAATTAACCCCTGTGTTCTTCATTCAAATGAAATTTGGCAAACAGATGTAGCACATCATGCACCTTTTGGCAGTTTACATTATGTTCATGTATCCATAGATACTTTTTTGGGTGCTCTATGCACCTCTCTTCATGCTGGTGAAAAGGGGCGGGATGTCCACTGACATTCGACTCACTGCTTTGCTACACTTGGAATTCCTAAACTAATAAAAACAGATAATGCCCCCAGATATATTTCTCAATCCACTTCTCTTTTTTTGCAACAATGGTGTATTGAACACATTACAGATATACCCCACAACCCTACTGCTCAAGACATCGTTGAGCATAGCCATTCAACTTTGAAAAAGATATTATTAAAACAAAAAGGAGGGAATATGTCCCCCCAGGAACAATTAGACAATGCTATCTATATCCTCAGTTTTTTAAATGCCAAAACCTCATCCCTGGAGGTGTTTAAGGCCAAGCTGAATGGGGCCTTGGGTAACCTGATCTAGTGGGATGTCCCTGCCCATGGCAGGGGGGTTGGAACTAGATGATCTTTAAGGTCTCTTCCAACCCAAACTATTCTATGATTCTATGATTCTATGATTTGGTTTCTGGTAGAAATATGACCGCTGCAGAAAGGAATTTTTCAGTTCCTGAGAGATTATCACATTGTCCAAAGGTTATGTACAGGGACCCTATGGCAGTCATTGGAATGGTCCTGCTGAATTGATAACATTTGGGAGAGGGTATGCCTGTGTTCTTCTTCTTTCAGGACCTTAATGGTTTCCAGCACGATATATCAAGCCTTATCATGACCTGGAAAAACATGACCCAGAATCTGATGTCTCAGATGGAGAAGTTGAACCTGAATGAAAATAAGAGGCCATAGAAATGAAGGAGAACAACACAGGATGATCCCATCACCTGGGGAAAACTGAAACAACTACAACAAAGCGCGAGTATCATGATGGCAGCTGTGGGTGTACCACCTACCCCAGCAAACACCATTTTAGCGTACTTAGCCATCATCATCAGCAACAGTACAATAAGGATGTTACTTGTTCTTGCATGATATGTCACCCTACTCGTGCTCAGCATTTGTACTGGGCATATGTGTTGGACCCACCGCTGATTAAACCAAATACCTGGTGGGATCCAGAAATTCCCATTTCAAACAATGATTCAAAATGGATGGAAGGAACCTGGAAACCCCCATTGGGACCTTTAATTGAAGGCAAAGACTGGGTATGAAGTAATGACACCCATCAGTACCATACTGAGTTACCACCCATTTGCATGTCAAAGCCAATACCAAACTGCCTTAATATGGGAGAAAAAATTCATCTGTTCTATCAATAGTGTGAGAGTAGACAAGGAGCAGCTGGTAATTTTAATGTTCATCTCTGCTCCCAGAATAGCTGATGGGAGTATCGGTCAAAATACAACCATTATTCCCCCTGTTGACTTAATTTTATGTAAAATCCCCAGAAATACCACAAAGGATGTGATAAATCTTAATTGGGAACCTTGTAGACTACCAGAAACTGTCATGCAAAGCACAACTGATTTAAAATTCTGGGACTGGGGTCCTCGCGGACATTTCATAACTAGTTCCTCGAGGACTGTAAATTTTTCCCAAGTGACTAATGAGATGTTGAAGTGGTCAGAAGGAGGTCTTTCAGGACCTGTATTACAGGCCCAGTTTAATATTTCTAGTTCAAAGTTTGTGAAGTTTTGGCAATTGTCCTTTCCATTTAGGCTAAGACACACATGGAACCTATACAAAAATTAATATTCCGTATTCTATAAACTTGACCAATTTTCATAATGACTCTGTTATGATTTGTACCTCACATCCTTATGTTTTTGATGCTGCATCTTGGATTAATATTTCCAAAACAAACCATACCTTTAAACTCACCTTGCAGAATCCATATTATTTCAGTTGCATTACGCATAGTAATATCTCTGAATTAAATATATCTGCTGTAATACCAATGAGACGATGAGCCACGATGTAGCTCCCTGTAAATATGACTCGATGATGGGAAGGGGATTCAGGCCTAAGTCAATTAGCAAAGGCACTTAAACAACCCTGACAACAAAGAAAACGCTTTATAGGTTGGCTCATTGTGTTTATATCTGCAATCATTATCTTAGCTACTGCAGCTATTGCTACTACAGTTTTAGCAGGGTCTGTACATACTGCACAGAAAGTAGCAGGAGTATTGAGTAATGTAACCCAAGAACTAACTATGCAAGCAAATATCGATCAGCAAATATTAACCTGCTTAGATGCATTGGAAGCAGCAGTGATACGGTTAGGTGACAGGCAAAGTGCAATGGCAAGTTGAATGAAATTACAATGTGATTGGGAATATAAAGAAAAGACATGAAGACATGATGTCCATTAGTGTGGGATGATAGTGTATATACATGGGATCAAATAAAACAGCATGTTCAATGTGGGACACCTCGGCTGGTTCAGGGAGTCAGAGTGTGTGAACTTAAACATTTGCCTTGAATAGATGCCCGTATATCCCTGTAGAAGCTGGAAGGTGCCAAGAAGAGCTGAGTAAACAAGATAAGGAAGCTGCCAGGCTGCAGGTGGAATCACCCAATTATGGAGTTACAACAGAGAAAGAGTCATCCAATTATGAGTTGTTGGTCTCTAGCTAAACCAATCGTGCATGAACGCACAGCTCGAGAAGGGGTATAAAAAGTCTTGTAAAATCAATAAAGATGTCCTTTTGCCCACAACTTCTACGTGTTGTGGTTTACCCCCACCGCGACATCTGCTGACCCTGAATGTGATCACAGCAATTGGACCGTAGACAGTGGACTGGAGAGCTGTGAGGAACTGGATGGCGGATCCAGAGAGCCATAAGAATCCCCAGCGAAGCTGAGCAGTGGAGGAGAGAAAAGAGAGTCTCCAGAGCTGCCAACTGAACGGCAGAGGAGAGAGTCTCCAGAGCTGTTATCAGAAGCTGGCTAAATTTTTGGAAAAAAAAAAAAAAAGCACCTGGATTGAGAAGGTGAGCTTCTAGGAGATGTGGGCACTTCCTTAAGTAAGGAAGAGACAACGATCATTTCTATGTGGAAAAACGATCTTGCAAAAACAGGGAGTTAAGTTAGAAGAGTCAGATTCGCAAAAAATGCTCCTATAGAGTAACGAACAGGGATATGAAGCAACTACCATAACTTCTTTTAGTGTTTCTGTCTGGAAAGACGTGGGCGATAAACTGATTGACTCTGCTACATGGGGGGATAAAGATGCTGCAGCACTTTTACCAACATGGCGTCTTCTTTACAAGACTGAATGATTTTAAGCTGCAGAGAGGGCATTGCCTCTGCTTCTAATACCATGCAGCATATTGTGCCTCCCGTGCCGCTCCTTGCAGAGGAACCGATTCCGGGAAATAAGCTAGATTCCGGAGCACACCCTAGAATTCATGAAAAGTTTGTTGAAAAGTTACACTCTGCAGTGGAAAGGCAAGTATTTAACATGAATGTAAGAACTATGCTAGTAACTCAGCTTGCAAAGGACAACACAAATGATGATTGCCAGAAGATAATTGAAGCGTTGCCAGGGGACCCCACCCTGGATGCCATGATACAAGCTTGTGCCAAGGTGGGATCCATAGGGCATATAGTGATGGCCCTGGCCACAGCCTTAGCTGTTGTGAAAACAAGGGACTTAAAATGTTTTGACTGCGGCCAGATCAGGCATTTTAGACGAACTTGCCCTAAAAAGAACAAGAGAGATAACACAGCTGGAGCAGCGGGGGCAGCAGGAATCACGTCTTATGTGTGAGAAAAGAGGCCACTTTGCAACACAGCGTTGGTTCAGAGGTTATCTAAATAACCAGCCCTCGCTGCAGGGAAACAGCAAGAAGAGCGCGAGGGGGCGCACGCAGACAAAAATGCCTGCCGCATCAGCAAACAATCCATTTCGCAGCCATCCTCAAACACAGGCCTTTGTGACTGGCTTTCAGGGAAGACCAAGGGATCAGCCGGCATGGATGTATCCACTGCCCACACAGTAACTCTAACAACGCACGGGGTACATAAGGTTCCCTTGGATGCTTGGGGACCCATCGGAAACGGACTAAGTGCATTATTAATTGGACAATCAAGTGCTAACTATACAAGGACTTATGGTACATGCGGGAGTCATTGATGCTGACTATGAGGGACAAATTTATACTATGGTTTCCACATCCACTCCACCTGTTAGAGTGGAAAAAGGCACTCGCATTGCTCAACTTGTACCTTTTATGAGTTGTGTCCCTAGGACTGAACAGGTCACCCGAGGCACTGGAGCATTTGGATCCACCGGACAACCACAAGTGCTTTGGATGCAAACGCTGTCTGACAGTCGACGACAAATGGTGTGTATGTTATCCATGGATCAGGCATCGCCAAAATCGTTGAAGGTAAATGGACTATTAGATACAGGTGCATATGTCACTGTTATTTCTCAACGAGACTGACCTTCCTCTTGGCCTGTGACCTCTACCACTCAAGGCGTCATGGCCCTGGGGGGAGTCACCAATGGTTTCATGGCAGCAAAACCAGTACTCATCACCAACCCGGAAGGACAAAAGGCTACTGTTTGACCTTATGTGACTGTGGCCCCTTTGAACTTATGGGGAAGAGACTGTTTGTCACAATGGGAGGTTCGGATAACCACAGATTAGGGGTCACTGTGTTGCAGGGTGTGAAAAGACCTACACTGGCTTTGAGATGGTTAACAGAGAAGCCTGTTTGGGTGGATCAGAACTATTATCAGTTCAAGGTGCTTTTTCAACTAACATAGATGGTGTGATTTGACCCTTGCTTTGCAAGGACAAATGGCAGAGCTACAAGAGTACATAAAAATGTAATGGATGACATCTCTGATAGTGTGAAGTGGATGAACCCAAAACATTGGTTTACCAGATTAAATTTACAAATTTGGGCATTTGTTGGTTTCAACTGCGCTTGTGATGTTTTTATACTTGCAGTGCTGAGAATCATCTGGGAAATGATCTCAGAAGAACTGAAGTCAAGGTCCTCGCTACCCTTGCTGTGAACCTGATGTTCCAAAACAAAAAAGGGGGAGATGTGGGAGCAGTGCCAAACATGTGGAAGATTAATCAAGACTAAGATAAAAGCATGAATCTGATGCCAAATGTATAAGAGTAAACATGATAAAAAGACCAGGTGTTCCAAACAAGCCACACAGGATAATGAATCTTGAGTGCATGAGAAGGTTAGGCTGGGATAACTGCCTGAGAATGTGTGGGAGTGAGGATGTGACTGAAGACGGTCACGAGTGTGGGTGCAAAAAAGAGCAGTGTTAAGCATCCTGTTTGACTTCTTAGTTCAGGAACTCGAAAGCTGTATAAATTAGCTTGAAAAGGAGGATCAAGAGAGCTTCCTTAAAATTTCTTCTGCATGCAGCACTGATTAAAAAGAATATACTTAGAGAAAAGCTGCAAAGTCGTTCTCCTTCAGCACCGCAGGTTTGGATCCACCAGTATTGATGATGGGGCCGAAGTATGGGATCAAAAGCCAAATGGCCCTCCTGAACTGGCTGAAGTAATAGGCAAAGGGAAAGACAATACAGATCATAGAATCATAGAATCATAGAATCACCAGGTTGGAAGAGACCCACCGGATCATCGAGTCCAACCATTCCTATCAAACACTAAACCATGCCCCTTAGCACCTCGTCCACCCGTGCCTTAAACACCTCCAGGGAAGGTGAATCAACCACATCCCTGGGCAGCCTGTTCCAGTGCCCAATGACCCTTTCTGTGAAGAATTTTTTCCTAATGTCCAGCCTAAACCTCCCCTGGCGGAGCTTGAGGCCATTCCCTCTTGTCCTGTCCCCTGTCACTTGGGAGAAGAGGCCAGCACCCTCCTCTCTACAACCTCCTTTCAGGTAGTTGTAGAGAGCAATGAGGTCTCCCCTCAGCCTCCTCTTCTCCAGGCTAAACAAACCCAGCTCTCTCAGCCGTTCCTCATAAGGCCTGTTCTCCAGCCCTCTGACCAGCTTCGTTGCTCTTCTCTGGACTCGTTCCAGAGCCTCAACATCCTTCTTGTGGTGAGGGGCCCAGAAGTGAACACAGTATTCGAGGTGCGGTCTCACCAGTGCCGAGTACAGAGGGAGAATAACCTCCCTGGACCTGCTGGTCACGCCGTTTCTGATACAAGCTAAGATGCCATTGGCCTTCTTGGCCACCTGGGCACACTGCTGGCTCATGTTCAGTCGGCTGTCAACCAACACCCCCAGGTCCCTCTCCTCCAGGCAGCTTTCTAGACAGACTTCCCCTAGTCTGTAGCACTGCATAGGGTTGTTGTGCCCCAAGTGCAGGACCCGGCATTTGGCCTTGTTAAACCTCAAGATTTAATAAAGAAATCTGCTGTCCCAGGAGATAACACTGTTACAGGGAATTTGGACATTAATAACTATTTGTTATCTTTAGGAAAGACTCTCCCGGAATTGCAGAATTTCGTGACTGTTAACAAATCCCTAGAGCTTGGAGACTGGGTGTATATCAAGTCCTGGGACTCAGAATCAGTAACTCCTAGGTGGAAAAGACCACCAGGTGCTGTTGTGAGTGCTAAGCATCAAACAAAATAATGTCTCTCTTGCTCTTAGTTGCATTCAGGCCCAGATGTGGGTGCAGAGTGTCATTGCAGGTATCCTGAGAGACGGTGACAACAGTATTCTCCCCACTGAGATCCGAAAGACTGTGTGGGACGCAGCCAAGAAGAAGGAGCGGCAGCTCCAAGCCTGGTGGAGGCCCGTCAGCTTCACCCATGACCATGTCCTCAACACAGTCATCATCCACGTCCTGACTGTGGCTGAGGCTTGCATTGAAAAGGTTTACCCCATTGTAGCCCTGGGGGTAAACACAAACGGGTCCATGCTCTACCCCCCAGACCATCGCATGTGAGCGAGAGTGTCTAATGGGAAATGGCAATTGGTAGATTTGGAAGCCTGCAGTTTGGAAAGGGGGCTGGGTTTCATAGATGAAGATGATGCCCTTAAGCTAGTGATGTTTGCTCTGACACCAAAGAAGGGATGTGCCATTTGGAGATCAATCCCCAGAGCAGTAATAAAACCATGTTACTGTATGTAGGGAAAGGGGGTTGGGGGGGTGGTGTTTCAGGACTATGTGCAAATATGTGCAGATTAATGAAGTTTATAATCACACCATGTCTAATGACTCAGATATGTGTGCTTGCAATGTAGCTGTTATCAGAGGCTGTGATTTTGTGTATAAACTGCCCATGTTAACTAGCCAGGTGCTAATCAAAGACCATACCTTGTATCGTAGTATATCCCCATCAGTATGGATTTGTCACTTGTAAAAGAAATGTTAGCACATGCAAATTCACAGCAGCTGTTGGAAAATGCTATGGCAGTATTGCAACACCACCTGGTTTTAGAATTATTGCTGGACAAGAGCATGGAGTCTGTGGGGATCTGAAATTGGACACAGACCATTGTTGCATCCGTAGCCCAAATGTAACAGAAGATCTTAATAAGCAGATAGAATGAATTCAGGCTGTTGCCTGGCAAGCTCAGGACCTTAGAGAGGATGCAGAAAACAATTGGCTGAATAATTTTTAAACCATATAGTTGGAATATTGCTGACTGGGTGGCTGGATTCCTTGTCACAAACTTTAGTGTTGATCACTGTCATGATAAAGATCACCTTTTTGGTGTTATGTTGTTTAAAACACATAGTTTTGAAAAGGATCAAGTTTCTAGAATAGAGTTAAATAAACAAAATTGGTGTTATCCTGCCTTGCTTGTTATCCTGTGGGAAGAAGATTGGTGTGGACCTTTAGACGAGGATCAAAAGGTCCAAAAAGAAAAGGAGGGATTTGATACAAGAAGCAGTTACTGTTACAGAGGTGGAATGTTTGATTTAAGCTAAAGTAGAGTTCAGTTTCACCTAAGTAACTGTATTTTTTGAAAGTTAGACCGAATGTCCCTGCAACCAAGTGCTATATGAGAAAATAACTGGATGGTATAGAATTTGATTTTTCAGATCCTGTGTGACCAGATCTACCTGTTCACCACCACGGCCACCAGCATCTTCAATGCACTTCTGCACCCTGTTATAATTGTTCTGATAATGCAAATCTGCTTGTGTTTTGCCATGTTAGTGACTTGTTACAGGGTGAGGCAGGTGAAATGCTGCATTGACAACTAGGTGAAAGGACTGGAGCTGCCCAAGTGCCTTCTACCATAGTCAAGGGCAAGACTGGGTTGGCTTCCGTTTTTGCCACCAAGAACTTTTAGCTCTGCTATTGGCTGCAACCCAATAGGCATTGAACAGTGGAGACACATGCCATACCAGACCTTGGTGTGAATGATGGCCTTCTCTGTTGCAAGAGAGCCATCCAGGAGGAGAGGACAGGCCAATCACAGGATGGTTGAGGTTGGAAAGGACCTTCTGAAATGATCTAGTCCAATCCCCTGTTCAGGCAGGGTCACCTAGGGCAGATTGCTCAGGATTGTGTCCAGTTGGGTTTTGAATATCTCCACAACCTCTCTGGACAAACCTGTTCTAGTGTTCGATCGCCCTCACAATAAAAAGCAAGAGTTAGCATAAGTAACTTGTCTTTGGGCCTCCCATCCCTTAATGCTGCATGAAGAAGCTACTTCTGTATAATTTGAGACTCCTTAAGCAGAAGAGAAGGGGACAAAGAAAGCTAAAGACAGTGCTTTTGGAAGAAAAGAGAGAGGATACTACCCACAAAACCTTGTATGGATATGAAGATCAACATGAACATCGATTGATTTTCACAAACAGAAGAGAATCTGTTGACAATGAAACTTACTGATATTACTAATTTTGTTATCCTTGTAACCAGAACATAAGTTGAGAAACTAGGGGGGCAGAGGACAATACCCATGTGCCTAATTTTAAAACCAATTAGATGAGTTTTTCTTTCATGCTTAGATTGTGAATGAATGGCTTATGCAGGATACAAATCCTCCATGGGTCAGAGGACTGATGTAACAGGGCCTGATTAACAGGCTTGAGATGATATGGATGACCCATGGATGATTCGTATTGCATTGCTATGTGCACTGTTCAGTCTGTAACTTTCCATATCGCTATCATCAATAGAGTTGTGCTGTGCTATTTCTAATACATAAGAGTGTGAGAAAGTGTTTCATTATCAGTAGAATTGTGCTGTGAAAGAGAGAGGAGCTGGACAGGAATGTTGCATTTCTACAGCCTCTTAGCTTAAAGATAAGAAATATCTAGCTGCATCCTCCTCTCCTCTCCTCTCCTCTCCTCTCCTCTCCTCTCCTCTCCTCTCCTCTCCTCTCCTCTCCTCTCCTCTCCTCTCCTCTCCTCTCCTCTCCTCTCCTCTCCTCTCCTCTCCTCTCCTCTCCTCTCCTCTCCTCTCCTCTCCTCTCCTCTCCTCTCCTCTCCTCTCCTCTCCTCTCCTCTCCTCTCCTCTCCTCTCCTCTCCTCTCACCTTGGCCACATTCTAGGAGGAGGTGGGGGCAGTAAGGGGCTGGAGCTACACTCTGCTTTTTGGAGTGATGTAATTTGTTTGTTCAATGGTATAAAGGCTAAGCCCCTCACAGCAAGGGTTGGGAGACCTCACCTATGGGTGGACGTACTGCAAGGCTTCCCAATTGCCTTTCTCCGAATCCTCGCTGCAATAAAGAATGCCCCCCCTCCCCAGCAACTGTGGATCTGGATGATGTTAAAGCAATTGGTGATGTATTTCTCTTAATCACTGTACTTATTCTCTTACGGTAATGATTAGACACATTGCCTTTACAAACTGTTACTGTTAATTTGTGATTAATCACTACTAATCATTTGTCTTCTTTCTCATTGTAATAACTTGAGTAAAACTGGATTTCACTGAATCTGGGCATATATGATGATTCTTTACTAAAGGCTCCTGAGTATTTTAGAACCCAGGCATTTATGATGATTTTTTTCTAAGGGCTCCAGAGTATTTGTGGGTTTGGGGCTTTTATGATGGTTTATTTCTCTAAAAGATCCTTCATATCACAGAGTTTGGGGTTTTATGATGATTTTTGCTGAAAGCCCCCTTTGTGGTAAAGCAATTATCCAATTTTGAAGATTTGTAAAATTGAATGGAATAATTCCCCAAGGTATGGGGTCTGAGGTGGAATGTGGCATGGGGAGGCAGGCTGTCATGCTAGAGAGTCTATTCATTTTACCAAAACCTTTTATGAATTCCAATATACTGTTGTCCTTCCATCCCACCCCTTTACCCACAGTTATCATTGTAATAACAGTCTTTTGAAACATAACCCCAAAATTCATTGTGATCTAATTCTTTGAATCCTTATCTTCAGTGGATTCCCTGAGTCCCATTGCATTTTCCACTCAGGCTTTGGAACCCATTCGACTCCCGTGTGGTGAGCAGTTGGGGATCATTGTTCTGTGGTCCATGAAGAAGGAAACTTCTTAATCCGTGAATCCAGGGTCCTTTTCCAGCTCGCTTCACAGCTGTGCATGTAGTTAAAAGTACCTGGTATGACCCTTTCCACCTAGGGATTAATGGTTCTGAGTACCAGGACTTGATATACGCCCAGTCTCCAGGCTGGAATGGATATGCTGGCATGTCAATCTCTAAGGATTTGTTAACTGTCACCAATTTCTGCAATTCCTGGAGTCTTTCCTAAAGATATCAAATAGCTATTAATATCCAAATTCTCTTTAACAGTGGTATCTCCTGGGACATGTGGCACCTGATAAGACCTTCCATACAATATCTCATATGGGCTAGGGCCTCCTCATCAAGGTGGAATTAGATACTCTTAATAACGCTAAATGCAGTGCTTTTACCCAGGTCAGATAGGTTTCCTGACATATTTTACTCAACTGCAATTTCAAAGTATAATTAATTCTCTCCACTTTCCCACTAGACTTAGGCCTATAAAGCATATGCAAATCCCAGGATATTCCCAGAACACTCTTAGCTATTTAATCACTTCTGCCACAAAATGACGACCTCTGTGAAACTGAGATAAACTCAACAGCAGGACAATCGTTACTGTTAAGCAGGTATAATTTTATTGCAGCACCGGGCTCACCCTGGGGATTCTCCACCATAAGGCTTCCCAACTGTTGCCCTAAGATTACAAACTTTTATTCTTTAGAATCATACATATTCATTTGATTCGTTGGAATGTCCACACACACACCCCCCAAAGTCATTACAATATCTCTGCCTTTGTATCAGTCCATGATTTCTCGGTCGCCATCTAGCGTCCCAAAATTAGTGCTGCAGTCGCCCTGGTGGATGTATGGTGGTCATCCCTTGTAGAGATTAAGGCACAGATCCCGTCCATGAGGTGACAACGAGATCACTTTATTGAGTGGATGCAAACCTTATACAGTGTTTCAGTACCCAGTCAGCAGCTACCCCAGTGAATTTCCACCTGTGAGAAACCCACAGTTACAGCGATAGAGTGCAACCCACTATTTTCCACAGATGTGCCCCTTATCTTCATGTTTCCCATCTAATGCATTCTTTTCTTATTAACTCACGGGTCTTAGTAAAGATTCCAAGGCCTCAACAAGCTAGCAAGCATGAGAACACCAGCCGTGTGGTCTGTGCTTGCTGCTAATATCACGGGTATGCCAAGGCATCGGCTGCTTGTCCCAGCATACACGCAACAGTGGAATCTTTCATGCCTGCAGTCCCTCATCTTCCTTGTGGTGTCCACTAGTTGACCTCTTCCTTCTTGCGCATTCTCATTTCATTTTGTTGTACAAGTAAGGAAATGTTCCTCAATATATCTGGTTCCATCTGGTTCTTGTACTTGAACAATCAGCAAAACCAGCACTCCTTCCTGCTTCAATTCCTATATACAAAGACTTCCATAATTCATGTTAGGGTTGTCGTTAATTATTACAAGCTAGAAATACAGTGCAATATGTCATTAAATTTCTACTGAATCTGGTTTCTCATTATCACTGTCTGAAGACATTCCTAAAGGCACCCCAAACCTCAGAATAGTTACTTTCAGTAACATTTTACTACTTCTCTTGCCTTATTGGTGTGAGCAGGGAAAGCCTCTGGGCAGTTCAAAACGTTATCTACTAGAATGTATCTATATCCTTCTTTTTGGGGTAACTCAGTAAATGCTATTTGCCAGTGATCTCCAGGGGAATTTCCAACCTTAACATTCCCAAATTGTTCCATTATTGGTTTTGGAATTGTTTCTATGGCATGTTCTGTAACTGAACAATTTCTGTCATGGCCCTTCCTATAACTACTTTCTTCAAGCATTTTAAAAGATTGTCTGTTCCTCAATGTACTTTATCATGTTCCCTTTTGACCAATTCCCTTAAAAGAAAAGGAGGTATTACCACCTGCCCAGTGGGTGTGACAAACCACCCACTCTTTTGCTCTTTTGCCTGCAGTGCCTTAATCATAGAATCATAGAATCATAGAATAACCAGGTTGGAAGAGACCCACCGGATCATCGAGTCCAACCATTCCTATCAAACACTAAACCATGCCCCTTAGCACCTCATCCACCCGTGCCTTAAACACCTCCAGGGAAGGTGACTCAACCACCTCCCTGGGCAGCCTGTTCCAGTGCCCAATGACCCTTTCTGTGAAGAATTTTTTCCTAATGTCCAGCCGAAACCTCCCCTGGCGGAGCTTGAGGCCATTTCCTCTTGTCCTGTCCCCTGTCACTTGGGAGAAGAGGCCAGCACCCTCCTCTCTACAACGTCCTTTCAGGTAGTTGTAGAGAGCAATGAGGTCTCCCCTCAGCCTCCTCTTCTCCAGGCTAAACAACCCCAGCTCTCTCAGCCGTTCCTCATAAGGCCTGTTCTCCAGCCCCTTCACCAGCTTTGTTGCTCTTCTCTGGACTCGTTCCAGAGCCTCAACATCCTTCTTGTGGTGAGGGGCCCAGAAATGAACACAGGATTCAAGGAGCGGTCTCACCAGTGCCGAGTACAGAGGGAGAATAACCTCCCTGGACCTGCTGGTCACGCCATTTCTGATACAAGCCAAGATGCCATTGGCCTTCTTGGCCAATCGATCTAAGGTCCTTATTATCTTGTCTAGAAACTGTTTCTGGCAATTTCATCTCTTTCACTGGCACTAAAACCATGATGCCTGTTTCTGCAGCCTCTTTAGCAGCTTTATTAGCCAATTGATTTCCAAATCCAATACTAGATGTCTCCAATTCACGTGCCTTACAATGCATAATGGCTACTTCTGTAGGTTTCTAAATACTGGCTATACACTGAATACTGTTCTATATGCTTGTATACCAAGGGGGAAAGTTACCAAGAGATCTCCTTGATTGTTTTCTGTGAGACTTCATACATGCACCCACTCACTGCCCTCCGGCTCACTAACTGGGGACAGTGCAGGAGGTTTCCCTGCTCCGAAATATGAGGAGTTGATTCAGGAGGAACTGAAGGGATTGTCTCCATGTGCTTTTCCCTTCCTTGTTCCCTATCTCCTGGGGACTTCCACATCTCTAGCGGTAGCTGCAGGTTGGAGAAAGACTGATGATCCATTAGCTCTTTTGGGATGCCTTTACTTATCCCTTCTCTCCATAAATGGTATTGGGAAACAGGTTCCTCTGGCCTTCCACCTCCCTTCGAGTGGAAAGGAGCACCTCTTGGTGCCTCCATCCATCTAACTACAGCCTAATTCTTTCCATCCTTTGTCCAAAATCCCACATGGTGTCCATAATTCAACAATTCCCTTGCTACCTCTCCCCAAGTGAGACCTGAGCCACAGCTCGCAAGCAATCCTGGACCTGCACTGCATACATTTTCAGTGCATCAGGCAATCCCCTAATTAACGGTGTCATCCTATCTGCGTTGGCAGCATCTGCATGGGCAAGGGTTGTCTGCCGTTCATGCATCAGTTGGAGGCAGGCTGCCTTCCGCATGCTCTCCATAAGGTAGCTCATCCCAGGTAGGGATGATAGTGGGGTCTCTGCGTACTAAAGGATTGAGCCCTCCAGCCCAGAACATAGCTCGCTGGGTAAGGGACCACAGCTCTATGTGGTCATCTACTGTGAGATATACCCCTATTCCCCAGTAAGACTAGGCTTCATCCTCACTTAATCAAATCCTGTCTCCTCCTTCCAAAGAGACCCTCCACACATAGTTAGTCTCTTGTTTCCTTTGCCTGCCGACTGTAGTTCTGCAGTTTAGCTAACTCTGCGACCCAGTAAGGTATCTCCTTTATAAGCACAGTGGGAGGCGGTCGGGCATTCTGGAAGGGAAGGGGAGAGGAACAACAGAATTGTAAAATGTTACTATGCAGCTCTGAACAGTTCAAACCATAGTTTCACCCTTCCTCAATGCATTTAACCCATCCCTGCTATTTTTTTGCTAAACCAGACTTGCAGACATGATACAGGGCTGGAAATAAGTCCTGTGAAGTTAACAGAAAAAAAATATTTTGCTGTTTATGTTGTTTGTGGGGTAAGAGAGATGTAAAACAGGCTCAAAACAATTGCAAAATTGCACATGGGGTCAACATACAAAACAAAAACCAGAAAAAAATTAAAAATATGGAGTAAAATAAGCATTAAGAAGCATTTGCTGTAGTTGCAACAAATATTATAGTTACTTTGAAACTTTATCATGTACTATCCCTTCCAAGCTTCATCCTAGTACAATTCGAATACTAGGATGTATGTATCCATGTACTATCCCTTCATTCCAAGATTCAACTAGTCGACGAGGAGCACAGCATGGCACCGGTAAGTTCTGGGGCTGAGCACATGTCGAGGAGGAAAAGGTGGGGTTCCCAGAGCCATGGAAACCCATGGATGGGTTGAAAGACCAGCTGGGAGCGAGCATATCCCACAAATACAGCTGACGCATCAGGGGTGTTCCCAGAAGGAACTGCAGGAGTTTTAAATGGCCCTTAAGGGAGCACCATGACCAGGAGCACAGTGAACAGAGCGGGCAAACAGGGCATGACATGTCAGACGAGTGTGGCACAACAGTTTGTGCATCAGTTCACGCAGGCAGGGCAAGTAGGCAGGTCTCTGTCCAAGGAAATTGAGAACAGCAGGAGCAATGGTATCCACCCAGCAAAAGGCTGTGCCCTCAGCATCCCTCACGGCCCATCCAGCTGCAAGGACAAATGCAGCCACCCAAACAGAAATCTCTAGGGAACATGCAGCTGTCCAGGTCCTGGGCTGCAGGGTGTGCCTGAGTTTTGGGTAGTATTGGACAGCAGCACCAAGGTAACCTGTGGAAGATGCAGCCAAGTAAAGGAACTGCTCAGCCTGGTGACAGAGCTTTGGGAGGAGGTGTCCAGGCTGAGGAGTATCAGGGAGTCAGAGAAGGCGATCAACTGGTGGAATCATACACTGCAGTTCCCAAGAGAGATGGACCAGCCAAACATGGCCCAGGAGACAAAGACTCGCCACCTTCCTCTCATCATCAAGCAGATGGAGGAGACCCAGAAGACAGAGGATGATAGGAAAATGTTACTGCTCAGGGTGGCAGGTGAATCCATTCTCAGCCTGCCTCACCTTCCCAGGTGCCTGTGCGCAACAGGTATGAGGCCCTGGAACTGAATGGGCAAACTGATGATGCAGGCATAGCTCCATCTGGGATGGAGAGGTTGTCTAGGCAGCTTACCCCCTGCATTACCACCACTCATGTAAAAGAAAAAAAAAGGGTAGTTGTCATAGATGACTACTTTCTGAGGGGATCAGAGGGTCTGGTAATGCCCTCAGACTATTACCCACTAGTGGTTTTTCATGTAGGCAGAGAAAATATAGCAAGGAGAAATCCTAAAGCAATTAAAAGGTATTTCCAAGCCCTGGCATGATTGGTTAAAGGGTCAGGTGCACAAGTGGTATTTTCTTCAATCCTTTCAGTAGCAGAGAAGAACACAGAATAAAGCAGGCAGACCCAGCCAGTGAACATGTGGCTCCAGGGCTGGTGTCATCAGCAGAACTTCGGGTTTTTCAACAACGGGATGGTCTATTTATCACCAGGTCTACTGGCATGCACCTCTCACAGAAGGGGAAAAGGGGTTTTGTTCACGAGCTGGCAGGGCTGAGTGGTAGGGCTTTAACTAGATTTGAAGATTTCTGCTAACTTGCATATGTGCATTTTTTGCCTCCTAGTGTGAAGAGAAAAACTTTGGGTTCTTTGATCATGGACTGGCCCATGCACCTCTGGGCTTCCTTACTAGGGATGGGGCATGCTTGTCTCCTAGGGGTACTAAAGCCCTCACTAAAAATCTAGCAGGGCTCATAAATAGAGCGTTAAACTAGATATGAAGGGGGAGGGAGACAAGACTAGGCTAGTCAGGAGAGAGCCTGGAAGTGGAACTCCAGGGACTGAGAGATAGTGTGCTGGCAAGGACCACCAGTATGTCACCACAGAGCGAGTGAGGGCAAGTACATCTGTTGATGGAAAGGATGAAACTGACACTGAGGGGTTAGATATTCCAAGGACCAGTCAATTGGGACTGAACACTATTCCCTTTATGAGGGCTGATGGTTTGCCAGCCCAGCTGAAGTGCATTTACACCAATGCACACAGCATGGGCAATAAGAAGGAGGAGCTGGAAGCTGTTGTAGGGCAAGAAGACTACGATGTAGTTGCCATCACAGAAACATAGTGGGACGACTCGTATAACTGGAGTGCAGCTATGGAAGGATATAAACTCTTCAGGAGGGACAGGAAGGGTAGGAGAGGTGGTGGGGTAGCCCTCTATGTAAGAGAGTGCTTTGATACACTCAAACTCGATTATGGTGATGAAGGGATCGAGTGCTTGTGGGTTAAAATCAGAGGAGCCCACAAGAAGGTAGATATTGTGATGGGAGTCTGTTGTAGACCACCCAGCCAAGAAGAAGAAGCTGATGAGCTCTTCTATAAACAACTGGGAGTAGTCTCAAGATCGCTACCTCTTGTCCTTGTGGGAGACTTCAATCTTCCTGATATCTGCTGGAAAAACAATACAGCAGAAAGGAAGCAGTCTAGGAGGTTCCTGGAGTGTGTGGAAGACAACTTCCTCACAGAGCTGGTGAGTGGGCCGACAAGGGAATGCACCCTCCTGGAACTGCTGTTTGTGAACAGAGAAGGCCTTGTGGGGAATGTGACAGTTGGAGGATGCCTGGGACAAAGTGATGATAGGGTTTTCAGTTCTATGTGAGCTGAAGAGGAGGATTAGCAGAACAGCCACCTTAAACTTCCAGAGGGCAGACTTCGGACTGTTCAGAAGGCTGGTTGGCAAAGTCCCATGGGGGACAGTCCTTAAGGGCAAAGGAGCCCACGAGGGCTGGGCACTCTTCGAAAAGGAAATCCTAGCAGCTCAGGAGAAAGCCATCCCCATGTTCCAGAAAAGGAGCCAGCGGGGAAAAAAACCAGCTTGGTTGAGTAGGGAGATCATGAGGGACATCAAAAAGAAGAGGAATGTCTATGAGCTTTGGAAGAAGGGACAGGCGTCTTGGGTGGACTACAGGGAGGAACTGAGATCATGCAGAGAAAAAATCAGGAGGGCTAAGGCCCAACTAGAGCTTAGATTGGCCAAGTCTGTGAAAGACAATAAAAAATCTTTCTAAAAATACATTAACAAAAAAAGGAAGACCAGGGAGAATATTCAGCTCGATGGAAGTGTCAGTCTGCTGAAGGGCTGAGACTAATGGCATTAGGTTTAACAAGGCCAAATGCCGGGTTCTTCACTTGGGGCACAACAACCCTTTGCAGTGCTACAGACTAGAAGTCTGGCTAGAAAGCTGCCCAGAGGAGAAGGACCTAGGGGTGTTGATTGACAGCCATATGAAAAAGAAGGATGTTGAGGCTCTGGAGCGTGTCCAGAGAAGAGCGACGAAGCTCGTGAAGGTGCTGGAGAACAAGTCTTACGAGTTCCTGTTCTAGTGCCCAATGACTCTTTCAGTGAAAAATATTTTCCTTATGTCCAGCCTGAACCTCCCCTGGCGGAGCTTGAGGCCATTCCCTCTTGTCCTGTCCCCTGTCACTTGGGAGAAGAGGCCAGCTCCCTCCTCTCTACAACCTCCTTTCAGGTAGTTGTAGAGAGCAATGAGGCCTCCCCTCAGCCTCCTCTTCTCCAGGCTAAACAACGCCAGCTCCCTCAGCTGCTCCTCGTAAGACTTGTTCTCCAGCCCCTTCACCAGCTTCGTCGCTCTTCTCTGGACATGCTCCAGAGCCTCAACATCCTTCTTGTGGTGAGGGGCCCAGAAGTGAACACAGTATTCAAGGAGCGGTCTCACCAGTGCCGAGTACAGAGGGAGAATAACCTCCCTGGACCTGCTGGTCACACCGTTTCTGATACAAGCCAAGATGCCATTGGCCTTCTTGGCCACCTGGGCACACTGCTGGCTCATGTTCAGTCAGCTGTCAACCAACACTCCCAGGTCCTTCTCCTCCGGGCAGCTTTTTAGCCAGACTTCTCCTAGTCTGTAGCACTGCATAGGGTTGTTGTGCCCAAAGTGCAGGACCCAGCATTTGGCCTTGTTAAACCTCATTTAATGATGAGTCATTCTTTAAGGAACTAAGGGATGCCTCCAAGTCATCTGCCCTTGTCCTCACGGGGGACTTCAATTTGCCACATATCAGCTAAGAGTATCACACAGCTGAGACAAACAGGGCCAGAAGATTCCTGAACTCTCTGGATGATAACTTCATGGTACAGGTGCTGAGGGAACCGACCAGGAAAGTTCCCTTCCTTGATTTGTTGTATGTTAACAGAGAGGGTCTCATGGGTGAAGTGGCGACTGGTGGCTGCCTTAGCAGGAGGACAACTGACAGCAAGACCTCATCTTTGGATATGAGGAAAGCAGAGTTCGTGTTGCTCAGGGAACTGCTTGGTAAGATCCCCTGGGAAAAAGATTTTGAAGGTGCTGGGGTCCCTCAATGCTGGTCAGTTTTTAAGTACCACCTCCTAAGAGCACAGGACCAGGCAATTCCAAAATGCTGGAACTCAAGTGGGGAAGGCAGAAGGCCAGCCTGGCTGAGCAGGGATCTTCTACTGAAACTAAGGCATAAAAGGAAGGTGTATGGCCAGTGGAAACAAGGAGAGGTGACATGGGAAGACTACAGGAATGTTGTTCACCACTGTAGGGCAGAAATTCATGTGAATTGAAGCTGACTGGCACTGTGAAGGACAATAAAAAGGGCTTTGTAAAAATATGTTAATAGTAAAAGGCAGGCCAGGAATATCATTGGCCCATTATTTGTTGAGCATGAATACAGAGACATTTAAAGTTTTTTTTGCCTCTGTCTTCAATACTGATGATGGGCTTGGCTGCCCTCCCCTCCCCTGAACCCTGGACTAGAGGACTAAGTCTGTGCAAATGATAAACTCCCAACCAACCCCGAACTTGTATGGGATTTGCTGCTCCAGCTGGATCCCTATAAGTCGATGGGGCCTGATGGGAGCTGGCTGATGTTATAGCAAGACCTCTCTCAATGATTTTCAACGCTCTTGGGAATCTGGAGAGGTGCCAGTTGACTGGAAGCTGGCAAACATCCCAGTCTTCAAGAAGGGCAGCAGGGATGACCCCGGTAACTACAGGCCTGTCAGTCTCACTTCAGTGCCTGGAAAGATTATGGAGAAGATTATTCTGGGAGCTACTAAAAAACACCTGAAAGACAACAGAGTCATTGGTCCCAGCCAGCATGGATTTATAAAGGGAAGATTCTGCTTGACAAACTTCATTTCTTTCTATGACAAGATTACCCACCTGGTTGACCAAGGGAAACCCGCTGATGTAATCTTTGTGGATTTCAGCAAGGCCTTTGATCCTGTCTCTCACAGCATCCTCCTGAACAAAATGTCCAGCATTCAGCTGGATAAACACATAATGCAATGGGTGAACAATTGGCTGATGAGTTGGGCTCAAAGGGTCACAGTGAATGGGGTTACATCGGGCTGGCAACCAGTGACTAGTGGGGTTCTGCAGGGATCCATCTCGGGGCCAGTGCTCTTTAACGTCTTCATAAATGACTTGGATCCAGGACTCAAAGGTTTAATAACTAAGTGTGCAGGCAACACAAAATTGGGGGGAAGCTGTTGACGCTCTTGAGGGCAAAGAGGCCTTGCAGAGGGATCTCGACAAGTTGGAAAGATGGGCAATTGCCAATCGCATTAAGTTTAACAAGGGCAAGTGTCAGATTTTTTTGGGACACGGCAACCCTGGGTATCCATAAAGACTGGGGAGCGAGAGGCTGGAGAGCAGCCCTGCAGAAAGGGATCAGTGGTTCTGATCGACAGCAAGCTGAACATGAGCTAACAGTGCACCCTGGCAGCCAAGAGCATTGCTAGCCAGTCGAGGGAGGGGATTTTCCTGCTCTACTCCACACTGGTGCAGCCCCACCTTGAGTATTGCGTGTGGTTTTGGGCGTCACTGTATAAAAAGGCTATCAAGCTATAGGAGAGTGTCCAGAGGAGGCCATAGAGTTGGTGAAGTGTTTAGAGGGCTCCATATGAGGAGCAACTGAAGTCACTTGGTCTGTTCAGCCTGGAGGAGGCTGAAGGGAGACCTCATAAGTTTACAGCTTCCTCATGAGGAAGAGAGGAGGAGCAGGCACTGATCTCTTCTTTCTGGTGACCAATGATAGGACCCAAGGGAATGGCAGGAAGATGTGCCAGGGGAGGTTTAGGCTGGATATTAGGAAAAGGTTCTTCACCCAGAGTGTGGTGGAGCACTGGAACACGCTCTGCAGGGAAGCAGTCACGGCTCCAAGCCTGACAGTGTTCAAGAAGCATTTGGACAATGCCCTCAGACACATGGTGTGAACGTTTGGGTTGTCCTATGCAGGGACAGGAGTTGGACTCGATCCTTGTGGGTCTCTTCCAACTCAGGCCATTCTATGATTCTATGAAGTTTTAATGTGGAATTTAGATAAGGAGAGAGTGCTAGCTTTGCCAGAGATGTGTTTCAACATGTCATGGTATAACCCCAGCTGGCAACTAAGCACCACAGTCATTCACTCACTCCCCCTCAAGTGGAATAGGGGAGAGAACTGGAAGGATAGAAGTGAGAAACTTGTGGGTTGAGATAAAGACAGTTTAATAAGTAAAGCAAAAGCTGCACACACAAGCAAAAAGAAAAACAAGGAATTCATTCACTACTTTCCCTCAGCAGACAGGCGTTCAGCCACCTCCAGGAAAATGGGGCTCCATCACGCATAACAATTACGTGGGAAGACAAATGTCATAACTCCAAACCACCCCCCTTTCCTCCTTCTTCCCCTAGCTTTGTATGCTGAGCATGATGTCATATGGTATGAAAAATCCCTTTGGTCAGTTGGGGTCAGCTGTCCCAGCTGTGTCCCCTCCCAACTTCTTGTGCATCCCCAGTCTGCTTGCTGGTGGGGTGGTTTGAGAAGCAGAAAAGGCCTTGACTCTATGTAAGCACTGCTCAGCAGTAACTAAAACATCCCTGTGTTTTACACACTGTTTCCAGCACAAATCCGAAACGTAGCCCCACAAGTACCATGAATAACGTTAACTCTACCCCAGTCAAAACCAGCACACAACATCACATCTTTTGTCAGAAATGGGTATTAGTATAAAGGCAGCACATCTGATGCTGTCTCAAAAGACTTTGCTGCTTCTTTAAAATTTCCATTGATGAGGACTTTTCATATCTTGATAGGATCAACTAGTTTCCCAGGGAAAGGGTTTTGTGCGTAAGTCATCTTCAAAAGTTTCTCTAGGATGGACTGTTGGTCCTCTGGAGAATTTCTCACTCTTGTAAACGTGACCGACACTACTATTCCAAAAGCATTAGTTAGTCTGGTTTTGTCCTAAATTTTAACACAGGCTGTCAACTTAAATCTGACTCTAAATGCCATCTAGATTCCGTCTTTCTTATAAGTGTATGCTAAACAATGAAGTTTTTGCAAACAAGGCTTACTGTCCAACTATTCACTATCTATTACAATGTATATGTACTCCACAAGCAAACAAAACCCAAATAAAATTATGTCCAGAGGGAAGATCATCCATTATTCCTTGAAACAAGAGCCATATTGTTTATTTATAAGAAAAATTTTATTGCCTGGGTGCGGGAAGACTATTTACAGGCATATGGAACAGGAAAAACTGCTCAATATCCTTCTTGTTGTACTTGTATATGACTATAAGGAAATTAAATACCTTATCCTGTTAGATCAAGAAATTGTTGTCTATTTCCCATGAAGTAAACAAGAAAGACTTAGAACAGCGCCTTCCAAACAGGCAACAACTCAATCCTGACCTATTTAACACAACAAAACAAATAATATTGCAAGGTAACCAAGTCAATACAAATTAATTCCAATTTCATATACCAATTTGTATCTTTTGTCTGCTAACCAGACTGATTTTGACAGTTAGCTACTTTGTTTCTTTAGACATATATAGTCTGAATTTTGATTAATACAGAACAAGCTTATCCAACATCCCTCTCAAAAGACAATCCACTTTCATAACAGCTGTCAGACATCTAGAGTATCCAGACTGCAACTCAGTTCTGTTCCCCAGTTAAAAACAGTTCTGCATATTAAAATTTTCCAGTTTAGCATTAATGGCAGATATTTTTTCCCCCCTCTCTTAAATCAAAAGGCCTATGCTGGTATGGGTTATTAGTCAATACTAAGCACATTTTTGCTTAACTGCTCCACTGCATGTATCCAGTCACTAATATACTGAATGTACATACATACACATATACACATATGCATTTTCTATGACCCATTGCCTAATTATGCTTTCAGAAGAAATTAAAAATTACAGTAACATAAAAATTGCATAACAGATAATAGCAATGTTTAAATGAAAGTAACTCGGCCAAAGTGCTGATAATAAAGATATGGCATAGATCAATGAGACTTTGGAAAAATACCTATATAACCAGACAGGAAGGATTGGGATGGGATGCGAGTGAGGAAAAAAATTCCCAAATAGAACTCTGAGTTTAAAAATGCATTTACTATAGTTAACATGTGAACAATGAGTTTAAAAAAAATGAAAACAGCACAGGCTTTGGGGTTTGTTGTTTTTTTATTGCTTGCATATAGAATCAGAGAATCACAGAATCGTTAAGGTTGGAAAAGACCTCTAAGGTCACCCAGCCCAACCATCATCCCAACACCACCATGTGTACTAAACCATGTCCCTGAGTGCCACATCTACACGTTTTGAACACCTCCAGAGATCGTGACTCCACCACTGCCCTGGGCAGCCTCTTCTAATGCTTCATCACTCTTTCAGTAAAGAAATTTTTCCTAATATCCAGTCTAAACCTCTCCTGGAGTACTTTGAGGCCGTTTCCTCTCATCCTGTCACCTGTCACTTGGGAGTAGAGACCAGCACCCACCTTGCTACAACCTCTTCTCCAGGATAAATAACCAAAGCTCCCTCAGCCACTCCTCATAAGAGGAGTGCTCCAGCTTTGTTGCCTTCCTCTGGACACGCTCCAGCCCCTCAATGTCTCTCTTGTAGTGAGGGGCCCAAAACTGAACATAGCATTCAAGGCGCGGCCTCACCAGTGCCAAGTAAAGGGGCACAATCCCTTCCCTAGTCCTGCTGGCCACGACATTTTTTATACAAGCCAGGATGCTGTTGGCCTTCTTGGTCACCTGGGCACGCTGCTGGCTCATGTTCAGTTGGCTGTCAACCACATCCCCAGATCCTTCTCTGCCAGGCAGCTTTCCAGCCACTCTTCCCCAAGCCTGTAGCACTGCATGGGGTTGTTGTAGCCAAAGTGCAGGACTCGACACTTGGCCTTGGCCAGTATGCCTCCTCTCTCCTATGCTATTTTTTGAAGACTGCTACCTCCCTAGTCTAAGGCTGTCCTGCATATATCTTTCAGCTACCCAGAAAGCTCATTGATACACCAAGTTGTAATTTTTGAAACTGGTGATGGAACAAATATTCAAATAATGAACCATCAGTAACAGAAGAAAACACCAGGAGAGATAACCCAATTATACAATGTGTAATGCCAGTAACTATTTCATTAGTTATGTAGCTAATTAGCAGTAAGACAGATAAAACTTCTCTTCCTAGTAAACAGAGTGTTTAGGGCTGAAGGGATTATAAAGCAAATGGGAATATTTGTTTTGAGATATGACAAATTCCTTCCAAGTTGCAAGATTCAAATCTATCCTAAAATATAATAGAAGATAGGGAAACCAGAGTTCCCTGTATCCAAACGTTTTACAGCATCTTGTCTACAGTCAAGTAAGAAAACAAATACTACACACTCCACCTCCCCCAAAAAACCCAAATCCTTGGCTCTAGTCAAAGAGAATGAGTAAAACAAGAACATGAATAAACCTCTGGAGATCATCAGGTCCAACCCCCCCAGTAAAGCAGTCTCACCTAGAGCAGATTGCACAGGAACATGTCCAGGCAGGTTTTGTATATCTTCAGGGAAGGAGATTCCACACCCTCTCTGAGCAGCCTGCTCCAGTGCTCCATCACCCTCACGGTAAAGAAGATTTTCCTCATGCTAAGATGGAACTTCCTGTGCTCCAGTTTATGCCCGTTGCCCCTTGTCCTGTCACTGGGCACCCTTGAGAAGAGTCTACTGTATCCTCTTGAACCCCGCCCTTTAGATATTTACAAGCATTGATAAGATTCCCTCTCGGTCTTCTCTTCTCCAGGCTAAACAAACTCAGATCTCTCAGCCTCTCCTCATAAGAGAGATGCTCCAGTCCCCTGACCATCTTTGTGGCCCTCCGCTGGACTCCATCCAGTATTTCTTTGTCTTTCTTGAGCTGGGGACCCCATAACTGGGCACAATACTCTGGATGGGGCCTCACTATGGCAGAGAGGGTGGGGAGGAGAACTGTCTCTGATACAAGCCAGGATGCTGTTGGACTTCTTGGCCACCTGGGCACAATGCTGGCTCAAGTTCGCCCAGCTGTTGACCAACATCCCCAGGTCCTTCTCTGCCAGGCAGCTTTCCACCCATTCTTCCTGAAATTTGTAGCGTTGCATGGGGTTGTTGTGTCCCAAGTGCAGGATACTGCACTCGGCCTTGTTGAACCTCATCCCATTGGCCTCAGCCCATCGATCCAGCCTTTTCAGACCTCTCTGTAGAGCCTCCTTACCCTTGAGCAGATCAACACTTCTTCCCAGCTTAGTGTCATCTGCAAAAATACCGAGGGAACACTCAATCCCTTCATCCAGGTCATCTATAAAGATGTTAAACAAGACTGGCTCCAACAGTGAGCCCGGGGAACACCACTTGTGACTGGCCTCCAACTGGATTTAACTCCATTTACCACCACTCTCTGGGCCCATCCACCCAGCCATTTTTTTAACCAGCAGAGGATGCGCCTGTCCAGGCCAGTGTCAGCCAGTTTCTCATGAGGCTGGGTACCCAGAAAACAGCTGACCTTGCTATTAAAGAATGAGGCAAAGAAGGCATTAAGTACCTCAGTCTTATCTTCATCCTTTGTTATTAATATCCCCTCTGTGTCCAGTAAAGGATGGAGATTCTCCTTGGCCCTCCTGTTGTCATCGATATATTTGTAGAATTTTTTTTTATCTTTCACAGAACTGACCAATCTAAGTTCTAGTTGGACTTTAGCCTTTCTGATTTTCTCTCTGCATGACCTCACTTCATCCTTGTAGCCCCCCAGAGATGCCTGCCCCTTCTTCCAAAGCTCATAGACTTTTTTCTTTTTTTCTGAGATCCACCCAAAATGCTCTGCTCAGCCAAGTTAGTTTTCATCCCCATTGGCTCATTTTTCAGCACATGGGGAAAAATCAGAAGAAATCATGAGTATTTCAAAGTATGTAAGATAACTTAGGAAGTGGGAACAGTTTCTAAGTCAACATTAAGAAGCTATTAAATTTTAATTTAATCAAAATGCAAACCCATCTGAAATTAAATGTGACAACTTAGGTAAAAATTAATAATATATAGAACTCCTGTATTTATGGGTTTAAGTATAGTGTCTTTAGAAAGTCATCAGCAAAGAACAAAACCAAAATAAGTACCAGTCTGTTAAAATAATCTTTAAATTACCTCTCTTGGACGTTGTTACTTTGGTGCTGTATGTCTAGCCATTTGCATCCTTTAGAGCTATTTGTTCACCAATTCTGGATTACCCTTTGCATACAGATTGATAACGCTCATGAGAGGCAAGTGGTGTTATAACCTATGGATAGCTTGAGGACCTAGAGGGGAAATAGTAAAGAAGTAAGAGAAAGGGGAGGATTGTGGGGTTCAGGAGTGCTGCAGGATAGAACAGGCTAAGTACAGACCTGCGGAAGTACACTTCTTGCCTGTGGAGAAGACCAGCAAGAAGTGTTCAGTAGAGCATAGTCACTACTGAACAAGACCCCAGCTGTGGCAACAGGCAAAGCAAGAGAAACCTCTTTTGTATTTCTGGTGTTTTCCTATCAGGAGGAACTAATTTTATTTATTCTGTAAGGTTGCTAGTTTATTCAGAAAAGGGAAAGCAGTGACAATACGAGATCCTTTAAGCATGAAAGAATGCTCCACTCCAAATCTTCAGCCTAAAAAGTGGGTGTCCCATGTACAGCCCAGTAGCCACTGAAAGTCCTCTGACCAGAGAAAAACTTCTAGATTTTTCTCCTTCTATGGAGTAGTGGTGAATGCAGTTTCTAAGCAGCAGAAGATGCTTGGTGATAGATCTCAGCTGTCAGAGTTAAGCAGTAGTTTTAAACAAAAATATAGTTTGCAAGTAAAGTGGAGATTGCATAAGACCCCTCATTAGCCCACTCAGATGTAACAGCTGAACAGGCACACTGAGGGTGCCAGTGGCATGAAATAGTCTGATCTCTTTTGCAGCAATGCACTTGGAAGACAGCAATAGGTATTGGGCTGTGTTCCCCCATGAGCAATCTGTCTTTAATTCTTTGTTCATGCAGCTGTTAATACTAAGATGTTAAAATACACAGAAGTCATCAGTTGCTGGATGGAAAGCAGCTGCCTCAAATGCTACATAGGGCCACTTAGGCATTTCCTTAATAATAATGTTAGGTTCTTCAAGAAAACCTTGAGATTACCTTCTTAAACCTTGCCTTTCTAAGGAAGGAAAGTATGCAGCTCCCATCATTAGAAGGATTAAAAAACTCATAGAGCTTACAACAGTCACCAAAGCTGGACAAGTAGCTATCTGAAATGAGCAAAATTTCTCTTGATACCACTTAAACGTAAACTGTAGAACTCCTAGTCACAGAATCACAGAATAACCAGGTTGGAAGAGACCCACCGGATCACCGAGTCCAACCGTTCCTACCAAACACTAAACCATATCCCTCAGCACCTCGTCCACCCGTGCCTTAAACACCTCCAGGGAAGGTGACTCAACCACCTCCCTGGGCAGCCTGTTCCAGTGCCCAATGACCCTTTCTGTAAAGAATTTTTTCCTAACGTCTAGCCTAAACCTCCCCTGGCGGAGCTTGAGGCCATTCCCTCTTGTCCTGTCCCCTGTCACTTGGGAGAAGAGGCCAGCACCCTCCTCTCTACAACGTCCTTTCAGGTAGTTGTAGAGAGCAATGAGGTCACCCCTCAGCCTCCTCTTCTCCAGGCTAAACAACCCCAGCTCTCCCAGCCGCTCCTCGTAAGGCCTGTTCTCCAGCCCTTTCACCAGCTTGGTTGCTCTTCTCTGGACTCTCTCCAGAGCCTCAACATCCTTCTTGTGGTGAGGGGCCCAGAAATGAACACAGTATTCGAGGAGCGGTCTCACCAGTGCCGAGTACAGAGGGAGGATAACCTCCCTGGACCTGCTGGTCACGCCGTTTCTGATACAAGCCAAGATGCCATTGGCCTTCTTGGCCACCTGGGCACACTGCTGGCTCATATTCAGTCGGCTGTCAACCAACACCCCCAGGTCCCTCTCCTCCAGGCAGCTTTCTAGACAGACTTCTCCCAGTCTGTAGCACTGCATAGGGTTGTTGTGCCCCAAGTGCAGGACCCGGCATTTGGCCTTGTTAAACCTCATGCCATTGGACTCAGCCCAGCGGTCCAGCCTGTTCAGATCCCTTTGCAGAGCCTCCCTACCCTCCAGCAGATCGACACTTCCACCCAGCTTAGTGTCATCCACAAACTTGCTAAGGGTGCACTCGATGCCTTCATCCAGGTCATTGATGAAGACATTGAACAGGGCTGGACCCAGCACTGAGCCCTGGGGAACCCCACTTGTCACTGGCCTCCAGCTGGATTTCACACCATTTACCACCACTCTCTGGGCCCGGCCATCCAACCAGTTTTCCACCCAGGAGAGTGTGCGCCTGTCCAGGCCAGAGGCTGACAGTTTCTCAAGCAGAATGCTGTGAGAAACTGTGTCAAAGGCTTTGCTGAAGTCCAGGAAGACCACATCCACAGCCTTTCCCTCATCCAGTAGCCGAGTCACTTTGTCATAGAAGGCGATCAGGTTAGTCTGGCAAGACCTGCCTTTTGTGAACCCATGTTGACTGGGCCTGATCACCCGGTTCTCTTGCATGTGCTTCATGACAGCACTCAAGATCACCTGTTCCATGACTTTCCCTGGCACTGAGGTCAGACTGACAGGCCTGTAGTTTCCTGGGTCCTCCCTGCGGCCCTTTTTGTAGATGGACACAACATCAGCCAGCCTCCAGTCCAGTGGGACTTCCCCAGTCTTCCAGGACTGTTGGAAGATGATGGAAAGGGGTTTGGCCCGCACATCCGCCAGCTCCTTCAGTACCCTTGGGTGAATCCCGTCCGGCCCCATAGACTCGTGTCTGTCCAGTCGGGCTAGCAAGTCTCTGACCACCTCCTCTTGGATCATGGGAGCCTCATTATGCTCCTCTAGCTCCTGGGTTTGTACACAGACGGAACGACCCTCCTTACGACTAAAGACTGAGGCAAAGAAGGCATTAAGTACCTCAGCCTTTTCCTCATCCCCTGTTACTGTTGTTCCTTCTGTGTCCAATAGGGACTGTATGGTCTCCCTAGTCCGCCTTTTATTATTTATATATTTGTAGAAAGATTTTTTGTTATCTGTCACTGACTTGGCCAATCCAATTTCTAGCTGAGCCTTAGCCCTTCTGATTCTAGTTGAGCCTTAGCCCTTCTGATTTTTTCCCTACACAATCTCCACCCCCATTAGTCAGACCTAATTCTGGCCACATCATGTACCTCTTCCAAATGCTGTGAGCTGATGCATTTCAAGGTGAGCATCTACATGTAGATATTTCAACTGGTATAAGACATGGCTGGTTGTCTTCAGGCATTTTTCATTTTTGCAGCATAATCCAAATCCTTAGATTTCTCTTTTAATAAATACAATAAAGGGCATGTCTGATACTCTTTAGATACCACATGCCTCTTGAGAATTGCATGTTCAAAGGACTTTATAGTAAGTTGACCTTGGCTGGATGCCAGATGCCTGCCAAGCTGCTCTGTCACCCAACAACATCCAGCTACTTCCCAGGAAGCAGGGCTTCAGTAGAAGTAATGGTTGCTCCAGAAGAGAAACTTTGTAATACTGAATGCCCTCCCCCCTCCTCCTTTCACTTAGCTTTTATTGCTGAGCAGATATCATACAGCATAGAATATCCCTTTGGTCAGTTTGGGGCAGCTGTCCTGGCTGTGCTCCCTTCCAAGCTCTTGCCCACCTCCAGCCTGCTGGCCTTTGGGGGTGAGGGGGCTTGGAGTAGCAGCCTTGATGCTACGGGAGCACTGCTCAGCAGTAGCCAAAACCCCAGTGTGTTATCAACACCTTTCTAGCTACCAGTATACAGCACAGCACTGTGAGGGCTGCTATGGGGAAAGTTAACTCCATCTCAGCCAGTCCCAATATGGACTTACAGCATTTATTTATATAGAGAGAGTGTAGCGATTAAGGCAAAGACCCCGTCCACGAGGCGACAAACGAGATCGCTTTATTGAGTGGATGCAAACCTTATATAGTGTTTCTGTACCCAGTCAGCAGCTACCCCAGTGAATTTCCACCTGTGAGAATCCCACAGTTACAGCGATAGAGTGCAACCCACTATTTTCCACAGATGTGCCCCTTATCTTCATTTTTTCTGTCTAATGCGTTCTTTTCTTATTAACTCACGGGTCTTGGTAAAGATTCCAAGGTCTCAACAAGCTAGCAAGCATGAGAACACCGGCCGTGTGGTCTGTGCTTGCTGCTAATATCATGGGTATGCCAAGGCATCGGCTGCTTGTCCCAGCATACACGCAACAGTGGAATCTTTTATGTCTGCATTTCCCCCTTCTTTGTTTACAAACATCACGAACTATCAATTGCTCATTGTACCTTTCATGGAAAACATGATAGACAAATGATTAAGCATAGAAATATCTTACTACAGATACACAGAAGTATACTAATGCAAAGAAAAGCGATTTTGATTAAAGCCTTCATCTAGCTCATCAGTCCTTATCCATCAAATGAGTTTTCCGACCCAAAAATCCTTTATAACAAGATTTTCAACCAGTGTTCATCTTCAAACTTCTTGTCCTGTCCATGAGTGCTGATACAGCCCCAGCATTATTGCTGTCCATATTAGTATCGCTGTCATTTTCATCATAATTACCATCTCTGCTTAAATACGGACAGACACACCATGCTGGCATCCACTTGGGTCCTTGACCTGTGGAAACACAAGCATATCCTCGACCCCATGTTATTAACTGATATGGTCCTTCCCATCGGCCTGATTCCAAAGATTTTAATAATACCTTGGCTCCTTCCTTGTTGAGCTGCTGACCCTCTGTTTGTAAAGACAAAAAAATGCCTTACTATAGGTGATTGCTCTATTCCCTAATTCTCTCACACATTTAAGCAATTTAATACATACAGTGCTTTCCCTAATCTGTTCTACGGTGTTTCACCCTTCATTCCCCCTTTTTGTTTTAACAACATATTCTTCAGCACCTGATGGGCTCGTTCTACTATCGCCTGTCCTTGTGGAGAATGTGGTATGCCTGTGACATGTTATTCCCTAGGTTTGAATAAACTTCTTAAGTTGGTCACTTACATATCCTGGCACATTGTCTGTTTTTATCTGTGTGAGAATTTCCAAGGCTGCAAATGCCTTGACAAAATGCTTCACTATTTCCCTTAAAGATTCCCCTGTATGTGCTGTTGCCCATATCGCATTTGAATATCTGTCAATTGAAACACGTGCATATCTCAATCTTCCAAATACAGGTATGTGAGTAACATCTTTTTGCCAAATTTGTAAAGCGCTTAATCCCCTCGGGTTAGATCCTCTAGGCTGTAATGGTGTTATTTGTTGACAATCTGGGCATATTTTATTATATTCCAGGCTAATTCTAATGAAATTTTAAATTGCATGCGTAGTGCCTTGGCAGACTGGTGATAAGATTATGTGACATTAGCACTTGTTGAATAATGTTTGGTAGTGGGCCTTGGACAGCCCCTGCTGTCAGTCTGTCTGCTAGTCTGTTCCCTTTGACTACAAATCCTGGAAGTGATGTGTGACTCCGAATGTGCATCACGTAAAATTCTGCTTTTCTAGTTGTGACTTGAAACCATAACTGCTTCAACATTAAAAGCAATCACTCATTGTTTACCTGTTTTAAACATCTTTCTATACACTGCACTACTCTGGCTACATATTGTGAATCTGTAACTAAATTAAAGGGACTGTGAGGCCATTCAAAGGCTTTTAGCACTGCATAGAATTCCACTATTAGTGTTGATCCTTCTATTATATACACTTTATTTGCCCACTGTCCATTTTCTTTCCACATTAGTACTGCTCTTCCTGTTTTTCCTGAGCCATCAGTAAATATTGTAGGGCCATCAACCGGTCGCTCTGTACATAAGGGCTTCTGTTCTATTTGTAATGTTTGTAAAGAGGAAAACAATTTATGACTTGGTAAGTGGATATCAATAATTCCTGGATAATCTGTTATAGCTACTTGTAAATTCAAACTATTTGCCATGCACCACTTAAACATATTCTTTTGTCATTGGGATATAAATGATTGTCAAGTCTTGGCCTAATAACTGAACACTTCTTTTTCTTCCCTTGGTGATTACAATTGTAATCATTTCAAGTCTAGTTACTATCTTTTTGGGGAGGGGTTCTGAGGTTTGTGTGGTAAAATATCCACTCAATAATTCGTAATGAATCTTTTGAATTTTCCTCTATCCATGGGCTTAATATCCCCAACGATTGTCTTCGCCAGGGCCCAACAGTTGCTGATCTGATAAGGGACACTGGAATGCAGAGTGTTCTCACAAATTGGCATTCCCCTAGAGAGATAACAGGGTTAACTCCTCCGGACATCAGGCAAAGAAGCTGAAAAGGAAAAACTTCACATTCAGGGAGAAAGGAAGGAGAAGCGGGGGCACTCATACACAGCCACAAGGCTGGGCTTTTTCCATTTTTTTTCTCTCTCTCTTTTTCCTTTTTTTTTTTTTTTGTTTTGCTAGGTATTTTAAAATTTTTCTCTCTGAAGCCTTTCATTCCAAAGATGCCCAGGAAAATCTGCCTGTTTGCCGGCTTAGTGGACATTTGAAATTGAAAGGTCCCAGAGATGTATTTCCAAGATTAATCATAGCCAATTTGCAAGTCTTACAAACGTTTGAAGCACTTCAAACACACACACACATAAACGACCGCTCATTTCAAAGCTAGCTCAATGCATCCATATAACATTGGTTATGACTAGTCGATAGTAACAGCACTATTGGATCCACAATTTTACAATGTCATGGGTATTTAATCTATATACAGTACCAGGCACATATAACACTTAGAATATGCACATGTATTATCTAATAAAGCTTATATCGATTGTCTAACAAGTACTTCAATTCCGGTAAAATATTGTCCTTGGTTGCTCTGTGAGTGTCGGACTTTGCAGGTTCATGATTTTTGTAGCTTCTGTAGAATCGCAGACTGGCCAGTCGAGCCAAAGTCTCCGTCTCCCCGTATGCAATTTCCTGCATGGGGTACAATTGCTGGAAAACAGATAAGCTGAGTAATTCTAGTGCCCTTTGGTATAAAGCGAGGAGGCATAGGCATCCAAGCCATTACTTGCATTGCTCTCATAAAGTCGGCATCAGTCAATTCCGGTAAAACAAACAATCTTTGTGACAGGTCATCATGCAATTAACTGTGCACTAAGTCTGTTTCTGCATTCTCTAAGGCTAATTGTTTAAGCAAAACTTCTAGTGCCATCATGAAGCACATACAAGAGAACTGGGCGATCAGGCCCAGTCAACGTGGGTTCACAAAAGGCAGGTCTTGCCAAACAAGAAGTGACTTGACTACTGGATGAGGGAAAGGCTGTGGATGTGGTCTTCCTGGACGTCAGTAAAGCCTTTGACACAGTTTCTCACAGCATTCTGCTTCAGAAACTGTCAGCCTCTGGCCTGGACAGGCGCACACTCTCCTGGGTGGAAAACCGGTTGGATGGCCGGGCCCAGAGAGTGGTGGTAAATGGCGTTAAATCCAGCTGGAGGCCAGCGACAAGTGGGGTTCCCCAGGGCTCAGTGCTGGGTCCAGCCCTGTTCAATGTCTTCATCAATGACCTGGATGAAGGCATTGAGTGCACCCTTAGCAAGTTTGCAGGCGACACTAAGCTGGGTGGAAGCGTGGATCTGCTGGAGGGTAGGGAGGCTCTTCCAAGGGATCTGAACAGACTGGACTGCTGGGCTGAGACCAACGGCATGAGGTTCAACAAGGCCAAATGCTGGGTCCTGCACTTGGGGCACAACAACCCTATGCAGTGCTACAGACTAGGAGAAGTCTGGCTAAAAAACTGCACGGAGGAGAAAGACGTGGGGGTGTTGGCTGGCAGCCGACTGAACATGAGCCAGCAGTGTGCCCAGGTGGCCAAGAAGGCCAATGGCATCTTGGCTTGTATCAGAAATGGCGTGACCAGCAGGTCCAGGGAAGTTATTCTCCCTCTGTACTCGGCACTGGTGAGACCGCTCCTTGAATCCTGTGTTCATTTCTGGGCCCCTCACCACAAGAAGGATGTTGAGGCTCTGGAGCGAGTCCAGAGAAGAGTGACAAAGCTGGTGAAGGGGCTGGAGAACAAACCTTATGAGGAGCGACTGAGAGAGCTGGGGTTGTTTAGCCTGGAGAAGAGGAGGCTGAGGGGAGACATTGCTCTCTACAACTACCTGAAAGGAGGTTGTGGAGAGGAGAGAGCTGGCCTCTTCTCCCAAGTGACAGGGGACAGGACAAGAGGGAATGGCCTCAAGCTCCGCCAGGGGAGGTTTCGGCTGGACATTAGGAAAAAAAATTTCATGGAAAGGGTCATTGGGCACTGGAACAGGCTGCCCAGGGAGGTGGTTGAGTCATCTTCCCTGGAGGTGTGTTAAGTCAGTCTATGTTTATCTATTTGCCATAAATATTTTGTCTGAGGACTACCCACTTGTGGCACCAGCTTGTCTGTAGTGCCGAGGTTCAGCGGGGGGCAGTGCAGGAGCAGGCACAGCTCTCCCTCGCTTGGGTGAAGTTGGGCCCCAGAGCTGGCTTTGGCAGGGGGAGGGGATGCAGCCATTGCTGCTGCCCCCGCTACTCCCCCCATCTGCTGGCTTCCGGAGCCCGCCAAAAAGACACAGATAAAAGTACTCGCAAGGGAGGAGTCTTGCTCTCACCTCCATGCTCGCTCTCCCTCACACACTTCGATAGGGCCAGTCTGGACCACGTGTTCCCGAGACCATCTGCTGCCTTCGATGTGGTGATTTCTTTCCTTCTCTCTCTTTCTCTCTCAGTGGTGATTTCTGGCACGGTTATGATTGCTCCCTGGGATGTGCCCTGTTTCTATTTTTCCCACTCCTCTCTGGTGTTTTTAGGGGTGCTTGGAGTCCAGGTAGCTGCCGTGTGGGTGGTTGCTCAGAAGAGGAAGTTGGAGAGACTCAAAGTTATGAGAGAACATGAGTTGAAAACAGTGAATGAGTCTTTAGAGACAGACCTGGAGGCAGAGCGGGTAGCTCTTCAGAGAGCACAAAAGGCACTGGCTGAAATGAAAAGGTCAAGGGAGATTTTGCGAGGTACTATAGAGGATGCTTTTGCACAACAAAAGATGCTGAGATTACTGTTGCTCGAGATTAATGGGGCCGGTGGGGGAACCGGTTTTTCGAGTTTGAGGAGACTGCTGATCCGGCAGGGGAAGCGGCCACCTATTGTTGGGATGAGGGGATGCTGCCTCGTCGTGCCCCCGAGCTCCGACCCCTGTTTAAAACAGAGATTGCTCATGAGGGAGAGGATAGGATTAGAGTTTCTCAGCAAGAACTTGAGGGACCTTACAGACCAAGAACTCTTTTGCCGTTGGATGCAGCCCCAGAGTCCGAGTGGGTGGCTCAGCAGCAGGGTCCTGTTGGTGAAACAGAAGGCATCAATGACGATGGGGGGTGTTGTGAGACTGGCTTTTCTAGTTCGGAGCATGAAGCTCATTGTTTTTGGGAGGAGGGGGTTGTGAAATTGGATCCTATTCCTGATTCTGATCCCGAACTCCAGCCCCTGATTATTTATGACGGGGTGGCAGAACCTGATCTTGCTCTTGATGCAGATCCTGATTTCAAACTCCAACCGCCAATTACTATTGATAAGGGGGAGAAGTCTGAAACCTCTGCTGTAGGGAAAGCAAATGCATGTGCCCTAATGGAGCTGGCTGGATTGCAGGAGCTTGAGGGAGCACTATGCTTTGTGATTCAAGCAGGACTCTGCTGGGGTGGAGGAAAGAGATTTTGGGAGCAGAATGATGCGATTGCAATCCATATTCCTGGAATAGGAAAGGGGTTTCCCCGACATTTAATGCCTGGCCTGCTCCTATCTGACCTACGTTTGTCGGCGGCAGCCCCCAGACAAAAGCTGCCCCCCACTCGAGAAAAGAAAATGCCTGCAGCCACTTTGACAAAGGGAATAATAGCCGCTACTATAGCTCCTGTTGGAAAGAGGATCAGCCCCCCCAGGCTGAGAAAACTAGTGGAGCTGTCCTTAGCCGAACTAAAAAGCAGCCAGTGGGCTTATTTTGCACTGCTCACAAAAACCAAACAAGGGGATTTATTGGCTACTTTTTCCCTCAGCAAATCAAGATACTGCCCAGGACAGCCTGGGGAGCCTCCCAAATTTAGAGAGGCATCCCTTACTTTAAAAAAAAAACAAACACTTAATCTATATGCATGGGTAGCCACCGATGCCCATGAAAAGGACTACAAAATAAATACATGGTGGATTGTTCCTTCTTTTTTAAAATCGGTCCTGTCTTGGACCGAGTTTTCTTTTCCTTTGTTTTTATTAGTTAAAACCCAACCAAACAACAAAAACCTGGATGATCAACCATGGAGCCATGTGGACTGAGGACATGCCCTGACATGGCCTGACATGCCGTGACATAACCTCTGATCATGAAGATGGGCTGAGACCTTTCCCACAACTATTGATTTTGCCTCTGTGTTTAATATGATCAATGTTGCTATACCTGTATTGAGATTTATTTATTTATTACTAAACTGTTGATTTTGTGTTTATTCAGTATAGTTAATGTGGCTACTTTCCCTATAGTATACTACTTCATCATACACTATTACAGAATTTTGGATTTTCCCTAAGTTGAATGTTTGTTTCATAAGAAAGTTGCATCCTTCTCTGTTAATATTCTCTGTTAATGTTATTATTGCTCCTCAGGAAGAGAGATCTAGACCCATCGATCTCAACTGGAAGCAAGAAAGTGGTGGTGACAGATACTCCTGAGGATGTCATCATCACACTGTTATAATTGAGTTAACAACACAAAGTCCAAACGTGGATCAATTTACTATTTATTTAGATAGGAAAGCAAAAGCAGCGCTGGGCAGCTGGGGAGTCACAGCTCCACCAAGGCTTGCAAAGTTAGGTAAGCTGAGCAACCCCTTTTATCCCCCCCCCAAGTTCGTTTTGCATCTTTGAAGATGCCCCCCCCTTCTTCTAGGGTACATGCAATCTCCATATGGCCAGATAATAAATCAGCTAAGTTTACAGAGTTGTCTCAGTTCAGCAGTCTTCAAGGTTGTAGTCCTGTTTCTCATCAAACAGTTCCCAACTCCTCTTCCTCCTTATCTCTGGGCCATTTGTTCCTTAATTGCACAAGGCTGCATTCTTTGAGCTGGCTAATCAACGTCTGCTGGGGCCCGAGGTGATCTGTTGCTCTTAACTCTTGCTTCAGGAGGTTTCAGAAGGCTTGGTTGTAAATTCAGTAGATACTTAACTTTTAGCATTTAGTTAAGATAGCATTGTGGTCTTTCTTACCAAACAAGATGTTCCTGTGCTTTGAAACAGAAAGATCGCTGCTCGTTTAGTTGGATTGATCAGCAAATTACTTTCTGTTACTCATTACAATACAGTTTTGTGAGTTCTGTCCCTGGGACCCAAAATTCTATCCTTTGGAGAAACCATACTACTATGAGGCTTCATACATGCCTCAAGTTTCTTAATACTCTGGTTTTAAGCCACCTAAATTTATTTGAACCACTGGAATTCTGGTTACAAAATCAAATTGTAATTTTTTGGGGGGGAGGGGAAATAAGAGGCACCCCTTTGAGTCCTCCGAAATTATTATTGGTTGTGGGTTATGCATTAAGATTGGAGTTGTTTATTTACCATTGCTAGCAATCTAAAGGTTAGAAAACCAAGGATAAGAACTGTAGTTTTGACTGTATTTGCTTCAAATGTTATATTTTCACTGGTTTACTCAGCTATTGTTATATTAACCCTTGCCAAATCACGCATGCCATCCTCATTGTCTCCCCCCCACCCTCATATTTCTTCTTTTCCTCCCCATCTTTCTTCCTCTATCAGGTGTATTCCAATCCCAGTCTCTCCATGTCTTTCGACTGAGAAAGTCATTTGAGGCCTCGGCGTGAACTAGCAACTCGTGGTTCGAGGAAAACGCCCCAAGCCCCTGTCTTTCGACTGAGGAAGTTGATAGTGCATGGATCTGAGACGTGACTACCCCTTCCTTATTTCTCCCTCGGTCTTATTCTCCTCCCCTTTTGAAAGTGTCACCACTATAGACGACATTGACCTGAGTTTTCGACTTGAGTTCTGTGGCAAATGTTTAAGTCACAGGGTGGAATGTGAAGTCAGCTCTCTTTGCCTTAACCATTTTGTCTGAAGACTGTCTGCTTGTATGTCAGGTTCAACAGAAGGACAATGTAGGAGCGGGCACTGCTCTCTCTTGCTTGGCTGGACTCCGGACCCAGAGCTGGCTGCGGTTGGGTGGAGGTGATGCAGTGGTGCATTCAACTGAGCAAGTTGCACCCTAAAGTGTCACCACTATAGACGACATGGACCTGAGTTTTTGATCTGAGTTCTGTAACAAATGTTTAAGTCAGGGGGTGGAATGTAAAGTCAGTCTATGTTTATCTATTTGCCTTAAACATTTTGTCTGAGGACTACCCACTTGTGGCACCAGCTTGTCTGTAGTGCTGAGGTTCAGCGGGGGGCAGTGCAGGAGCAGGCACAGCTCTCCGCTTGGGATAAATTGGGCCCCAGAGCTGGCTTCGGTGGGGGGAGGGGATGCAGCCGTTGCTGCTGCCCCTGCTACCCCCCCACCTGCAGGCTTCCAGAGCCCACCAAAAAGACACAGATAAAAGGACTCTCAAGGGAGGAGTCTGGCTCTCACCTCCATGCTCGCTCTCATTCACACACTTCGATCAGGCCAGCCTGGACCACGCGGCCTGGACCACGTGTTCCCGAGACCATCTGCTGCCTTCGATGTGGTGATTTCTTTCCTTCTCTCTCTTTCTCTCTCTCTCTCCCCCATTACCTCATGGTGTGCGTGTTGGATCAGATCCTAGGGACCTGGGTTGTTTTCGGGGATTAATTTCTGTAACTTTGGGTGGTTGCACCCCCACGTGTCTTTGTTGTGTGCCCCGGTATCTTGGTGTGTTGCTTGCCGGAGCCAGAAATAAATACTGTTTTGATATTCACCCTGGGAGTGACCTTATTGGCTTCCGGATCGCCACACAGACAAACAAATCCACTTCCCCACCCTGTCAGGGCCGGACACAAGCATGTGGCTCGTGGGTCCGGGTTGTGACAAGGTGTTTAAGGGACAGGTGGACAAGGCACTGAGGGGCATGGTTTAGTATTTGATAGGAATGGTTGGACTCAATGATCCGATGGGTCTTTTCCAACCTGGTGATTCTATGATTCTGTGATTCTATGATATTGTCTGCCTGCTTATTTAAGACCTCTTGTAGTTTGTCTAGAAAAGTCATGTAATAAACACCATTTCCCAGATTTCTTTTTTATCACAAATACAGGTGTGTTCCAAGGACTCTTAATTGGGACTATATGCCCTTGATCTATTTGCTCCTCCACTAACATTTGCAATGCACCTAATTTTTCACTTGTTCATGATTCCAATGCCTATTCCCATTGCATTTAACACATCTCTCTCCCTAAGATTAGTGGAACATGCACAACAAGAGGTTGCATAACAGCCATTTTAAGATGTTCTGGCTTTCCCTCTTTTTAAACTTCATGTGCACTTCAACATAAGACGCTGAGTTTGTAAGGACTAAACCAAATGTGTTTCAGGGACTCTCGTGGACCGAAAACCTTGTGAGCCATGCTCTATAGAGTCAGCTTGGAACACAGCTGCTTTGAACAAAATTAATTGTATTATCCAGCTATCCTTTGGTATTAACACTGATGGAGACATTATTCATAACACTAGTGGAGACGGTGTCCATACCCTTGCTTGAATTATTCCAGTAAAGCCTGCATCAATGACCCCAGGTAAAACAAAGATTCCCAACCGAGTTATTGATAATAACAAGGCACTAGAGCCACCCCCCAGTGGTCCTTTTACGTTCAGTGGTATTGTGTGTACTGTGGACATTTGCAGCACTACTGTGATGGTGGTGGTCACGTCCATCTCGGCGGTGCCTCTGGTTCTTGTTCTGAGGTGAGAGCTGCTACTTGCCGTGGAGGCATTTGTGTCGGCACACGCCTCCGAACTGCACTCTGCTCCTATTTTTTCGACAGTACTCTCCCATTCTTATCCCATCTTGATCGAAACCAACTGGCAAAATGTTTACCCTTTCCACACCGAGGGCCCTCTATCCTGGCATTGCGTGTGACAGTCTCTTTTAATATGTCTCTCCTTGTCACATCTATAACAGAACATCTTTTTGTCCCAGTGTACACTCGGGGTAGCAGCCATCAGCTGTGCTTGATAGGTAAATGATCCCAGCTGCTGTTGTAGGATTTTTCAGACCACACCATATTTTTCTACATTTGTCATTGTGGTTGTTTTATCACTGATTGTAAAATGAAGGCCTCTTTTGCTGCTCGGTTGTCTACCTGATTGTCAAGCGCATCCTTCAGTCTGTCTGTAAATGCCATATACGGGTCATGCCTGTTTCAGCTTTCTGACATCCGGTATCTTTATAAGTGTTAAGCCAAAAGCCACGTCTGTTGTAATATCACATTATTTAAACTGGCTTGATTCTTGAACTGCTACCAATGCTGTTTAATCGAGTCGTTTCTTATTGTGGTCTGTTGCTGTCCCTTCTGTCATGCTGAAACTGCCTGAGTTACAGAAATGGGTGGCAGCAGCAGCTGCGGAGGGTGGCCCCCTCTCGGCCCGGGGCAGCGCCGCGCTCCCCCCCCCCCCCCCCCCCCCCCGGCGGGGTTTTCGAGTCTCCGGCCTCCCGCGAACAAATCTCATGAAAAGTTTGTAGCTGTTTAAGGTTACTGCATCTCTGCAGAACAAGATAAATCAAAGTTCTCTTGGGGTCTGCTTGCCCCGGATCAAAGGGATTATCGGCAGTCGCTGATGGCCCCGCACTGGGCTCTGAATATGGAATATCACTGTCCTCCTGCGTCTTTTGTGGTTTCGCTAAATCTCTGTGCGATCTTAAGTGTTTTAACAATTCGATTATTAACCTCCAGGTAGATAGCAGGCTTAGCGCCACAGGGTTGTCCCTGGTAGCCGTGACCCACAATTTAAGTCCCGCAGCATCCCAGACTCTTATATCACATGCAGGAGTCACATCTAAACCTGAATCCCGACCCTGTATCCATTTTAATAAAGTCCTGAGTCGTCGCTAAGCATACTTAACATCCTGTTTCTTTAAACTTGATTTTAAGATATCAAGTGTACTCTGCTCCTCCACAGACAGCGAAGACCCCGTTATTCCCGAGTTGCCAGTTGCTCACCTTATTTAAGGCGTTACTTGTCCAGACTGCTTCAGTGCTCAACACTGGCCAAAATTCATCCAACTGGGCATCGCTATGGCTGCTTCTATCCGCTTCTATCCAGTGGTTATGACCCTGAATATCAGGGCTTGCCCTGAGATGTGTGGGTCCCTCTCAAGTTGGGTGCCATTTGTAGCAATTAAGGCACGGACCCTGTCGATGAGGCGACAAACGAGATCACATTATTGAGTGGATGCAAACCTTATACAGTGTTTCTGTACCCAGTCAGCAGCTACCCTAGTGAATTTCCACCTGTGAGAATCCCACAGTTACAGCGATAGAGTGCAACCCACTATTTCCCACAGATGTGCCCCTTATCTTCATGTTTCCCGTCTAATGCATTCTTGTCTTATTAACACACGGGTCTTAATAAAGATTCCAAGGTCTCAACAAGCTAGCAAGCATGAGAAGACCAGCCATTTGCTCTGTGCTTGCTGCTAATATCACGGGTATGCCAGGATACACACAACAGTGGAATCTTTTATGCCCGCAAGAGAGCATTGAAAGAACAAGATAACCCTTAGAAAACTGCAGTTACTTAATAGATAATGTCCTCTGTGTTGGGTGGAAAGATTTTTTATTTCCCCTAAATGTCAGAGCATGTTATTTATTCATACTCTTATGTTTCAGCAAAAAACATAAGTGGTATGTTTTGAGGTACAGCTGATAGCTAAGCTAGCCATTTTATAAAATATTTCAATTCACCTTGGAGGAGGAAATAATATATATGTATTATTAAATATATTTTTATATATATATCTCTGTTCTGAACCTGCCAATGTAATTGTAGCAGGAATTATGAAGCCATCACGTAGTCTATGGTAGGAATTGCACTGCTGCCACCTAGAGCATGGTAGGAATTATGAGTGCCACCTCAACAGGGCTCAGCCCCAGGTTCTTGCTCAAAGAAGATGAGTTACCAGTCCTCTGAGTAAATAAGCGGTTTATTTATCAGACATGCAGAGCAACTCGAGCTGGGTGCCTCCAAGGAGGGACCCCTACCCTAGGTCGCATCCCCCAATTATACCCACAGCACCTATCACCCTATTCCCAAGTTCAATTACTTAATTCTGGTTGGTGGTCTCTTGATTTCTTATTGGTTTTCTTTGTCACTGGGCTGGTCACCTTCTGCAGTTACCTCATTCTGTTATAATTGTTTTCTTTGTTTTTATCTTCTTTATTCTGCTTGCATCTGTCAGATTCAGTTAATTCTGTTTTAGCAGCATTAGTTTTATCAAAAAGTTTACTCTCTGTCAGCTTTTGCTGCTTAAGATTTCAACTACTTTGGCTTCTAGAGCTAAGCAAGGCTATTAATCCTAATGATTCTCAACAATTAGAAAATGTTTTAGCTCCCATTCACTGTATATAGCACATCAAACAGTAAAGGGTTGGGTAGCAACAGAGCCTCAAAGTGAAAATGTAGTTGTGTGCAGGTGAGTTGGAAGAACCTGCAGTGCCATGCAGATTTGGAGACTACTTGTCACAGGTAGAAGAGCACAGCAGATGCTGGCTTCTCTATTACTATTCAGCGGGTGATGGGAAGCCCTGCAGAACCAGGAGGTTATCTGGGGAGGAACCTTTTTGACACTCACTGCATTTAATTGCAGTGAGCCATGCAGATAAACTGAAGCCAAATTTAGAAGATTAGTTACGAAGATCCTGTACATTTCTAGTGCGTTTTAAGGATAATTCCTTCTATAAACATGCATACATTAAAATTTAACTTTTGAACCAACTTATCCTATTCAGACTTGGAACTACTGGAAAGTCTTATTTGAATGTCTGTAATGGCAAGGAAACTTCAGTCTCATAAGTCTTTCAAGCTGCAGCAACTATGATAATTGAACCTCAGTGCAGGGTGAGATGAAGAAGGTTAGCAGAACAGTCGCGCTCAACTTTCAGAGAGCACATTTTGGACTGTTCAGAAGGCTGGTCGGAAAAGTCCCATGGGAGGCGCTCCTTAAGGGCAAGGGAGTCCATGAGGGCTGGGCACTCTTCAAAAAGGTAATCCTAGCAGCTCAGGAGAAAGCCGTCCCCATGTTCCGGAAAAGTAACGGGTGGGGTAAGAAACCAACATGGTTGAGTAGGGAGGTCCTGAGAGACATCGATAAGAAGAGGAAGGTCTATGAGCTTTGGAGGAAGGGGCAGGCATCCTGGGTGGACTATAGGGAGGAAGCGAGAACGTGCAGGGAAAAAATGAGGAGGGCTAAGGCCCAACGAGAAATCATATTGGCCAAGTCTGTGAAAGAAAATAAAAAATCTTTCTACAAATATATCAACAGTAAAAGGAGGACTAGGGAGAAACTCCAGTCCCTACTAGATGCAGAGGGAACAACAGTAACAGGGGATAATGACAAGGCTGAGGTACATAATGCCTACTTTGCTTCAGTCTTTAATAGTAAGGAAAGTTGTTCCCTCTGCGCGCAACCCCAGGGGTTGGAGGAGCAGAACGAGGTTCCCACGATCCAAGAGGAGGTGGTTAGAGACTTGCTTGCCCGGCTAGACGTCTACAAGTCTATGGGGCTGGATGGAGTCCACCCAAGAGTTATGAGGGAACTGGCGGATGTGCTTGCCAAACCCCTTTCCATCATCTTCCAGCAGTCCTGGATGACTAGGGAGGTACCACTGGACTGGAGGCTGGCTGATGTCGTGCCCATCTATAAGAAGGGGCACAAGGCAGATCCGGGGAACTACAGGCCCATCAGTCTGACCTCAGTACCAGGGAAAGTCATGGAACAGGTGATCTTGAGTGCTATCACGAAGCACATGCAAGAGAGCGGGGTGATCAGGCCCAGTCAACATGGATTCACAAAAGGCAGGTCTTGCCAAACTAACCTGATCGCCTTCTATGACAAAGTGACTAGACGCTTGGATGAGGGAAAGGCTGTGGATGTGGTCTTCTTGGACTTTAGTAAAGCCTTTGATACAGTTTCTCACAGCATTCTGCTTCGAAAACTGTCAGCCTCTGGCCTGGACAGACGCACACTCTCCTGGGGAAAACTCGTTTGATGGCCAGGCCCAGAGAGTGGTGGTAAAGGGAGTTAACTCCAGCTGGAGGCCAGTGACAAGTGGGATTCCCCAGGGCTCAGTGCTGGGTCCAGCCCTGTTCGATGTCTTTATCAATGACCTGGATGAAGGCATTGAGTGCACCCTTAGCAAGTTTGCAGACGACACTAAGCTGGGTGGAAGTGTGGATCTGCTGGAGGGTAGGGAGGCTCTTCCAAGGGATCTGAACAGACTGGAGCACTGGGCTGAGTCCAATGGCATGAGGTTTAACAAGGCCAAATGCCGGGTCCTGCACATGGGGCACAACAACCCTAAGCAGTGCTACAGACTAAGAGAAACCTGTCTGGAAAGCTGCCTGGAGGAGAAGGACCTGGGAGTGTTGGTCAACAGCCAACTGAACATGAGCCAGCAGTGTGCCCAGGTGGCCAAGAAGGCCAATAGCATCTTGGCTTGTATCAGAAATGGCATGACCAGCAGGTCCAGGGAAGTTATTCTCCCTCTGTACTCGGCACTGGTGAGACCGCTCCTCGAATACTGTGTTCATTTCTGGGCCCCTCACCACAAGAAGGATGTTGAGGCTCTGGAACGAGTCCAGAGAAGAGCAACAAAGCTGGTGAGGGGGCTGGAGAACAAACCTTATGAGGAGCGACTGAGAGAGCTGGGGTTGTTTAGCCTGAAGAAGAGGAGGCTGAGGGGAGACCTTATTGCTCTCTACAATACCTGAAGGGAGGTTGTGGAGAGGAGGGAGCTGGCCTCTTCTCCCAAGTGACAGGGGACAGGACAAGAGGAAATGGCCTCAAGCTCCGCCAGGGGAGGTTCAGGCTCGACATAAGGAAAAAATTCTTCACTGAAAGGGTCATTAGGCAATGGAACGGTCTGCCCAGGGAGGTGGTTGACTCGCCTTCCCTGGAGGTGTTTAAGGTGCAGGTGGATGAGGTACTGAGGGGCATGGTTTAGAGATTGGTGGGAATGGTTGGACTTGATGATCCGGTGGGTCTCTTCCAACCTGGTGATTCTATCATTCTATCATTCTATGATTCTATTTAGAAATACAATCACAATGCTTTAAAAAAAAAGTATATGTTCTTGTGAGAATTGAGAATCAAGTACTAGGTTGGTGCAAAAACAATTGCCATTTTTGTGATTGTAAACTGTGTTCATGTAGTGCACCGTTTTCAATCATGAAATTCACTCTACTTACTTATGTTAATGGTTTTGTTTTCACTGTTTATTCTTTTTTATATTACGCTGTCACATTTAAGATGGAAAAAGAGAAAATTTGAATGCTTTTGTTGTAGTAGTTCAAAAGGGGACATAAAGCAGCAGAAACTGCTAGCAGTATCAACCGTACATTTAGCCAGGACACCGTCAACAAACGTACAGCTTGACACTGGTCCCAAAAATTTCATGACGGAAACAAGAGCCTTGAGGAGGGTCATGGACATCCTTCTGCGATAGATGGAAACCAATTGAGAGCCAAAACAACTCAAGAGGTTGCAGAAGAACCAAATGTTGACCATCCAGCAGTTGCTTAACATTTGCACTGAATTGGAAAATCATAAAAAAGCTAGACAAACAGATATCACACTAGCTGAACAAAAATTTAAAAAAAAATGGCCATTATCAAGTCTGCATGGCGTTTCTTTTGCGCAACAAGACCAATCCATTTCTTGACTGCATTGTGACATGTGAAAAAATGGATTATATATGACAACCAATGGTATTCTGTACCGTGGCTGAACCTAGGTGAAGCACCAAAATGTTTCCCCTAAACCAAAGCTGCATCAAAAGGTGGTTATGGTCACTGGTAGTCAGCAAGTAGAATTCATCCACTACAACTTCTTGAATCATAGAATCATTAAGGGTCGAAAACACTTCTAAGATTAAGTTCAACTGTCAGTCCAGCACCAACATGCCCACTAAACCATGTCCCAAAGTGCCACATCTACAAGTTTAACACCTCCAGGGATGGCAACTCCACCACCTCCCTAGGCAGCCTCTTCCAATGCTTTACCACGCTTTTAGTAAAGAATTTTTTTCCCAATATCCAATCTAAACCTCCTGTGGTGGAACCTGAGGCCATTTCCTCTCATCCTGTCATTTGGTAGAAGAAACCAGCACCCAGCTCACTACAACTTTCTTTTGGGTAGTTGTAAAGAGCAATAAAGTCTTCCCTCAGCCTCCTCTTCTCCAGGCTAAAAAGCCCCAGTTCCCTCAGTCACTCCTCATAAGACTTGTGCCCTAGACCCTTCAACAGCTTCATTGCCCTTCTTTGCACATGCTCCAGCACCTCAGTGTCTCTCCTTGCATCAAGGGGCCCAAAACTGAACACAGTATTCAAGGTGCGGCCTCACCAATGCCAGAGTACAGAGGCACAATCACTTCCCTGGTCCTTCTGGCCATACTATTTCTCATACAAGCCAGGATGCTATTGGCCTTCTTGGCCACCAGGACACACTGCTGACTCATGTCCAGCCAACTGTCAACCAACACCCCTAGGTCTTTTTCTGCTGGGCAGTTTTCCAGCCACTCTTCCCCAAGCCTGTAGTGTTGCACAGGGTTGTTGTGACCCAAGTGCAGGACCTGGAACTTAGCCTTGTTGAGCCTCATGCAGTTTGCCTCGGCCCATCAATCCAGCCTGTCCAGATCCCTCTGTAGGGATAAAGATATTAAACAAGACTGGCCCCAACACTGAGCCCTGGGGAACACCTCTTGTGACCGGCCACAACCTGAATTTAACTCCATTCACTACAATTCTGCTCTCTGCCATTTGGCCAGTCTTGTGCCCAGCAAAGAGTATACCTGTATAAGCCATGGGCCACGAGCTTCTCTAGGAGAATGCTGTGGGAGACAGTGTCAAAGGCTAAGTCTGGGTAGATAACATCCACAGGCTTTCTCCCATCCACTAGGTGGGTCACCTGGTCACAGAAGGTGATCAGGTTGGTCAAACAGGACCTGCCTTCCATGAACCCATGCTGACTGGGCCCAACCCCCTGGTTGTCCTGAATCCTGGTGAAACCATCTCAGCAGAGAAGTATTGCCAGGAAATCGACAAAATACACCAAGAACTGCAACATTTACATCCAACACTAGTCAATCAAAAAGGACCAGTTCTTCTTCATGACTATGCTTGACCGCATGCCTCGCAAATGACTCCACAGAAGCTGCACAAACTGGGCTATCAAACTCTCCCTCACTCAGCTTCCTCACCAGGCCTCTCTCCCACCAATTGCCACATTTTCAAGCAACTCGACGACTTCCTGCAAGAGAGGGTTTTCCACAACCAAGTAGCAACTCAAGGTGCCTTTGAAGAAATAGTCAGTTCCAGGACTCCAGAATTCTATGCTACTGGAATAGACAGACTTGTTTCTTGTTGACAAACATGCTTAGATTCTAATGGTTCTTATTTCAATTAATATATTTTTTGGTAAGCTTAGAGATACAGCTTTAAAGTCAATGGTTTAAAATGACAATTATTTTTGCACCAACCTAACAGTAGCTGTTCACAGTAATTTAATTACATTTATATTTTAACAAATAATTTCACACTCTTTTAAAGGATACTATGATGCAGTCTTCAGATACCACAAAGGTACATGCCCTTGTTTCTTTGGAGTGGGGTAATACAAGCACCATAGGAGTAATCCCCTTGAAATCAGTAAGGTCATTGTAGATTTATACAAGTTCCAACACAAAAAAACCCCAAGACTAACCCTATAGCTTGGGAACCAAGAGTAGGAGGGGAGAGACAGAGATGGGTATAGAACACATTCTAACCTGTCACAGTGAGCTCAACTCAATCATTTCACTCAGTAGGAGCGGATGCATGTTCAAATATAGAACGTTCCAGGTGGAGCATTCATGTGTTATTTAGGAAAAGCCAAAGAACATAATAGTGCATTCTGTAGAACACGAGTAGCCCAAGACAAATTAAGGTATTAAGAACAAGTAATCAGTTTCCTGGAGTTTGGGCTCAATGTAAAGACTCCTGATGGGTGGCAGTTCAGGAAACCCAAAAAGCCAAGTTAGGTTCTTTGTGCAGACAAGCCACACCATCAAAGAAGCTACAGCAGCCCCTACATGCACACAGCTGAAGAACCACATGGGCATATGCAGTGTCCTTAAAGGAAACCAGTAAGGTATACTAGTAAATGCTGAAGTTAGCTTACAAAATAATTGAGCATTTCATCCAACAGAGCTTCAGATACTACCAAGAAAAAGTTGCTATACAGGACAAAAAAGAGATGTGTGTGCTTCTTCGGAAAAGAAGAAAGAAAAAAAAAAAGCACCCAGATGATTTATCTTTCCATAGGTTTTACTGGGGAGAGGATGGAGACAGTGCTTTAAATAGTAAACTGGCCATAGTAAGTCAGTAAGTCAAAACCAACATAAATACTGTGACTGAAGCAAGGATTAAGGTACCACTGCGCATAAGCCAGTGCATAAGTGCACATGTAAAGGCCACTAGACTGCTTCAGGCTGGTCACCTGTGAGCACCTAGACAGGCATACGAGGTCTGGAGTCCCTTAGCAAAGGACAAGAGCCAGGCAGTCACCAGGCTTCGTCCAGAGACACCTGTAACACTTTCATGGCAGCTCCCTACCACCTCCTGCAATAAGGAACAGCCGCACAAGTGGAGACAGCAGTCCTGCCCTCACCTCAAGTGTGGGAGTAGGGGGGCACAACGCTACCTTAGCATCCTCCAGGCACATCAAGCAATGGAAGGGTGGCGCAGAGGTCCCTGCAGAAACAAGAGAGAAGCCATGAGGGAAAGGCACCCAGTGCAGCCCATCCTCAGCAGCCCTCACCTTTGTCCAGTACAGATGGCACTACTGGTAGGAGGGGGAATGGATAGCAGGAAGATATCGCAGGGCTCGGGGCAAGGCAGCCTGGGCCACACCATCTCACCACTCCTCACTCCCCTCTCGCCGGCCATGCTGCCGCCATACAATATCGCTACCCTGGAGGGCACTAGCCTGCCAAGTAGAGACAGGAAGGAAGCATCTGCTCCGCCCATACTGTTCAGGTAATGAAGAAACAGAACCCGTCCATCGTAATTGGCTAAAACACTCTCATGAAGCTCCTGACTCCCATCCCGCAAGACCGCCCACCTTTTGTGACTGCTGCCCCACATATACACACAGACTTGGGTGTGGGCGGAGCAGTCCCGCCCTCCTATGTCCCCGCCTGGGCGGTGCTTCTCATTCAAAGCCCCGAAGTGCCATGCTGTGCTCCTTATAGTGGGTGCTGTCTGTATCCCACTGGTAATGCCTGTGCTGTTACAGCATTGAGATTATTTATTTATTTATTTATTTATTTATTTAAAAAGTCATAGTCAGGAAAAATTAGTTTCCACTAAGCTGGGTGGAAATATAGATCCGCTGGAGGGTAGGGAGGCTCTGCAAAGGGATCTGAACAGGCTGGACCGCTGGGCTGAGACCAATGGCATGAGGTTTAACAAGGCCAAATGCCGGGTCCTGCACTTGGGGCACAACAACCCTATGCAGTGCTACAGACTGGGAGAAGTCTGGCTGGAAAGCTGCCTGGAGGAGAAAGACCTGTGGGTGTTGGTTGACAGCCGACTGAACATGAGCCAGCAATGTGCCCAGGTGGCCAAGAAGGCCAATGGCATCTTAGCTTGTATCAGAACCGGCATGACCAGCAGGTCCAGGGAAGTTATTCTCCCTCTGTACTCGGCACTGGTGGGACCGCTCCTCGAGTACTGTGTTCATTTCTGGGCCCCTCACCACAAGAAGGATGTTGAGGCTCTGGAGTGAGTCCAGAGAAGAGCAACGAAGCTGGTGAAGGGGCTGGAGAACAAGCCTTATGAGGAAAGGCTGAGAGAGCTGGGGTTGTTTAGCCTGGAGAAGAGGAGGCTGAGGTGAGACCTTATTGCTCTCTACAACTACCTGAAAGGAGGTTGTGGAGAGGAGGGAGCTGGCCTCTTCTCCCAAGTGACAGGGGACAGGACAAGAGGGAATGGCCTCAAGCTCCGCCAGGGGAGGTTTCGGCTCGACATTAGGAAAAAATTTTTCACGGAAAGGGTCATTGGGCACTGGAACAGGCTGCCCAGGGAGGTGATTGAGTCACCTTCCCTGGAGGTGTTTAAGGGAGGGGTGGATGAGGTGCTGAGGAGCATGGTTTTGTGATTGATAGGAATGGTTGGACTCAATGATCCGGTGGGTCTTTTCCAACCTAGTGATTCTATGATTTTTCACCTTATAAAGTAACCCTGTTGAGAATGGTGGCAGGATACAGCTTGTAGTGTGTAACAGTCTGGCAGCAATCAGTGGTCCACTCAGGCCTGTGCAAGGTTGGGAATCAGTGCCCTGCATGCACAGTGGTGTCACTGGTCTGTCACTTCTCCATTTTCTTTTCTGTTATAGTGTTACTCAAGTGCATGGTGCAATCTGGAGATCGACTACAAGTAACTTCTACCAATAGCTTGGTGTTGCGGCCCAATCTGGGATGCAAGGGATGGGTCCTGGATCCCCCCATAAATGTAGGGACTCTCCCTGGCTAATTAAGGTAAAAATGACACCAATAATTGATCCAAAATATATTTATTCTCACAGGAAAAGTTTTACCTTATCAAACCCTTGGTAGAGGCAATGAGAAGCGGGGGGGGGGGGGGGGCGGGAAAGGAGGAAAGAAGAAAAATAGCAAAGGTTCACCACCCTGTGGGTCCAGCACTGATGGCTCTTCCCAGGATGGCAGGTGTGAAAATGGCACTTCTTGGTGAGTATTAGTTATAGTTTCTTGGCAAGCCTGCACAGTGTTTTTTTCTTTGAAAGTTCTGGAACTGAGTTTTGGGGGTGCTCCTTCCGGGGGGGCTCTCTGGCAAATCTCAGGTACTGTTCTACCCTTGCTTCCCCTCCCCCCCTCCATCAGGACTGCAGTATGACCACTCCTTGCAGCAAGCACAGCCAGGCTGCTTGCAAGAGTGAGATAAGTCTGAAGAATGTTGTCTTTGCTGTAGCCTCAACATTCGAAAACAAGTGATTTAAGGCAGCAAAAAAGAATCAGTCACTTACACTTGACAAGTTCCCACATGTCTCTCCTTTAATTTGTGGAAAACCCTGACCCTCTCTGCTGGTCTTTCATTGACTGTGCACTATGCAGTTCCCAGAGGTAGAAGTGCTGTGCAATAACTGCATGCTTCTGTCAGAGCTTTGGTTGTTGCACTGCTCCCTACTGAACTGACCACAGCAAAAATACTCAGCTGATCTTAGTGTAATCTGAGTGACTGTTACAGCCCTTAATTTTCTCATATTGAAAATACAGGGTTTGAGTTTTTGCTTTGTGTGTGTTACACCAAGCCTTTCCCTCTCCTTTTAACACACATGTGCATGCATGCACACACACACTGATGTGAACAAAAACTCTTCATTATGCTTCCAAAGCAAAGTTAAGCATAGACCAGGTTTTAGTTTAGTACATGAGATCTTGCAATCACTTGTACTGACCAATTCACAAGTTCCTTTCTCCACAGATAAACAGCAAATACCATAAGGGCATTCTGCTTTTGTATGTCTATTTTCTTTCTGTGAATATTTAGATTATTCGAAGGGCAACAGACAGGCAAATAAGAAATATGTTTTGTCAAAGGTGAGAGTCATTGACAAGAAGTCTAACAAGCCTAAAATGCTTTAGATTGAATATGTTGAATGACTGAATTACGAAATAAGGTCGAGTATGACTGGAAGTTTGCTTAACATAACTGGGCCACTCATCATAAGTATGAGTTGGCAAATATTATAAGTGTTTTCTTTGTGAACAAGTAAACAACTTAGGGGCCTACCCCTCTGCAGGGGCATGATATGTACTAAGACAATTGCTTTTGAGCACATATGCATCTAGGAAACCATAAAACTAGTTGTAAAAGACATAGTAGAGAACCAAAGTTAAGTAACCAAACTGCTTGCTTATCAGGACTAACCACAGGATGTATGGAGTGTTTGATAAAATCACTATATAAGCTAGCTGGAATTTCACTATGGATGGGGTGCATTTTCTAGGGTGCAGACCCTATGCCCTCACTGCCGGTGAAATACAAGTACTTTGGCTTACAGTCCATCCGTGAGTCGATTCCTTTGAATCTATGTTGAATGCAATTTTGTGCTATGTGCAAATTTTTTATTATAGGCTACTTGTGCATTCTTATTCAAAACCTATCTGTAGTGTTCTTGCATCATTTTGGCTGAGAGACCCCCAGGAATGAGGACCCTCCAAGGGCACCCTGGAGTCTTTACTCTGCAGAGGCTCCATGGGCCCCTGGATTATCATGGGAGCAGACAAGTCCCTGAAGACAGTAAGCCGAATAAAAGCACCTTTCCCTAACATTATTATCTAAGGTTTGTAAGGTATCCATAAGTCATATGCAGGAGGCACAGAACTAGGATTGTGGGTTCAAGTCCCACCTTAGTTACTGGGAGTAAGAGGTACCCTAGGATTGTGGGTTCAAGTTCCACCTTAGTTACTGGGAGTAAAAGGTACCCCAAGATTGTGGGTTCAAGTCCCACCTTGGGTCAGGTTTGGTATATTTTGTTATATTGACCTATGTGGCTTGAACTTGGATTCAGTGCAGTACTTGCGACTGGGATAAGTCTTGTTCTTTATTACTTGTGGCAGTGTTTTAAACCTATCGTCCCTTGTGTTTGCTGAGTAAGCAAATATTAGGCTGTGGATTTAGATCAGGTTTGGTATGTGAGTTGAATGCGGAGGTGGTATAGTATTTCAGAGAATAAGATCGGTTGTTTCTTTGTGTCAGGATTGTAGGGGTTGTATCCCAATAATAGTTGTTATTTGTCCAAAGTGCTGGGCAAGGGGTAGTCCTGACCCTGGGTTATGGGACCATCTTCTTGTTTGGGAAACAAGTATTGAGGAGAGATATATTTGCCCTTGTGATTATGAACTCACTTGGAGATTGAGGTGGCAAAGGGCCATACAGTGTCACCCTGGGAGTACATAGCACCTGATAGAATCTGAACTTAATGTAAATACTATTTTACTGTTGTGCAAAAGATTTGTGGGTGCTTGAATGAATGAGATGCGCTATTAACAAGAAATGAGTGGGGCGTCTTGAGCTGAAGTTCCACCATCCTGCGAGGGACATGGTCAGCAACAGCCGAAGCGAGTGGTGTGAAAGACCAGAGAGACACAGACATGCCTGAGACGTTGTATTAGGTTCGTCTATAGATACCAGTGTGCAAATTTTTTTCTGATGTCCAGCCTGAACCTCCCCTGGTGGAGCTTGAAGCCATTCCCTCTTGTCCTGTCCCCTGTCACTTGGGAGAAGAGGCCATCACCCTCCTCTCTACAACCTCCTTTCAGGTAGTTGTAGAGAGCAATAAGGTCTCCCCTCAGCCTTCTCTTCCCTAGGCTCAACAACCCCAGCTCCCTCAGCCATTCCTCATAAGACTTGTTCTCCAGCCCCTTCACCAGCTTCGTCGCTCTTCTCTGGGCACATCGGTGGAGTCGATAGGTACTGCACTTCCAGGGCACCCCCCAGTTCAAAGACATGCACGTATTCCTTCTCAACCCCCACACGTCCAGCCCGGCTCCTTTATCCTCCTCTCAGAGACTGCAAAAAGGGTTAGCAGCATGACCTGACCCTCTTGTGGCCAGCATGTGAGCAGGCTGAGTGCCAACTTGCTATTTCTCCCACACTAACAGCAATTTCAACACCAGGCCCTGTTCTTATTACACCTTTCCTGGCTACTCATGCTCCTTGGGCTCTGTTTCAAGGTCTTGTAAATACCAGGGAGTTCCAACTGCTTTTCTACTTTTTTTTATCCAATTCCCTGCCTAGTTAAATACAGTCACATACTTTCTCACCACAAGCTGGCAAAAAATTGTTCCTTAAGCTAATTCACAACTTTAAAATTCATGTGTACAATACTTTAACACTATATATATCATTTGTCTATATATATATATCATGTCCAACAACGGACCATTATTTATTATCTCTGATATATGCCACCACATGATCGTTGTTGGGACACAATAATATTCAACTACTCTAACATAACATTCGAGTGTACAATACTTTATATATATATCTTATTTGTCTATATCATGTCCCACAATGGACCATTATTTATTATCTCTGATAGAGATGTACAGTAGTATGAAACGAGTGCAGCTTGTGGCATTAACTTAGCTCCCCATGATCCTTTTGTGCTAGCCCTGGAAAAAAGATAATCGTAAAGCGGGAGTGAGTAAAATGAGGAGGTGTTGTTCATCTTGTTCGATAGGACAAAGGTGCCTAAAGTATAAGGAGGACAAGGATAGAATGGAGGATTTCATATCCCCTATAGATATGTGGGAAAGTGAATAAGATCAGGGACAAGACCAAGAACGGACAGGGTCACCAATTCCATTAGAAGAATTCAAAGCGCCCTCTTTAATTCCTGCTCCCCCCCCTTCACCTGAAGTCAAAAGAGGAAGGGGAAAGAAAATAGAACCTGATACTGAAAACTGAAAGCATAGATTTAGACACCCTTCTAGTTCACCTCCTAGAACCAGAGCACGAGATCCTAAATCTAGGACTGTGTTGCTACAGGAATGAGTAATTCAGGCACCTTTGAGAGAGGTTGCAGAGCCAGCGGGTCCCATGAAACTCAAGGTACCCCTCTCTATGGGAGATTTGGATACCTGGAAATTAGTAGCTAAAGGATATCAGGACGATTCAGCAGGGGTAGCAAAACAATTTAAGGCGCTTGTGACAGCATTAGATGTAGATTGGGAAGATGTGAATTTGATGTTATATGCACTAAAAAATACAGAAAATTAATTAGTCTTAAAAACTGCTAGAAATTACAGAAGAACTAAAATAAGGGATGGGGAGGATCATAGAATCATAGAATAGTTAGGGTTGGAAGGGACCTTAAAGATCATCTAGTTCCAACCCCCCTGCCATGGGCAGGGACATCCCACTAGATCAGGCTGCCCAAGGCCCCATCCAACCTGGCCTTGAACACCTCCAAGGATAACTTCCCTTGGCAACCTGTTCCATCTGGCTTTTTCAGCAGCATCCAGTGGCAGGACAGTGAGCACTGCAGCGGGGTGGCCATTTGAGGCAGTGGGGCGCTTCCCTGAGCCAGGAAAAGCCCAGGAAAAACCAGGCGGGAGTGGGGCGGGCAGCGCTGGGCTCTTGACACTAGAAAGCAGCCGTTCCCGTGCGGTGCCTGATGGAAGAGTGTGGTTCCAGTGGCTACCGTGGGAGATTTAAACGGTCCCTTGGGAGCACGGTGAACAGGAGCATGGCAAACAGGTGTGGGGCGTGTTAGTGTAACAGGGCAGCTTGAGCAGGCAGGGCGAGCAGGGAGGATGCAGAGAGGGGCTGGAGGCCAGCCTGAAGGGACCACAGACCACGGTGCCCACCCAGCAGAAAATGAAAGCTGCTCTGGGTGCTGCAGCAACCAGGATAGATGTTGCCACCCAGACACAGCCTCAGTGGGCACATGCAGCTACCCAGACCCTGAGCTGCAGGCAGTGCCCCCCCCGGCCACTGACTCACTCCACCAGTACTGACTTCACTTGTGGAAGCTGTGCTCATGTGGGGAACCTCCTCCGCTCAGTGGCAGAGCTGAGGAAAGAGGTAACTAGACTAAGGACTATCAGGGAGTGTGAGGGGAAATAGATCAGTGGAGCAGCACCCTCTCACAAACTCAGCAGGCTGCCGGAGTTAGAGTGGCTGTGCACCACCCATCTGCCAACTGCAATTGGGGGAATAAGAGATGGGGAATGGTAGCAAGTTCCTGCCCGGCGCAGGAAGCCTGCTGTCCCCACTCAGACAACAAACCTCCAGATTCCCCTGAAGAATAAATATGAAGCGCTGCAAGTGGAATCAATCCCCAAAGACGAAAAGGATGGCTCCCACATCCTAGAAACATTCCCTAGGCTGCACCATCCTCAAACAACCATCAAAACATCCTCTGAGAAAAAGAAGAGGAGAGTGATTGTCTTGGGGCATTCCCTTCTAAAGGGAACAGAGAGACCTATCTGCAGACTGGACCTGCTCCACAGGGAGGTCTGCTGCCTTCATGGGGCATCAGTGAAGGACGTCACTAGAAAACTTCCTTCCTTGGTGAAAGAGAAAGATTATTACCCTCTGGTAGTATTTGAAATCGTCAATGATGACACACAGCGCAAGAATCTGAGAGCCATTAAGAGAGACTTCAGGACTCTGGGGAGAACAATGGAGGGCTGGGGGGGGGGATGGGGGGGTCAAGTAGTTTTAAACTCCATTCCAATGCTAAGGAATGAGGAGTAAGAGGTCAAAAAGAATCACTTGATTGATACCTGACTGGGAACCTGGTGTGAGGAGAAAAACTTTGCGTTCTTTGATCATGGGCATGCCCACGCACCCCCGGGCTTCCTTACTGGGGATGGGGCATGCTTGTCTCCTAGGGGTACTAAAGTCCTTACTAAAAATCGAGCAAGGCTCATAAATAGAGCTTTAAACTAGATGTGAAGGGGGAGGGTGATGAAGCCAGGCTAGTCAGGAGGGAGCCTGGGAGTGGAACTCCAGTGCCTGAGAAATGGTGTGCTGGCAAGTATTGCCAGTATATCAACTCAGAGCGAGTGGGAGCAAGTACACCTAGTGAGAGAAAGGATGTAATTGGCACTGAGGGGTTAGATAATCCAAGCACCAGTCATTTGGGAATGAATATTATTCCCTTTATGAGAGCTGAGGGAATAACAGCCCAGCTGAAGTGCATTTGCACCAGTGCACACAGCATGGGCTATAAACAGGAGGTATTGGAAGCTGTTGTAGGGCAAGGAGACTACAACACAGTTGTCATGACAGAAATGTGGTGGGACGACTTATATAACTGAAGTGCAGCTATGGTGGGATATAAACTCTTCAGGTGGGACAGGAAGGGTAGGAGAGGTGGCAGGGTAGCCCTCTATGTTAGAGAGTGCTTTGATAGAGCCCACAAGAAGGTAGATATTGTGACGGGAGTCTATTACAGACCACCCAGACAAGATGAAGCAATGGATGAGCTCTTCTATAAACAACTGGGAGTAGTCTCAAGATTGCTACCTCTTGTCCTTGTGGGAGACTCCAATCTTCCAGATATCTGCTGGAAGTGCAATACAGCAGAAAGGAAGAAGTCTAGGAGGTTCCTGGAGAGCATGGAAGGCAACTTCCTCACACAGCTGGTGAGTGAGCCGACAAGGGAATGTGCCCTCCTGGACTTACTGTTTGTGAACAGAGAAGGCCTTGTGGGGGATGCGGCGGTTGAAGGGCAGGGACAAAAAAAGCTTGGTTGAGTAGGGAGATCTTGAGGGACATCAAAAAGAAGAGGAATGTCTATGAGCTTTGGAGTAATGGAAAGGCACCTTGGGTGGATTACACGGAGGAAGTGAGATCATGCAGAGAAAAAATCAGAAGGGCTAAGGCCCAACTAGAACCCAGACTGGCCAAGTCTGTGAAAGATAACAAAAAATCTTTCTATAAATACATTAAAAATAAAAGGAGGACTAGGGAGACCATACAGTTCCTATTGGACGCAGAAGGAACGACAGTGACAGGGGATGAGGAAAAGGCTGAGGTCCTTAATGCCTTCTTTGCCTCAATCTTTAATTGTAAAGAAAGTTGTTCCCTCTGTGTACAAACCCAGGAGTTAGAGGAGCAGAATGAGGCTCCCATGATCCAAGAGGAGGTGGTTAGAGACTTGCTTGTCCAACTAAACACACACAAGTCTATGGGGCTGGATGGGATCTACCCAAGGGTATTGAAGGAGCTGGTGGATGTGCTTGTCAAACCCCTTTCCCTCATCTTCCAGCGGTCCTGGAAGACTGGGGAAGTTCCACTGGACTGGAGGCTGGCTGATGTTGTGCCCATCTACAAGAAGGACCGCAGGGAGGATCCAGGGAACTATAGGCCTTTCAGTCTGATCTCAGTGCTGGGGAAAGTCATGGAACAGGTGATCTTGAGTGCTGTCATGAAGCACATGCAGGAAAACTGGGTGATCAGGCCCAGTCAACATGGGTTCATGAAAGGCAGGTCTTGCCAAACTAACCTGATCGCCTTCTATGACAAAGTGACTTGGCTCCTGGATGAGAGAAAGGCTGTGGATGTGGTCTTCCTGGACTTCAGTAAAGCCTTTGACACAGTTTCTCATAGTATTCTGCTTGAGAAGCTGTCAGCCTCTGGCCTGGACAGGCGCACACTCTCCTGGGTGGAAAACTGGTTGGATGGCCGGGCCCAGAGAGTGGTGGTAAATGGCGTTAAATCCAGCTGGAGGCCAGTGACAAGTGGGGTTCCCCAGGGCTCAGTGCTGGGTCCAGCCCTGTTCAATGTCTTTATCAATGACCTGGATGAAGGCATTGAGTGCACCCTTAGCAAGTTTGCAGGCGACACTAAGCTGGGTGGGAGTGTCGATCTGCTGGAGGGTAGGGAGGCTCTGCAAAGGGATCTGAACAGGCTGGACCGCTGGGCTGAAACCAATGGCATGAGGTTTAACAAGGCCAAATGCCGGGTCCTGCACTTGGGGCACAACAACCCTAAGCAGTGCTACAGACTAAGAGAAACCTGGCTGGAAAGCTGCCTGGAGGAGAGGGACCTGGGGGTGTTGGCTGACAGCCGACTGAACATGAGCCAGCAGTGTGCCCAGGTGGCCAAGAAGGCCTATAGCATCTTGGCTTATATCAGCAATGGCGTGACCAGCTGGTCCAGGGAGGTTATTCTTCCTCTGTACTCGGCACTGGTGGGACCGCTCCTCGAGTACTGTGTTCATTTCTGGGCCCCTCACCACAAGAAGGATGTTGAGGCTCTGGAGCGAGTCCAGAGAAGAGCGACAAAGCTGGTGAAGGGGCTGGAGAACAAGTCTTACGAGGAGCGGCTGAGGGAACTGTAGTTGTTTAGCCTGGAGAAGAGGAGGCTGAGGGGAGACCTAATTGCTTTCTACAACTACCTGAAAGGAGATTGTGGAGAGGTGGAGAGGAGGGATCTGGACTCTTTTCCCAAGTGACAGGGGACAGGACAAGAGGGAATGGCCTCAAGCTCTACCAGGGGAGGTTCAGGCTGGACATCAGAAAAAAATTTTTCATGGGAAGGTTTATTGGGCACTGGAACAGGTTGCCCAGGGAGGTGGTTGAGTCACCTTCCCTGGAGGTGTTTAAAAGACGGGTGGATGAGGTGCTGCGGGACATGGTTGATAGGAATGGTTGGACTCAGTGATCCTATGGGTGTTTTCCAACCTAGTGATTCTCTGATTCTGTGATCTAATAGACATCTAATTCTCCAAAGCAGTGCAAATAAATTTTTGTTCGATACCTTCTTTAGAAAGGAGTGTTCTAATCTAGAGACTAATCCTGCAACATATGCAGAGTCTGTTTTAATGTTGATTGCAGCAGACCATTGTGTAAAGACATGAACGACTGCTGGTAGCTCCACTATTTGTGGTGAACCTGTGACAACATGTATGTCATTTAACCACTGTCCTTCATCATTTTTCCAAACTGTAATAGCACGCTCCGCTTTACCTGAACCATCTGTAAATACTATGAGAGCATCAGGTATTGGAGTAAAGCTTAAATGAGAAACAGATGATAGAGAGTATTCAAGGACTGTAGGACTCTGTGACCTGGAAAGTGAATGCTTGTCTGTCCAGTATAGTCTACTAAGGCACACTGAAAAACAAAAGATTGGTTAGTTAAAAATGTTAATTGTTTAGTCTTAAGCGGTAAATAAATAACATCAGACTCTGTGCCATCTAAAACCATCAAGTGTTCCCTCCCCTTTTGAATCACCATTGCAATCATAACAATAGCAGTGGTGTCAGTTTTTCCAAAGTCTTGGGATAAAAATATCCATTCCAAAATTACTAATGGATATGCATCCTGTGGTATCCATTGTACTAACAGGCCATAACCTTGAAAGTTAGAATAAAAAAGAAAAAGATTAATAGGATGATTCAATTTTTGTCTTTGAACAGCCTGAGTAGTTAATTTTTCAACAACTCTTTTAAGGGCAGCTTGCACGGGAGGAGTACGTGTCCTTGGTTTAAAAAGGGGATGTAAATCTTCTGTAGATATCCCTAAGAAAGGGCGAACCCAGTTGATGATCCCTAAAATTTTTTGAATGTTGTTTAAAGTTTTTATGTCAGTTCACAGAGTCACTGATTGTGGTCAAGTCAGGTGGTTGGAGATTTTGCATCCTAAATATCTCCAAGGTGGAGTTTCTTTTATTTTGTCTTCTGCAGTTTTTAATCCTGCAGCTAATGCTGCTTGCACAGTTTGATGTTGGGCTTCTTGTGCTGTTTCCCTTTGTTCTGCAGCAATTAGGATGTCGTCCATGTAATGGTAATTAAAAACGTTTTCAAATGCTTGGTGGACAGGACTTAAGACTGATGTTACAAATTGTTGACACAATGTGGGACTATTTTTCATACCTTGTGGTAAAACTTTCCAATGATATCTTTTGTGCGGCTCCATAGCATTAGTAGATGGTACTGAAAATGCAAATCGAGGCGCATCTTGCGGTGCGAGTGGAATGGTGAAAAAACAGTCTTTTAGATCAATTACTATTAAATTCCACATTTCATTAACATTGCAGGAGAAGGGAGTCCAGGTTGTAAGGCTCCCATATCTTCGATAACTTCGTTGATTTTTCTGAGATCATGTAACGATCTCCAGGAGTTGTTTTTCTTTTGAATTACAAAAACTGGTATATTCCATGGATTTGTGGTAGGAGTTATATGGCCAGCTTGTAGTTGTTCATCCACTAATCTTCGTAATTGCAGCAGCTTGTCTCGTGGAAGGGGCCACTGATCTACCCATACAGGTTTATCTGTTTTCCAAATCATTGGTGGGACCTGCTGCTGGATAGTGACCCCTAAAAAAAATCCATACTTAATTGCATACCCCATTGACTTAAGCAGTCTCTTCCCCACAGGGTAATGGATCCAGGTGCTACAAAAGGTTGGATGGTGGCGCTTCTGCCCTCTGGACCAATAACATTGACTAGTTTTTTGCTTTGCATTGGAGTACGTTGCCCAACGATTCCCAATAATGATGTGTGTGCGCTCATTAAGGGTAAATTGCTGGGCCATTGAGAGGCAGCAATAACTATAACATCTGTCCTGCTATTTAAAATTCCTTGCACAGTAAATTTTACCGTTCCTGCTTGCAGCATGCAGAATAGTTGTGAGTGATTCATAGAATCATAGAATAACCAGGTTTGCTGAGTCCAAAAGATCTGAGGTTGTCCAGTAGAGCCAAAACAACTCGTGACATGTTTGATTTTTACAGCATTTCGTGTTTGTGGTAAAAAATACATTAATTGTGCTATTTTGGTTCCTGCTGGAACAGTACATGGTGGTATCGGAGTCCATACCATTATTTTAATTTCACCTTCAAAATCAGCATCAATAATTCCAGGTAGTACAAAAAGACCTTGTTTTGTTATAGAGGACCATCCGATCAATAACGCTGCCATACCATGACCCAGAGGGCCATGGATGCCAGTTGGGATTGTTAGCAGAATGACAAACACATAACCACACTGGGAGGTTATATGTGGTGCTTTATTTCGAGGCCCCGGGAACCAGGGGTACGCACCCAGATCTGGTTCCAAAGACCGTCACATCGCATCCGCTTTTTATTCTCTAAAAGTTTCTCAATCTAATGTATATTCAACAGGTTACAACATTCTCTAATACATATGCATAGATAGGTTGCTTCATCGGCTTATTGCGACATCAGTGTCTATTGCACCTGCGTAGCCCCCTCTGGTGGTCGTCCTGATGAAGTAGTCTTCCTCAGATGAATCATAGAATCATAGAATAACCAGGTTGGAAGAGACCCACTGGATCATCGAGTCCAACCATTCCTATCAAACACTAAACCATGCCCCTTAGCACCTCGTCCACCTGTGCCTTAAACACCTCCAGGGAAGGTGACTCAACCACCTCCCTGGGCAGCCTGTTCCAGTGCCCAATGACCCTTTCTGTGAAGAATTTTTTTCCTGATGTCCAGCCTAAATCTCCCTGGCGGAGCTTGAGGCCATTCCCTCTTGTCCTGTCCCCTGTCACTTGGGAGAAGAGGCCATCACCCTCCTCTCTACAACCTCCTTTCAGGTAGTTGTAGAGAGCAATGAGGTCTCCCCTCAGCCTCCTCTTCTCCAGGCTAATCAACCCCAGCTCTCTCAGCCGCTCCTCGTAAGACCTGTTCTCCAGCCCCCTCACCAGCTTTGTCGCTCTTCTCTGGACTCGCTCCAGAGCCTCAACATCCTTCTTGTGGTGAGGGGCCCAGAAATGAACACAGTATTCGCGGAGCGGTCTCACCAGTGCCGAGTACAGAGGGAGAATAACCTCCCTGGACCTGAAGTAAGTAGCCTTCCTCGCATTGTCCTTTTCACCTTTTGTTCTTTTGGCAAACTCGTCGATTTTTCTTGGCTGGATCTGCTCTTATCTTCACTTGACCACTCAGGTATATCTTTCTTGCCCCACGAAACTTATTCTTCTGTCTTCTACAAAATTTTTGATGGTCTTTTGGCTATTGCAGGTGTATGTTCTACTTGGGTAGGATAGTTAGTACATACTTTTCCTAAGCACACCTTAATCCTATTTACCATATAAAGTCTATTAAACAAATACCTTAGGGTTTGTTACTAGGATACAGAACAATACATTAGAAATCAACAGAATCATACTGTTCCTACATCCAATCCTAGTTATTGATTCATCAATGATCAATGTTTCTGTTATAGTTGTTATTTTATATGCAACAGGATCAGCACAACTGTTGTATTTGTGATTAGTGTTTCTGTTGTGGTGGCCAAGTCCACTATGGCGCTGCCTCTTATACTGACATATGGGTAGTGGCTGCTCCTTGAGGGAGCCACTCTGAGGGGTGATTTGCTATCATAGCGTGACCCTTTGCCACACTCCACCTGGGATTTCCCGGAGGGGCTAAAAGTCAATCATTTTTATCAACTTTAGATCGACATTGATTAGCATAATGTTGACCTCTATGGCAACGCAGGCATACTCCAGGCATCCCACCCCTATTCATATTTGCTTTCGGACTGTCTTTAGGAATATGCCCATATTGACCGCAGGCAAAACATGGATTTTTCATTGTCATTGCTGCAAATGCTTCAGCCATCAGCGAATATTCCTAATGCTTAGAACCAACATTGATACATGCTTTCAGCATATCGTCAATAGAAGGATCTGTCAAGGGTCGTAAAACCTTTTGACAGTCATAATTGTCATTTTCAATTGCTAATTGTTTAAAAATGTAATTTCCGGCCACTTCATTATCAATTTTCTTTTCCAAAACCTCATTAAGCCGGTCCAAAAAACTTCATATATGGTTCATTTGAATCTTGTTTTATAGTTACAAAAGACTGTCTGTGTTTTCCGGCTTCAGGAACAGCTTTAAGGGCGGGGAGCTGGAGTACTTTAACTTGCTGCAAGCCCTCAGGGTGGATTCCTGCTTGCCTGCTGCATCTATGGTCACCCTCCACCATCAATGTATTTACATTAACAGCTCATAAGGGGTGGTTTTGTGGTAAGCATTGATTCTCTTCTTCCTGTGCTCTAGCAAGCTGTCTCATCTTTGACTCCCACATTGTATATCGCATGTCAGTCATAATTAAATGAAACAAGATTTTAAAATCGTGGGGAGTAAATACTGAAGTATCACAAAGGACTTGTATAAGATTAAGATAAGTAGTATATGGAGCCCTAAGGCCATGGTCTGTTACTGTGCGCCTTATGTCTTTGATAAGGTTGTATGACAGAGCTTCCCAACGCAGGTCCTGATCTGGTGCATAGATAACCGGAAAAGCTTTTAGCATTCCTGTCTCCCGCTTGTCTAGCACCTTTCTTTATGAATGTCTATTTATCATGCAGGTCTGGAGGATATAAATCTGGTTCTTTTCCTGAATTAATAGGACCTGGATCAAAAGGATCATCCGGATCCTCATTAAGATTATCAGGTGGTAATGCTGCAGAGGTATTAGGAGCCGAATACGTTTTTTGCTTCACTATGAGGTTCGGTAACAGTGATCAAGTCAATAGAGGAGCTGACAGGACTGCAGGAGCCATTGCTCCATCCTCTGTATTTTCCTGCAGTTCCTTGTGCAATTTTAAAGTCTCAAATATGGCTCGCCAACATGGCAATAAATTAGCAGCTGCCTTATCACCGCAAGTAGTACTGTCCCATAGTCGGACCCCAATTTGATCCCACTTCTCTGGGTCATAAACATTTTTAATATTTATAGACGGGCCATTCTTACATGCCCAGGCAAGAGTCTTTTGTAAGTCTTCCTCATCTAATTTCTTCCTATGTTGTTTCCAGATTTTATAAAAAACTTCTAAGACATCTTTTTGTACCTTTGTTAAATGCAACCCCATAATTCCCAGCTGCTTACCTCTGATACGGGGCTAGGTGGAATAACAATTGATGACATTTAGGTTTAACAGGATAACAATTATTTAGCTTTAAGTTTTTAGCAATTATTCAGCTTGAGATAAGCACAAAGAAGGGACTAACACTTAAGGGGTAAACAGAAAAGTAATAATTTAGCTGAAGCAACTGACGCTTAAAGAATAGCAGAAGAGAAGCTGCTACGCAGGATGACAGTTGTTTAGCTAAAGCAACATATTTCTATAAGCCTTTATGTAGAAAGGGGGTCTGTTGCTAGATGATTTCTGATAAGCAAGACAAGTTATCTGGAACTGTGATAAGAGCGGAAAATAACACTGACAAGAACATCAGGAATCTGGAGAACATGCGCACAGACTGAAGTTAAAGGAAGTTAAGACAACTGGCCTGATCCCTGAGAAGACACTGCAGAGGCACAAACAGGAAGAGACTCTTCTCGAACCCATTATAATAAGAAGCAGGGAAAGGTTATGAAGATGTATAGGCGTTTTTTGGAATTCTATGAATATGTAACGCTTTACTGTATAAAGCCGGGACAAGTTGCCACAGTGGGTGTGCACGTTTTTGGAGAACTAATCTCCCGTGCGTCTCAGCGCTGAAATAAACATATCTACTTTACAGTTGTGGCGTCCTTTTCCACGAGTCACCTCTCTCCTTTCAAGAGGTATTGATGTGCACACACAAAATCCGCTTCCGTTCAGTGGTGATTCCCTGGAGCTCAGCTGGGCAATGCAACCGGATCAGCAGCTAGCCTTCAGGCCCCTCGTTGGGTGCCATTTGTTGCATCTTGAAAAGCACGGACTGATTCTGGGATGCAGTGAGTCAACTTTATTCTCAGCCCAACTCCTTTTACATTCTTCTCAATACAAATCATATAATAACTATAAAACTTACGTCCAATCACAGTTGTTAGCATATACTTATAAACCAATCAACTAACAGATCATGTGCTGATCACGCACCTATTTACTGCTAACTTAACATAACACTTTGATACTTTCTTACTGCTATCATCAGGCAAGGCAAAAGCTAGCAGTTACATATTTAAAACACTTATCTAAGCAATGTCACGATGCTCTATGCACTTCATTGTGTGTACTGAATTCTTGCTTTCTCATCTCACGGTTTTGTTCTGTCAAGCATAACAGTATCCTTCTTCCAAGGCCACTCTCACTCCATTGACATATTTGAGCTTGCTCTGGAAACCCCCACACCTGAGGGAATACAATTAAAAGTAAATGAGAAATAACTAATTGAAATTTTGAGTTTAACTTTACCATTGGATAAAGAACCAGAAGAGATCCCAGATGAAATTTTGAATCAGGTATATCCTGGAGTCTGGGCAGATGAAACCCCCCCTGGGAGAGCAAAACCAGCACAACTGATAACCATTAAATTGAAACCTGGAAAACAGCCATTAAGAATTAAACGATAGCCTCTCAAATTAGAGGATCGCAAGGGAATTAAAACAGTGATTGATAATTTTTTTTAATTTGGGTTATTGATAGAATGTGAATCAGAATATAACACTCCAATACCACCAATACAGAAGCCCGATGGTAAGAGCTATAGATTGGTACAAGATCTTAGAGCTATGAATAAAATTGTAAAAGAGCTCCACCCTGTGGTGGCCAACCCGTATACAATATTAACCAGACTTAAAGAGGAACATGTGTAGTTTACTGTCTTAGATTGGAAAAATGCCTTCTTCTGCCTACCCTTGGACCCTGACAGCCAGAAAGCGTCTGCCTTCAAGTGGGAGAATCCTGAAACAGGTAGAAAATCGCAACTAACCTGGATGGTGCTTCCACAAGGATTCAAGAACAGCCCTACCATTTCTGAGAATCAATTGGCCAAAGATCTTGGAGGATGGACGGCTCTCCCAGGAGAAGGAATTTTTCTACAGTATGTATATAATCATAGAATCTCTAGGTTGGAAAAGACCTTTGAGATCATCAAGTCCAACTGTACCTGTCTACTACTAAGCATATCCTTAAGCACTTTATCTACTCATCTTTTAAACACCTCTGGGGATGGTGACTCAATCACCTCTCTGGACAGCTTCTTCCAGTGTTTGATAAACGTTTCTGTGAAGAAGTTTTTCCTAATATCCAAGCTGAACCTCCTCTGGTGCAGCTTGAGGCCATTCCCTCTGGTCCTGTCACCTATGACTTGGGAAAAGAGACCAGCACCCACCTCTCCACAACCTCCTTTCAGGTAGTTTTGGACAGTGATAAGGTCTCCCCTCAGCCTCCTCTTCTCTAGACTAAACAACCACAGTTCCCTCAGCCGCTCCTCATAAGACTTGTTCTCCAGTCCCTTCACAAACTTCGGCGCTCTTCTCTGAACACATTCACAGAATCACAGAATCACAGAATCACAGAATCACAGAATAACCAGGTTGGAAGAGACCCACCGGATCACCGAGTCCAACCGTTCCTACCAAACACTAAACCATATCCCTCAGCACCTCGTCCACCCGTGCCTTAAACACCTCCAGGGAAGGTGACTCAACCACCTCCCTGGGCAGCCTGTTCCAGTGCCCAATGACCCTTTCTGTAAAGAATTTTTTCCTAACATCTAGCCTAAACCTCCCCTGGCGGAGCTTGAGGCCATTCCCTCTTGTCCTGTCCCCTGTCACTTGGGAGAAGAGGCCAGCACCCTCCTCTCTACAACCTCCTTTCAGGTAGTTGTAGAGAGCAATGAGGTCTCCCCTCAGCCTCCTCTTCTCCAGGCTAAACAACCCCAGCTCTCTCAGCCGTTCCTCATAAGGCCTGTTCTCCAGCCCTTTCACCAGCTTTGTTGCTCTTCTCTGGACTCTCTCCAGAGCCTCAACATCCTTCTTGTGGTGAGGGGCCCAGAACTGAACACAGTATTCGAGGAGCGGTCTCACCAGTGCCGAGTACAGAGGGAGGATAACCTCCCTGGACCTGCTGGTCACGCCGTTTCTGATACAAGCCAAGATGCCATTGGCCTTCTTGGCCACCTGGGCACACTGCTGGCTCATATTCAGTCGGTTGTCAACCAACACCCCCAGGTCCCTCTCCTCCAGGCAGCTTTCTAGACAGACTTCTCCCAGTCTGTAGCACTGCATAGGGTTGTTGTGCCCCAAGTGCAGGACCCGGCATTTGGCCTTGTTAAACCTCATGCCATTGGACTCAGCCCAGTGGTCCAGCCTGTTCAGATCCCTTTGCAGAGCCTCCCTACCCTCCAGCAGATCGACACTTCCACCCAGCTTAGTGTCGTCCGCAAACTTGCTAAGGGTGCACTCGATGCCTTCATCCAGATCATTGATGAAGACATTGAACAGGGCTGGACCCAGCACTGAGCCCTGGGGAACCCCACTTGTCACTGGCCTCCAGCTGGATTTCACACCATTTACCACCACTCTCTGGGCCCGGCCATCCAACCAGTTCTCCACCCAGGAGAGTGTGCGCCTGTCCAGCCCAGAGGCTGACAGTTTCTCAAGCAGAACGCTGTGAGAAACTGTGTCAAAGGCTTTGCTGAAGTCCAGGAAGACCACATCCACAGCCTTTCCCTCATCCAGCAGCCGGGTCACTTTGTCATAGAAGGCGATCAGGTTAGTCTGGCAAGACCTGCCTTTTGTGAACCCATGTTGACTGGGCCTGATCACCCAGTTCTCTTGCATGTGCTTCATGATAGCACTCAAGATCACCTGTTCCATGACTTTCCCTGGCACTGAGGTCAGACTGACAGGCCTGTAGTTTCCTGGGTCCTCCCTGCGGCCCTTTTTGTAGATGGGAAATTCTAGGACCTCTGTGTCTTTCTCGTAGTGAGAGGCCCAAAACTGAACACAGGATTCGAGGTGTAGCCTCACCAGTGCTGAGTACAAGGGCATAATCACTTCCCTGGTCCTGCTGGCCACACCATTTCTGATACAAGCCAAGATGCTATTGGCCTTCTTGGCCACCTAGGCACGTTGCTGGCTCATGTTCAGTCGACTGTTGACCAACACCCCCAGGTCCTTCTCCGCCAGGCAGCTTTCCAGCCACTCTTCCCCAAGCCTGTCACGCTGCACGGGGTTGTCATGTCCCAAGTACAGGACTTGGCATTTGGTCTCATTAAACTCAACTCGTTGGCCTCAGCCCATCGAACCAGCCCGTTCAGATCCCTTTGCAGAGCCTCCCTATCCTCCAGCAGATGAATACTTCCTCCCATCTTAGTGTCATCTGTGTCATCTGCAAACTTAATGAGGGTACATTCAATCCCTTCATCCTGAATATTGATAAAGATATTGAACAGAACTGGTCCCAGCATTGAGCTCCTGGGAACACCACTTGTGACCAGCCTCCAACTGGATTTAACTCCATTTACCACCACTCTCTGGGCCCGGCCATCCAGCCAGTTTTTAACCCAGCAGAGGGTGCACCTGTCCAGGCCAGTGACAGCCAGTTTCTGAAGAAGAATACTGTGAGAAAGGGTGTCAAAAGCTTTAGTGAAGTCCAGATACACCACATCCACAGCCTTTCCCTCATCGATCAAGTGGGTCACCATTACATAGAAGGCAATCAAGTTTGCTTTGCAGGACCTGCCTTTCATAAACCCATGTTGACTGGTCCTGATCACCTGGTTGTCTTGCATGTGCTGTGTGAGAGCACTCAAGATGACCTGCTCCATGACCTTCCCTGGCAACGAGGTAGGAATGACAGGCCTGTAGTTTCCTGGATCCTCCCTCTGGCCCTTCTTGTAAATGAGCGTAACATATGTCACCCTCCAGTCAAGTGGAACTTCCCCAGTCAGCCAGGACTGCTGGTAGATGATCAAAAGGAGTTTGGTGTGCACCTCCACCAGTTCCCTCAATAGCCTTGGGTGGATCCCATCCAGCCCCATAGACTTGTGAATGTCTAGTTGGCCAAGCAGGTCTCTAACCATTTCCTCTTAGATCATGGGAGCTTTATTCTGCGCCCCCTATCTGTCTTCTGGCTCATGAGGCTGGGTACCCGGATAATAGCTGACCTTGCTATTAGAGAATGAGGCAAAGAAGGCATTAAGTACCTCAGCCCTATCCTCATCCTTTGTCTCTATTGTTCCCTTTGCATCCAGTAAAGGATGGAGATTCTCCTTGGCCCTCCTTTTGTTGTTGATATATGTGTAGAAAGATTTTTTTTTTTACTATCTTTCACAGAACTGGCCAATCTAAATTCTAGTTGGGCTTTAGCCCTTCTGATTTTCTCTCTGCATGACCGCACTTCAATCTTGTAGTCCTCCCAAGATGCCTGCCTCTTCTTCCAAAGCTCATAGATCTTCCTCTTTTTTTCTGATATCCACCCAGATCTCTCTGCTCAGCCAGGCCGGTTTCCTTCCCCACTGGCTCATTTTTCAGCACACGGGGATGGCCTGCTCTTGCACCACCAGGATTTCCTCCTTAAAGAGCATCCAGCCCTCTTGGGCTCCTTTTCCCTTAAGGACTCGTGGATGAACAATTACATGCTGGGCACATTGTTCCCACCATGAGTCCCTGGAACTCTCCTGTCTTTGTTATAAGGAAAAAGAGTGGCAAATGGCATTTGTTACATGATCTTTGGTGAATTAATGCTGTTTTAGAAGATATGGGAGCTCTGAAACCAGGGCTACCCTTCCCATATATGATTCCAAGGTATTGGCATTTGACTGTGATAGACTTGAAGGATCGCTTTTTTACCATCCCATTGGATGAGCAGGGTGCACCCCGTTTTGCATTCTCGGTGCCATCTATCAACATGGCTGAGCCATGTAAATGATACCATTGGACAGTTCTCCCTCAGGGGACGAAAAACAGCCCCACCATTTGCCAATGCTACGTGGCACAAGCATTGAGTCTGATGCACAAACAATTGCCTCATGTTATAATTTACCACTATATGGATGGCATCCTTGTAGCCGCGAAGGAGACAGACATGTCTCAAACACTAGCATTAGTGATGACACAGGTCACCAGCCACAGACTGGTAGTAGCTCCAGAAAAAATCCAACGCAAGTCACCCTGGCAATACCTAGGGTGGTGCATCACGACTAAAACTATTCAACTCCAAGCTGTGAAATTGGTCGCTACTGTGTCCTTCCTGAATTATTTGCAAAATTTGTTAGGATCTATTAACTCGATGCGATCCTTAATAAGTTTAACCAACAAGGACTTGCACCCATTGTTTGCATTATTAAAGGGGGACCCTTCTCTGAACTCTAAAAGAGAGTTGGACACTCCAGCAAAAACTGCATTGCAAAAGGTAACAAGGGCAATTGCACAGTGTCAAGTTCAAAGATGTCACCCAGACTTACCTTTTCAATTGTTAATAAATTCACCATTTCAACCTTATGGCTTAATCATGCAATGGGATGTTAGTGAACCTGACCCCTTGTTAATAATAGAATGGGTGTTTTTACCACATCAATTCATGAAAACCATAACAACCAGAGCAGAAATGTTTAGTACACTGATCATGAAGGGCCGACAGTGTTTATTAACAGTGTGCGGTCAAGAACCTAATGTGGTTTTTTTACCTGTTACTTTACCTATGTTGTGATGGCTCATGCAAGAATCACTGCCATTTCAAATAGCATTAGAAGGGTTTCCAGGAGACACATCCATCCACCCTCCTGGACATGAATTGATAAACACTTTAACGCAATTATCATTATTGGACCACCCCAAACGCAGTCCTGTTCCGCTTGATGCGGTGACATTGTTTACCGACGGGTATGGGAAAATGGGATGATCTGTGATCGTTTGGAAAGATATCAACAATCAATGGCAAAGTGACATTCAGGTAGTATGTGGCTCCCCACAAATCGTGGAATTGGCGGCAGTGGTTCGAGCATTCCATCAGTGGCAATGTCCTATTAACATTGTCACTGACTCTGCTTATGTGGCAGGGATCGTAATGAGATTAGAAAATGCTTACCTGAAGGATGTTAATAACAAGCAATTATTCTGTCTTTTACAAGAACTATTGAATTTATTGAACTCATATATACATGCTTATTTTGTGGTCCATATCCGTTCTCACACATCTTTGCCTGGACCTATCGCTGAGGGCAACGAGAAAGCGGACCAGTTGGCCAGAGCGGTCGTTGTCCCAAACGCATTTGAACAGGCTCAACTGTCACACACCTTTTTTCACTAGAACGCCAGAGCGCTTCACCAAGCCTTCAGGTTGCCCTTGGCCCAGGTGCAACAGATAATCGCTGCTTGTCCAGACTGCCAACAATTATGTCCAACACCAATTGTTGGGGTGAACCCCCACGGATTTACAGCTTTGGAATTATGGCAGACTGATGTAACACACTTTGCCAAGTTTGGATGACTTAAGTATATTCACATGTCCATCGACACCTTTTCAGGGGCCCTTTGTGCCATGGCACATACAGGTGAAAAAGCACGCAATATATGCTGTCATCTTTTGCATGCTTTTGCAACTCTGGGAGTGGCACAAAACATTAAAACGGACAATGGTCCTGGGTATAGTGCACAACTCACTACTGCCTTTCTACAACTCTGGGGAGTCTGGCTTGTTACCGGCATTCCTCACTCTCACACGGGCCAAGCTATTGTTGAGCGTGCTCATCGTACCTTAAAGACTATGTTACTAAAACAAAAAGGGAGGGCAGGAATAGATAGCATGAATCCCCATGACCAACTAGCTAAGGCATTTTATGTGCTTAATTTTTTGAATCGATGGGACAATTCAGGACCTCCTTTAGTCAGACACTTTGTGTCTATAGGAGGGAGCCAAAGGAAGGTAGAAGGCAAAGACTTAGTGAAAGTTAAGAGTCTAGAAACGGGACACTGAGAAGGTCAATTTCCTTTAATAACTTGGGGAAGAAGGTATGCTTGTGTTTCCACAGATAACGGACCAGGATGGACACCGGCAAGATGCATGCGACCATTTATGTCATCATCGGAGGGATCCAAGTAGCTGTGGGCGGTACTGTCTGGATCCCATCACAACCAAAAACCAATGTCTGGATCATGTTGGCAAACAAGATGGGCCTAGATTCCTTTTGTCTTGCAACCGCATCACCGGAGAACCCGTTTTCAACCTGCCTGGTCGGCCTTCCGTTGGAAGATTATGCACCTGTTAATAATATTCTCAGCAAAACACGAGTGTCCGGCTTCCGCAAAATGAATGGCTCACAGACAACGGCCCTTTGGGTCAACGCATTACCAGAGGCAAAGCTGGAACCTCAAGAGTTGGACTTATTGGGATCGGTATCTATGGACTGTTGTATATATTTTGTAAATGCAAACGCAAAAAGTAGTTGGATTAGAGTACAGACATTAAACACAAGCTTAGATGCATATAGAAATGGCACAGCATAGTGTAATGAATCTAGAAAAGTACCAACAGGAGTTGTAAATAATATAGATGTTAGACCATGAAAATTACCTTATGGTATCTTTTTAATATGTGGAGACAGGACTTGGCCAGGGACCCCCTCTAATGCAATAGGTGGTCTCTGCAGTTTGGGTTGATTAACCCTACTGACTCCAAACACATCTATGATTTTAGACCTGTGACATTCACGGCGAAGGACACGAAGCATACACACATATACATCACAGTGTGATGATAAGGTAGAGTTTTGGAATAGAGGTCAAATATTCACCGCCTCTTTCTTTTTACCTGGTGCATCTGCGGCCAAAGCAATGCTAAATAAGTTAGGGTGTTGGTTAGCAAAACAAAGCAATGCTACTTCACTGGCTTTAAGTGGATTATTACTGGATGTTACTTCTATTAGACATGCAATGCTTCAAAATAGAGCAGCAATAGACATTTTGCTATTAGTCCAAGGCCACGGGTGTGAGGACTTCGAAGGAATGTGTTGTATGAATTTGTCAGATCACTCAGAATCGATTCACAAGAGTATTCAGGATTTGAGAGCTGGGATGAAAAAAATTACAAGTGGATGATGGATGGGACTGGTTTGAAAAACTGTTGAATAGTTGGGGGTTTACCGGATGGATCAAATTGTTAGTTAAGACAGGATTGGCCTGTATTAGGATATTTTTGTGTATTATTATTTGCTTATCATGTTTTATGCAGTGTGTACAAAAATCAATCGATAGATCACTTAAAGCAATCATGGTTGTAAACAAAGAAGGGGGAGATGTGGGGCCAGGTGGTGATTTCTTAATCAAAACCAATAAAGATATTATTGCCTTGGTAGGCAGGAGACCGTGGGATACAGAAAGAAGGAGACCGTGGGCCCCTGGTTGTTGCTGAGAGCTGTAGATAATTGTTCTAAAAACAGACTTTGCAAGACTGGAAAACAAGAAAGCATAACTGAGCTATTTGGGCAAGTGGAAAAGCACTGCCTCAATGAGGCAGAGGTATAAAAGGGATTGCTTTTGCTTAATAAAGTTCTTCGATCAACACTTGAAGTCCATGCCTCAATACGTCACACCTCCCAATGAACACAACTGGCAAACTGGTAACAACGAACAAGAAGTCTGAGATACTCAACAACTTTTTTTCCTCATTCTTCACTGGCAATCTCTCTTCTGACACCTCTTGAGTGGATGGATCATGAGGCAGGGATTGGGGGAACAAAGCCCGTCCCACTGCAGGAGAAGATCAGGTTCAAGATCACCTGAACACACATAAGTTTATGGGACCCAATGAGATGCCAAACCACAGTCCTGAGGGAATTGGCTGATGTGGTTGCCAAACCACTCTCCATGATATTTGGAAAGTTATGGCAGTCGGGGAAATCCCTGGTGACTGGAAAGAGGGAAACCTTGCACCCAATTTTTAAAAAGATGGAAAGGAGGACCCTGGGAACTACCGATCTGTCAGCCTCACCTCTGTGCCTGGGAAGATCGTGGAACAGATCCTCCTAGAAGCTATGCTAAAGCACATGGAGGACAGGGAGGTGATTAGAGACAGCCAGCATGTCTTCGCGAGTCTTGCCTGACCAACTTAGTAGCCTTCTATGATGGCGAGACTACATCAGTGGACAAGGGAAGAGCTATGCACATCATCTATCTGGACTTCTGTAAGGCCTTCAACATAGTCCTCCACAACATCCTTCTCTCTAAATTGGAGAGATATGGATTTGATGAGTGGACTGTTTGGTGGATGAGGAATTGGCTGGATGGTCACATTCAGATGGCAGTGGTGAACAGCTTGATGTCTAGATGGAGATCAGCAAGTGGTGCCCCTTGGGGATCTGTATTGGGACCAGTACTGTTTAATATCTTCATCAATGACATAGACAGTGGGATCAAGTGCACCCTCAGCAAGTTTGCAGATGGCATCAAGCCGAGTGGTGTAGTTGACACCCCTGAGGGACAGGATGCCATCTAGAGGGGCCTGGACAAGCTTGAGAAGTGGTCCCTCATGAGGTTCAACAAGGCCAAGTGCAAGGTCCTCCACCTGGCTCAAGACAATCCCTGATATTGATACAGGCAACCCTGAAGAGAAGGACTTCGGGGTGTTGGTGGATGAAAAGCTGGCCAGGAGCCAGCAATGTACATTTGCAGCCCAGAAGGCCAACTGTATCCTGGACTGCATCAAAAGAAGCATGGCCAGCAGGTCAAGGGAGGTGATTCTGCCTATCTACTCTGCTCTGGTGAGACCTCATGTTAGACCCTACTACCAAGCTACACACTCGTGTTCAGGCCTTCTTTCAACCTACACATTCGAAGAAGGTGATTCAATTGATATCTGTGCTACGATCCGGTGGCCAACAAAGGTCTCTCAGGATGAAATAAAAAAAAGCAGGATTGATTTTGGTCACAACCAAAATAAACAATCTAGATACTTGGGTGCACTGCCAAGGGGGCAACTTCCCAAAGTTGCAAAAACAGATTTCAATCTCATCAGATTACAATTTAAACACATCCAAGGTCACTTGGATTCAATCCAACACACACAACGTCATTAAAGAAAAGAAAGCACAGTAAGAAAAGTTAGAGAGAGAGAGAGGGGAAAAAAGGAGAGAGAGAGAAAAAAAGGAAGGGGCCACCACTCCAGTGGGCAGCAGCATTTTCTCGGGAATATATGATCTCTCCAGCAGCAGCTCCAGCAGCAGCTTCTTCCAGGCTGGGTGGTCCAGGCTGGTCATGGGCCCACACCTCATGCTTCCTTGCAAATTCTTTTATAAGGCAAGTCCGTGCCCCATTAGCATGTGAGGAGTGGTGTCTTGCTGTGTGTGGGCAGAAACTCCTTCTAGAGGGTCCAGCCCTTTCAGGGTAGTCGGATAGTCAGCTGCGGGGGGGGGGGGGGGGGGGGGGGGGGGCAGTGACACCTCCCCCTCTCATTTGACCCAGGGCCACAGAGAAGGGCACACAGCCCCCCACCGAGACAACGTTTGATTGATCTCATCAACAACAAGACAACTGTAGAATCAGGAAAATACTTTAAGAGAACTTTAAACAATAGAACCTCTTGTGACTCTTTTGCAAAAGAATTTGCAAAGGCCTTGAAAAAGGGGGGATTGAAATGGTGATTTGTAAATGGTGGGATGGAACATCAACTGTAATGTGTTAGAAACAAGATTAACAACTAAGATAATGATAAAGACCCTTGTCACCCAGAGTCGTTGAGATTGACCACTCAGATATGGCGACCCCTTACTCTGGGTGAGATTGATCTCATCTCCCCCTGGATATGCCTTAAGTTTTCAGGAATGAAGTGTGCATGTCATTTTGGGGAAAATATGGATATGAAAACAATTCTGTGTATATAAAGTTCTCTGAAATCACTGATTGGTAGAAGCACTCTGAGGACAAATCCTGAGTCTTCTCCAGCGCTGAATAAAGTGTACCTGCCTTAATGGTTAAATGAAACTGTTAAGCATAAGTTTCTTTGTTTCAAAACAAATGATCCTATAGCTTGAACAGTCAAAAAGGGGCTTTCATTTTGTCAGTAAATGACTGAAGCTTGCTAGCAAAGTGCTGTTTAAATTTTTGAATCTTCATATTGTTAGGACACCTTTTCAACAAATTAATATAAGTCAGAAGGAGAAGAAAAGTGTAGCTGCATATCCTAAACCGTGGGGACCATTTGTAAATTTGCAAATTGACTTTATTCAGATACCTAAATACTGTAAATTTCAGTATGTCCTTATCATTTTAGATATGTTCTCAGCATGGAGGACTGTCCTTGTAAACATGCAGATGAAACAACTGTTGCAAAAAATGCTGAGAGAACTAATTCCTGGGTTTAATATTCCCCTAACACTAGATAGCAATAAAAGGACCCCGACAATTGAATTGGTGACAATTTACCGGACAGTTGAAATGGTGATTTGTAAATGGTGGGATGAAATGTCAACTGCCATGTGTAAAAAAAGATTAACAACGAAGATAACGATAATGACCCTTATCTTCTTGTCACCCAGAGTCGTTGAGATTGACCACTCAGATGTGGCCACACCTTAATGACTCTGGGTGGGTTTGATCTCATTCTCCCTGGATATGCAATGAGGTTTCAGGAATGAAGTGTGCTTGTCATTTTGGGGAAAAATATGAATATGAAAACAATTCCGTGTATATAAAGTTCTCTGAAATCACTGTTTGGGAGAAGCACTCTGAGGCCGAATCTCAAGTCTTCTCCAGCGCTGAATAAAGTGTACCTGCCCTAATGGTTAAATTAAACTATTTAGCGTAAGTTTCTTTGTTTCACAATTAATGCAGAAAATTTGTGCAACCCTATTAAGAGAACCAAAGTTTCATTTTGTCCATTACTCCCAATCCAGTGGGGCTGTAGAGAGGAAAAACTGATTTAAAAACCATATTAGGAAAAAATTTGTGCAGAAACTTTCCTGAAATGTCTGCATGTGTTACCTCTCCCATTGATGCCTATGAGAAACATTGTGAATAGAAAATATGGGCTGTTACGTCACAAGCTTTTAATGGGCAGACCCATGTGACCATCTTACACAGCACCCTTAATTCCCATGCAGTCAAACTTAAAACTAACAGATAATGCTCTTCTAAAATATTGCCAGGTATTAATGAAATGTTTAAGGACTTTCCACACACAGCTGAAAAATTTTTTACTAGACCCCACCACTCAAGTCTGTCACTCCTTGAAAACAGGAGACTGGATTTACATTAAGGTATACCAGCGAAAACACATCCTTCAGCTGCACTATCAGGTACTGGTAATTACTAATGCTACAGTAATGCCCAAGGGTCGCTCAACTAGATCAGCACTTCCCAGTTTAAAAGCATCATACCATCTTCATACACAACGCAGAGTATCACCTATCAGAGTAGAGCTGGATGATCTGGATGAACTTCTTATGATCAAATGCCAACAGAAGTGCAATTGACAACCCTGCAAATAGACCTTGAAGACTCTATTATTATCATCTGAACCTGTCAACTGTTTTTAGAAATTGTAGCTTTGTTTGCTCTGGGATTTTGCATTTGGGTTTATATTATTGCTGGTCATATACTAGCCCGTAAGAATTGTTATATGATAAAATCTTAACAAATGAAGGATTATAAGGGGTATGTGGCCCTAAGGCCTATAAGATACTGCCTGTTAATTGGACTAACACTTGTACATTAGGATAGGTTGATTGCTTTTTTCTTGACATTTCAATAAATCAAGATCTCTTCTGAAATGACAGGCACAACTTACCCCAGCATACCAAACAAAGTATAAAATGCTCTGTGCAAAATCCACTTTTAAAATATTTGACAGTCTTCCACCAGTTTGCACAAACATTCCTCCTCTGGCTAGGAGTATATAAAGTATTCCAAAGGGCCGTTGTAAATATATCTATTGTAATGGAAGAGATAGGTAATGTTATTTCAGCCTTACAGTTAGAGGTAAAACTAGCCCTTCAAAACAGAAAGGCATTACGTTACATGCTCATCACTCAAAACAGGTACATATAATACACCACTTGCTGTACAGATGCAGACCAAGATCAGAGACTAGAAAAGGACATGGATAAAATTTGAGATAAACTTCAAATACTGCATGAAATACCTGAAAAACAAACCCTTTTAGACTGTTGTGGACAATTCCAAGACATGAAAGGATGGGTAAAGAAAAACTGCTTAAGACAACAATATATAATTTGTTTGGATTATTAACATTGATGGTTAAGTATGCAGTAGTTCAGTTGATCTTACATTGTAGCTGATTGGTATCTAAAAGGATAGAACAAAGGAAAAGGAAGAAGTGCTTGGACTAATGACTATAAATGATTATAAAATCTAGAGGCAAGAACAGATGATGGGACAGCATGATTGATATAGTAATCAATCCTGGGCTCCCAGGAGTTGAGAGCAGGGTGTCTGTGGCCCTCCTACTGTACTCTAGATCTTTAAGAACAAGAGCCTCCTTATCTGAGGGTGCCTGAAATTGAGCTGTAAACAAACAAAGGGAGCAAAGGTGTTACTGTTGTGGACTTCCATTTTTTTTTCCTTTTCTTTCTTGTGCAAGCCTTGTGTTAAGTTAGGTTGACTTTGTGATTAACGGCATCCGGTGTACGGTGCAGTGTCCATGGGTGCCATTGTTATCATGTGGACCTTGTGTGAATACAGTAAGCATTCCCTGGAATGCGTTGTACCAGCATAGGTTGTGTATAAACAGGCCCTGATGGTCTGTGCTGTAAGACAAGATGAAACCATATAAGGAGAAAGGACTAAAAGTTAAGCAGAAGATGGAGAACACTCATTACTCCACTGGAGACCACCAAAAAAACCCTGACAATGAGAACTTTGGACACGTGCAGACAGACAATGCTGATGTGGCACTGGGAGGGATCAGTGTAAATAATTTCCTTGAAATAAATACAATATGTAATTGTTTTCCAAGAAATGTTAATGAAAATTGACACAGTTTGGTGGCAACCACAGTAAGTGCTGCAGGTGAAAGGTGAAAGGATGCTTGCCAGAGTTGGGGGGGAGCCTAGGAACCCCGGAGGGAGCCCGGCGGGTGGGTCCGGAGAGCCAGAAGCCCAGGCTCATACGTGGTGGCTGATGCGGGGGCGGGGGGGAGATGTTCCCGGAAGTGACCGTGGGAGATTTAAACGATCTTCAGGAAGTACTGTGACCCGGAACGTCATGAATACGTTGCCATCTAGACGGAGCCTCAGTGGGCTCATGCAGCTACCCAGACCCTGGGCTGCAGGCAGTGCCCCCCTCCCACACTTGTGTGGGGGAAAACCTTCGCATGGTGGAAGAGCTAAGGGAGGAGGTAAATAGGCTGAGGACCATCAGGGAATGTGAGAGGGAGATAGATCAGAGGACCACGGCCCTCTCACAAACGCAGCGGGCTGCTGGAGCTAGTGTGTCTGAGCACCACCCACCTGCAGACTGCAAAGTTGGGGGAACAAGAGATGGGGAATGGCAGCAGGTTCCTGCCTGACAAAGGAAACCTGCTCCCCGCACCCAGACAACAAAACCCCAGATTCCCCTGAAGAACAAATACAAAGCGCTGCAGGTGGAATCCATCCCCAAGGATAAAGAAGATGGCTCCCACAGCCTAGAATCTTTCCCTAGGCTGTGCCATCCTCAGAAAACCATAAAAATATCCTCCATTAATAAGAAGAGGAGTCGTAGAGGATTCATTTCTAAAAGGAACAGAGAGACCTATCTGCAGACCGGACCTGCTCCACAGGGAGGTCTGCTGCCTGCCGGGGGCATCAGTGAAGGATGTAACTAGAAAACTTCCTTCCTTGGACAAAGAGACAGATTATTATCCTCTAATAGTATTTCAAATTGGCAATGATGACATACAGAGCAGAAAGCCTAAAGCCATTAAGAGAGACTTCAGGGCTCTAGGGAGAACGATGGAGGGCTCTGGGGCACAAGTAGTATTTAGCTCCATTCCAAGGCTAAGGAATGAGGAGCCAGAAGTCAAAAAGATGCACTTGATTAATGCCTGGCTCTGAGCCTGGTGTGAGGAGAGAGGCTTTGGGTTCTTTGAACATGGGGTGGCCCATGCACCCCCAGGCTTTCTTACTAGGGATGGGGACACGCTTGACTCCTTAGGGGGACTAAAGCCCTTATTAAAAATCTATCTAGGCTCACAAACCGAGCTTTAAACTAGATGTGAATGGGGAGGGGGATGAGACCAGTCTAGATGGGAGTGAGCCTGGAAGTGGGACTCCAGGGCCTGAGAGACGGTGTGCTGGTGAGGACCGCTAGTACGTCGCCACAGAACAAGTGGGGGTGATTACACCTGATGACAGTAAGGACGAAACTGGCACTGTGGTGCTAGATATTCCAAGGACCAGTCAATTGGGAATAAACTCTATTCCCTTTATGAGGGCTGAAGGTTTGCCAACCCAGCTGAAGTGCATTTACACCAATGCACGCAGCATGGGGAATAAGAAGGAGGAGTTGGAAACTGTCGTAGGGCAAGGAGGCTATGATGTCATTGCCATCACGGAAACCTGGTGGGATGACTCGTATAACTGGAGTGCAGCTATGGTGGGATATAAACTCTTCAGGCAGGACAGGAAGGGTAGGAGAGGTGGTGGGGTAGCCCTCTATGTAAGAGAGTGCTTTGATACACTCAAACTCGATTATGGTGAAGAAGGGATCAAGTGCCTGTGGGTTAAAATCAGAGGAGCCCACAAGAAGGCAGATATTGTGATGGGAGTCTGTTGTAGACCACCCAGCCAAGAAGCAGCAGCTGATGATCTCTTCTATAAACAGCTGGGGTTAATGTCTAGATCGCTACCTCTTGTCCTTGTGGGAGACTTCAGTCTTCCTGATATCTGCTGGAAAAACAATACAGCAGAAAGGAAGCAGTCCAGGAGATTCCTGGAGTGCGTGGAAGACAACTTCCTCGCACAACTGGTGAATGAACTGACACGGGAAGGTGCCCTCCTGGACCTGCTGTTTGTGAAAAGAGAAGGCCTTGTGGGGGATGTGGCAGTAGGAGGATGCCTGGGACAAAGCCATCACGAGATGATAGGGTTTTCAGTTCTATGTGAGGTGAAGAGGGGGATTAGCAGGACAGTCGCATTAAACTTCCAGGCGGCAGACTTTGGACTGTTCAGAAGGCTGGTCGGCAAAGTCTCATGGGAGACAGTCCTTAAGGGTAAGGGAGCCCATGAGGGCTGGGAGCTCTTTGAAAAGGAAATCCTAGCAGCTCAGGAGAAAGCCATCCTTATGTTCTGGAAAAAGAGCCAGCGGGGGAAAAAACCAGTTTGGTTGAGTAGGGAGGTCTTGAGAGATATCAAGAAGAGGAGAAATGTCTATGAGCTTTGGAAGAAGGGACAGGCGTCTTGGGTGGACTGCAGGAGGGAAGTGAGATTGTGTAGGGAAAAAAATCAGGAGGGCTAAGGCCCAACTAGAAATCAGATTGGCAAAGTCTGTGAAAGATAATAAAAAATCTTTCTAAAAATATATTAACAATAAAAGGAGGATAAGGGAGAATATACAGTCCCTACTGGATGCAGAAGGAATAACAGTGGATCATAGAATCATAGAATAACCAGCTTGGAAGAGACCCACCGGATCATCGAGTCCAACCATTCCTATCAAACACTAAACCATGCCCCTTAGCACCTCATCCACCCGTGCCTTAAACACCTCCAGGGAAGGTGACTCAACCACCTCCCTGGGCAGCCAAGTGACAGGGGATGAGGACAAGGCTGAAGTACTTAATACCTTGTTTGCCTCAGTCTTTAACGGTAAGGAAGGTTGTTCCCTGTGTGTACAAACCCAGGAGTTAGAGGAATGGAATGAGGCCCCATGATCCAAGAGGAGGTGGTCAGAGCCTTGCTTGCCCAACTAGACACACACAAGTCTATGGGGCCGGATGGGATCCACCCAAGAGTATTGAAGGAGCTGGCGGATGTGCTTGCCAGCAGTCCTGGAAGACTGGGGAAGTTCCACTGGACTGGAGGCTGGCTGATGTGCCCATGTACAAGAAGGACCGCAGGGAGGATCCAGGGAACTACAGGCCTGTCAGTCTGACCTCAGTGCCAGGGAAAGTCATGGAACAGGTGACCTTGAGTGCTATCATGAAGCACATGCAAGAGAACTGGATGATCAGGCCCAGTCAACATGGATTCACAAAAGGCAGGTCTTGCCAAACTAACCTGATCGCCTTCTATGATAAAGTGACTCGGCTACTGGATGAGGGAAAGGCTGTGGATGTGGTCTTCCTGGACTTCAGTAAAGCCTTTGACACAGTTTCTCACAGCATTCTGCTTCAGAAACTGTCAGTCTCTGGCCTGGACAGACGCACACTCTCCTGGGTGGAAAACTGGTTGGATGGCCGGGCCCAGAGAGTGGTGGTAAATGGCGTTAAATCCAGCTGGAGGCCAGTGACAAGTGGGGTTCCCCAGGGCTCAGTGCTGGGTCCAGCCCTGTTCGATGTCTTCATCAATGACCTGGATGAAGGCATCGAGTGCACCCTTAGCAAGTTTGCGGAAGACATTAAGCTGGGTGGAAGTGTCGATCTGCTGCAAGGGTAGGGAGGCTCTGCAAAGGGACCTGAACAGGCTGGACCGCTGGGCTGAGTCCAATGGCATGAGGTTTAACAAGGCCAAATGCCGGGTCCTGCACTTTGGGCACAAGAACCCTATGCAGTGCTACAGACTAGGAGAAGTCTGCCTGGAAAGCTGCCTGGAGGAGAAAGACCTGGGGGTGTTGGTTGACAGCTGACTGAACATGAGCCAGCAATGTGCCCAGAATGCCAAGAAGGCCAATGGCATCTTGGCTTGTATCAGAAACGGCGTGACCAGCAGGTCCAGGGAGGTTATTCTCCCTCTGTACTCAGCACTGGTGAGACCGCTCCTTGAATACTGTGTTCACTTCTGGGCCCCTCACCACAAGAAGGATGTTGAGGCTCTGGAGCGAGTCCAGAGAAGAGCAACGAAGCTGGTCAGAGGGCTGGAGAACAAGCCTTATGCGGTATGGCTGAGAGAGATGGGGTTGTTTAGCCTGGAGAAGAGGAGGCTGAGGGGAGACCTCATTGCTCTCTACAACTACCTGAAAGGAGGTTGTAGAGAGGAGGGAGCTGGCCTCTTCTCCCAAGTGACAGGGGACAGGACAAGAGGGAATGGCCTCAAGCTCCGCCAGGGGAGGTTTCGGCTGGACATTAGGAAAAAAATTTTCATGGAAAGGGTCATTGGGCACTGGAACAGGCTGCCCAGGGAGGTGGTTGAGTCACCTTCCCTGGAGGTGTTTAAGGGAGGGGTGGACGAGGCGCTGAGGGGCATGGTTTAGTATTTGATAGGAATGGTTGGACTCAATGGCGAGGAAAGAGTTAATTTTCATAAGTAGCTGAGAAGGCTTATTCTCAGTATATAATCACTAGCAAAGGGGCTGGGTGGGACTCAGTTTTATAGTACTGGGTTTCATAGTAGCTGGGGTGCATGGCTGGGGATTCTGGATCATGAGCACATGCAGTTATTGGTTCCCAGGCGATGATTGGTTTGCATTGTGTATCACCCATTTTGTGTATTCTTTTATTATTGTTGTTTTATTTTTCTCTTCCCATGCTGCTCTGTTAAACTGTTCTTATCCCAACCCACAAGTTTTTCCTTTTCCTTTTTTATTCCCCTCCTCATTCCACCGGAGGTGGGGAGGGGTGAGCAAGTGACAGCTGTGGTTTCTTTGTTGCCGGCTTAGGGGCTAAATCATGACACTTTGCCAATGCCCTATTTGCTCCTAAATTTCAAGCATATGGAGTTATTCTACCTTCTTGATTCTGATTCTGATCCTGACCTTCTCACTTGACTTTCTGGCTTGATCTTGGACCTGTTTCATCACTACAGGCTTGCCTGGTGATCTGAACTGTTGGTTACCCCATTGCCATCACCAGACCTGCTCTGCTATTTGTGCTCAGGTACTGTGGGACTGCACCCTTGTCAGTGAGGCTACTGTCCTGCCTGCCTTGGCTTCTGGCTCACCTTCCCTTACAGAGTGGCCTACCCTTGCTGCTTCCTGCAAAGTAAGACCTTGAACCTTTGGAGAGTACAGAATAAATTCTTATGCTAATACTGAGGATAGATTTCTTAAAAAGTGTGCATACATGACGGAACCTTTCCTCGCCAAACCCAGGAAAAGAACCCTTTCCCAGCTGGAACCAGGACACAAGTATAGGCAAGCTGACAGTTACCCAGACTGATATGCATATCATTAAGAACTCGATCTCAAAAATATATATTAATAAGTTTTGCAAAAATGACCACTCGTTTCAATAAAGGTAAATTTATGTCAGTGAGATATCACAGCTGTGAGGATATTTCATAGAATCATAGAATTATAGAATTATAGAATCATAGAATAGTTTGGGTTGGAAGAAACCTTTAAAAGTCATCTAGTTCAACCCTCCTGCAGTGAACAGGGACATAGAATCATAGAATCACCAGGTTGGAAAAGACCAAAGGATCATTGAGTCCAACCATTCCTATCAAATACTAAACCATGCCCCTCAGCGCCTCGTCCACCCCTCCCTTAAACACCTCCAGGGAAGGTGACTCAACCACCTCCCTGGGCAGCCTGTTCCAGTGCCCAATGACCCTTTCCATGAAAATTTTTTTCCTAATGTCCAGCCGAAACCTCCCCTGGCGGAGCTTGAGGCCATTCCCTCTTGTCCTGTCCCCTGTCACTTGGGAGAAGAGGCCAGCTCCCTCCTCTCTACAACCTCCTTTCAGGTAGTTGTAGAGAGCAATGAGGTCTCCCCTCAGCCTCCTCTTCTCCAGGCTAAACAACCCCATCTCTCTCAGCCATACCGCATAAGGCTTGTTCTCCAGCCCTCTGACCAGCTTCGTTGCTCTTCTCTGGACTCGCTCCAGAGCCTCAACATCCTTCTTGTGGTGAGGGGCCCAGAAGTGAACACAGTATTCAAGGAGCGGTCTCACCAGTGCTGAGTACAGAGGGAGAATAACCTCCCTGGACCTGCTGGTCACGCCGTTTCTGATACAAGCCAAGATGCCATTGGCCTTCTTGGCATTCTGGGCACATTGCTGGCTCATGTTCAGTCAGCTGTCAACCAACACCCCCAGGTCTTTCTCCTCCAGGCAGCTTTCCAGGCAGACTTCTCCTAGTCTGTAGCACTGCATAGGGTTCTTGTGCCCAAAGTGCAGGACCCGGCATTTGGCCTTGTTAAACCTCATGCCATTGGACTCAGCCCAGCGGTCCAGCCTGTTCAGGTCCCTTTGCAGAGCCTCCCTACCCTTGCAGCAGATCGACACTTCCACCCAGCTTAATGTCTTCCGCAAACTTGCTAAGGGTGCACTCGATGCCTTCATCCAGGTCATTGATGAAGACATCGAACAGGGCTGGACCCAGCACTGAGCCCTGGGGAACCCCACTTGTCACTGGCCTCCAGCTGGATTTAACGCCATTTACCACCACTCTCTGGGCCCGGCCATCCAACCAGTTTTCCACCCAGGAGAGTGTGCGTCTGTCCAGGCCAGAGACTGACAGTTTCTGAAGCAGAATGCTGTGAGAAACTGTGTCAAAGGCTTTACTGAAGTCCAGGAAGACCACATCCACAGCCTTTCCCTCATCCAGTAGCCGAGTCACTTTGTCATAGAAGGCAATCAGGTTAGTTTGGCAAGACCTGCCTTTTGTGAACCCGTGTTGACTGGGCCTGATCACCCAGTTCTCTTGCATGTGCTTCATGATAGCACTCAAGATCACCTGTCCCATGACTTTCCCTGGCACTGAGGTCAGACTGACAGGCCTGTAGTTTCCTGGGTCCTCCCTGCGACCCTTCTTGTAGATGGGCACAACATCAGCCAGCCTCCAGTCCAGTGGGACTTCCCCAGTCTTCCAGGACTGTTGGAAGATGATGGAAAGGGGTTTGACCAGCACATCGGCCAGCTCCTTCAATACTCTTGGGTGAATCATATCCAGCCCCGTAGACTTGTGTGTGTCTAGTTGGGCAAGCAAGGCTCTGACCACCTCCTCTTGGATCATGGGAGCCTCATTTTGCTCCTCTAGCTCCTGGGTTTGTACACAGACGGAACAACTTTCTTTACAATTAAAGACTGAGGCAAAGAAGGCATTAAGTACCTCAGCCTTTTCCTCATCCCCTGTCACTGTTGTTCCTTCTGCGTCCAATAGGGACTGTATGGTCTCCCTAGTCCTCCTTTTATTGTTAATATATTTATAGAAAGATTTTTTATTATCAAAGCACTCTCTTACATAGAGGGCTACCCCACCACCTCTCCTACCCTTCCTGTCCTGCCTGAAGAGTTTATATCCCACCATAGCTGTACTCCAGTTATATGAGTCATCCCACCACATTTCCGTGATGGCAACCACATCATAGGCTCCTTGCCCTGCGACAGCTTCCAACTCCTCCTTCTTATTACCCATGCTGAGTGCATTGGTGTAAATGCACTTCAGCTGGGCTGCCGAGCCTTCAGCCCTCTTAGAGGGAACAGAGTTCATTCCCCATTGCCTGGTCACTGGAGTAGTTGACACCAGAGTGCCCGTATCTTCCTTACCACCCCCAGGTGTAATCACCCCCACTTGCTGTGTGGTGATGTACTGGTGGTCTTCACCAGCACACCCTCTCCGAATCACCAGTGCCCCACGTCCAGGCTCACTCCTGTCTAGCCTGGCCTCATCCCCCTCCCCCTTCACATCTAGTTTAAAGCTCGGTTTATGAGCTTAGCTTGGTTTTTAGCAAGGGCTTTAGCCCCACTAGAAGACACACGTGTCCCATCCTTAGTAACAAAGCCTGGGGGTGCGTGAGCCACCCCATGATCCAAGAAGCCAAAGCCCCTCTCCTCACACCAGGCTCAGAGCCAGGCATTAATCGAATTCTTCTTCCTGACTTCCTGCTCCTCTCTATTTAGCCTTGGGATGGAGCAGAATACTATTTGAGCCCCAGAGCCCTCCATCATTTTTTCCCAATGGCCCTGAAGTCTTTCTTGATGGCTTTGGTCTTTCTATTTTCTAAATCATCACTACCAGTTTGGACTACTATCAGAGGATAGTAATCTGTCTCGTGGACCAGGGAAGGAAGTTTTCTAGCTACCTCCTTCACTGATGCCCCCGGTAAGCAGCAGACCTCTCCGTGGAGCAGGTCCGGTCTGCAAATGGGTCCCTCCGTTCCTTTTAGGAGGGAGTCCCCTACAACAATCACCCTCCTCTTCTTCTTAATGGAGGATGTTTTTATCTTTTTCTGAGGATGGTGCGGCCTAGGGAAAGATTCTAGGCTGTGGGAGCCATCATCCTCATCCTTGGGGGTGGATTCCACCTGCGGCACAGGGTATTTGTTCACCAGGGGGATCTGGGGTTTTGCTGTCTGGGTGAGGGGAGCAGGTTTCCTTCGTCAGGCAGGAACTTGCTGCCATTCCCCATCTCTTGTAACCCCAACCTTGCAATTTGCAGGTGGATGGTGTTTGGACACACCAGCTCCAGCAGCCCGCTGAGTTAGTGAGAGGGCACTGCTCCACTGGTCTATCTCCCTCTTGCATTCCCTGATAGTCCTCAGCCTCTTTACCCCCCTCCCTTAACTCCTCCACCATGCGAAGGAGTTCCCCCACTTGAGTGCAGCTTTCACAAGTGGAGCCAGTACCAGAGGCACGAGCTGGTGTGGGAGGGGGGCACTGCCTGCAGCTCAGGGGCTGAGTAGCTGCATGCACCCACTGCGGCTCTGTCTGGGTGGCAGCATCCATCCTGCCTGCTGCAGCACACGGAGCAGCTTTAATCTTCTGCCGGGTGGCCACCATGGTCTTCAGTATCTTTTGGCTAATCTCTAGCCCCTCTCTGCGCCCTGCCTTCTCACCCTGCCCGTTCAAACTGCCCCGCACCTCTTTGCCGCGCTCCTCTTCGCCATGCTCCAGGTCACTGTGCTCCCGTTAAAATCTCCCGCGGTAGCCGCCAGGACCACCCCCTCCCGTCAGGCACTGCGCGGGACCAGTGTTTGCCGGCTGTCAGGAGCCCAGCGCTGCCCGTCCCGCTCCCGCCTGGGTTTTTCTGGGATTTTCCCGGCTCAGGGAAGCCCCCACCGCCTCAAAATGTCCACCCCACCGCAGAACTCACCGTCCTGCTGCCAGTTGCCACCGAAGAAGCAACTTGTGTCTCACTGTACCTTGCAACCTAATCTAAGAAATGGTGGTCTAATGGGGTGGACCCCTTTGGGCAAAGAGTGTTAGCATGGTGCCCAAAGACAGTCCTGTTACTTCCTGGCCTCCAAAGTGTTGTATACTGCAGTACGCTACTTTGTCTTTGTGTGTACCCATTTTCGCTATCTAGATAATACCTCGTGTTGGCTTGTTTTAGTGCTTTAGTAACATGGTCCAATTCTTGGAGATCTGTAAAATCTAATGGAATAATTCCCCAAGGTATGGGGTCTGAAGTGGAATGTGGCATGGGGAGGCAGGTTGCCACGGTAGAGAGTCTATTCATTTTACCAAAACCTTTTTTCAATTCCAATGTGCTGTTGTTCCAATTCACACTTTTTACCCACAGTTATCGTTGTAATAACAGTCATTTGAAATATAGTCCTGAAATTCATTGTGATCTAATTCCTGAATCCTCATCTTTAGTGGATTCCCTGAGTCCCATTGGATTTTCCACTCAGGCTTCAACACCCACTCAGTTGCCTTGTGGTGAGTAGCTGGGGATTGTTGTTCTGCAGTCCATGAAGCAAGAACCTTCTTAATCCATGAATAATGAATCCAAGGTCCTTTTCCAGGTAGCTTCACGGCTGTGAATGTTGCTAAAAGTACCTGATATGGTCCTTCCACTTAGGAGTTACTGGTTCCGAGTCCCAGGACTTGATATACACCCAGTCTCCAGGCTGGAACGGATGTGCTGTCATATCAAGCTCTAAAGATTTGTTAACAGTCACAAATTTCTGCAACTCCTGGAGAGATATCAAATAGTTATCAATGTCCAAATTCCCTTTAACAGTGGTATCTCCTGGAACATACGGCATCTGATAAGACCTTCCATACAATATCTCATATGGGCTAAGGCCTCCTCGTCAAGGTGGAATTCAAATTCTTAATAACGCTGAAGGTAGAGCTTTTACCCAGGTCATAAAGGTTTCCTGACATATTTTACTCCACTGTAATTTCAAAGTATAATTCATTCTCTCCATTTTCCCACTAGATTGAAGCCTATAAGGTGTATGCAAATCCCACAATATTCCCAGAACACTGCTTAGTTGTTTGATTACTTCTGCCACAAAATGAGGACCTCTGTCCTAAATAAGACATTTCTAAAGGCACCCCAAACCTTGGAATAAATTCTTTAAGTAACATTTTACTACTTCTCTTGCCTTATTGGTGTGAGCAGGGAAAGCCTCTGGCCAGTTCAAAAAGGTATCTACTAAAACAAGAATATATCTGTACCCTTTTTTGGGATAACTCAGTAAAATCTATTTACCAGTAATTTCCAGGGGACTTTCCTTCCCCAACATTTCCAAATATTACTCAATTATTGGTATTAGGATAGTTTCTTTAGCATGCCCCACACATTTTCCGTAACTGAACAAACAATTTCTGTCATAGCCCTTTCTATAACTACATTCTTCAAATGTTTTAAAAGATTCTCTGTTCCCCAATGTCCTTTATGGCCAATTCCCTTAAAAGAAAAGGAGGTATTACCACCTGCCCAGTGGGTGTCACAAACCACCCATAATTTTCTTCTTTTGCTGTAATGCCTAATCAATCTAAGGTCCTTATTATCCTATCCAGGAGCTGTTTCTGGCAATTTCATCTCTTTCTCTGGCACAAAAGCCATAATGCCTGCTTCTGCAGCCTCTTTAGCAGCTTTATCAGCTAATTGATTTCCCAATCCAATAGTCGATGTCTCCAATCGATACTCCGTAGGTTTCTGAATACTGGCTAGTAATTTTGAATTTATTCTGTATACTTGATTCCAGTCCCTTGTGCTGTTAAAAGCCACCTCTCTTTCCATGTGGCTCCATGGGCATGTACAACTCCAAAGGCATATTTAGAATCTGTCCATATATTGACTCTCTTGTCTTGACTAAAATCCAAGGCCCTGGTTAGGGCCACTAATTTGGCTTTCTGAGCAGAGGTTGTTGATGGAAAAGCACGAGCTTCCGTTACGGAACTTCTTGCGGTAACTGCATACCCCAACAACCTTTTTCCTCCTCACACAAAACTGCTCCCATCCATAAATAATTACCAATCTGGATTCTCAAATGATTGATCTTTAAGGTCCAGGTGGCTGGAATATACTTCTTCAATCATCTGCAAACAATCATACTCAGGGGTCCCTTCCACATGGTCAGTAGAAAGAAACACTGCCAGGTTAACCACTGAGATTGTCTGACATATCCCCGCCCCCCAAGCTGCTGAAGAGGGCTGCTGCTTTGCTGAGCCACGGGGTGGAGAGGGGCTAGGCGAAGGTCTGGTGGCCACTCCACGCCAATGGCCATAACAAAGCCCATCTGTGCAGCAAGGATAAGTAGGGGAGAATGGGCGATTATGTCTCTGACACTCCTTTGCCTGTCAGGAAGACCAAACTGGCCCATGGTCACACCTCCCCCTCCTCCCACATACCAAGCAGGTACGTGGAGGTGGGGAAAAAACCAAAGACTCAGAGGTGGTCCTCAAAACAAAAGTATTAATAAGATCTGTGAATAGAAATACTATGAGTTTTTGTGATGGAAACATCCTGATCTATGACCCTGGAGTTCTCTGGATTCCTACACGTGGGTGGAGGTTGCACTGAGCCCTGGGGAACCCCACTTGTAACTGGCCTCCAGCTGGATTTAATGCCATTTACTACCATTCTCTGGGCCTGGCCATCCAACCAGTTTTCCACCCAGGAGAGTGTGCGCCTGTCCAGTCCCGAGGCTGACAGTTTCCGAAGGAGAATGCTGTGAGAAACTGTATCAAAGGCTTTAGCTTTACTGAAATCCAAGAAAACTACATCCACAGCCTTTCCCTCGTCCAGTAGGTGAGTTACTTTGTCATAGAAGGCGATCAGGTTAGTTTGGCAAGACCTGCCTTTTGTGAACCCGTGTTGACTGGGCCTGATCACCTGGTTCTCTTGCATGTGCTTCATGATAGCACTCAAGATCACCTGTTCCATGACTTTCCCCGGCACTGAGGTGTCACACACCGAGGTAGACAGAGTAGGACCCAGAACTGTATTTAAACATTTAGTTTATTAACTAAAATGTTACAATTCTAAGTCAAGAATATAAGCTTCCGTCTAGGCCAATATTAGCATTCTATAAGGGTTGGAAAAGACTATACGACCTGTACGGAGTTCGGTGCTGGAGTCCTTAGATGTTTCCTCGAAGCTGCTGCGGGTGAAGTTTCTGCAAACGCTCTGGCGCGGTGTCTGTGGGTTGTGGACTATGTAGGTGGGGGGGGTCTCAGGCCAGCTGAGAGGGAGCTCCAATTTGTGCTTGCTCCTCTCATTATTTATAGTCCATTCGGGACTGATAACATCTGGGGTGCCAATCGGCCCAATCTTCTTTACCTTTTGTCGGTGGTTCCGATGATGGGGGGGACAATGGATTGTAGTGCAACCTCCACCCATGTGTAGGAATCCAGAGAACTCCCGGGTCGTATATCAGGATGCTTCTGTCACAAAAACTCATACAAATCTTATTAGTACTTTTGATTGTTTTGAGGGCCACCTCTGAGTCTTAGTTTTTGTTTTGCACTTACACATACCTGCTTGGTATGTGGGGTGAGGGGGGTGTGACCATGGGCCAGTTTGGTCTTCCTGACAGGTAAACGAGTGTCAGAGACATGATTGCCCATTCTCCCCTACTTATCCTTGCTGCACAGATGGGCTTTGTTATGGCCATTGGCGTGGAGTGGCCACCAGACCTTTGCCTAGCTCCTCTCCACCCTGTGACTCAGCAAAGCAGCAGCCCTCTTCAGCAGATTTGCGGGGGGTGGGGGGCAGGATATGTCATTTCCACCCCGTGGCTTTGTCACTCGTATGCCTGTTAAATTTAATCAGAGCACGTCAAAATATTGAGGTGTATCACAGCAAACGCCATAAGAATTATCCTCGATAATAGTAATCATGTCATATTCAGAGGTGATCATCAAAGCATTCACGTGTTTGACTACTAGATTCACAAATAATTGCTTAACACAAACTAGCACAATTATTATTACCACAATGATAACAACCAATCCTATAATATATTCTATCAGTGAAGCTAATCGACCTTGAATACTAATTCCAAATTTTTGTAACAACCCCACAACCCATCCAACAGGGCCATCGGTTCCAGGTTGCGTTCTCAGGAACAATTCACTAGTCTGGGCTCCAATAGTTGCTAAAGCCTTTTGAGCTTCTTCCACTGTGGATGATGCATTTGGTATAGCAATACAACACTCATCAGTAGAATAATTCAATAAACCACATGCACCCTTTTCCTTTAACAAAATCATATCTAATGCTAATTGGTTTTGTAAAGCCATTTTAGAAACAGCCTGTATTTGATGGTTCATAGCCCCAAAGGTTACCTGTGACCAGTTACTTAACAGTGACACTTGCCAAGTGATGTTCTCAATGGCAAACTGATGCACCCGGGCCAAACTTCCTGGCATAAAGATCGATCTGAAGGCCAAAGAAATTTTCTGTCCAAATGAGTAATAATTGGGCATTGCCCATGAATCCAAATAAGAGAATATCCAGAAGTTGTCCTGCTGGACAGTCAATCTCGATCCAATCCGGTCCTCTGTGCCAGGTGCAATTCATTGCCTGTAAAACAAAAGGAAAACTTTCTCCGTCCTATTAAAAGGACGAGAAGATCCATCTAGTTAAGATTTGATGTGTTTTCCCAGAGTAATCCTGGGCCTCCCACATATAAACATTTTTGGGTTTGGTCAGTATCATTGGGACATTGCCAAGATGAGGCAGTTTTACCAAGACTGGTTGTCCAGAATGATATTTATCAGGATATTGGCTTGGTTTCCTGTTATCTATGGGAACTAGGGTTGGTGACGAGGACAAAAAGGCTTTCATTTTTGGACTCCCACCACCAGTCCATCGGTTATTGATCGGAAATACTGCTTTGGATACACAGAGGTCCCAATTCACCTCAGTTATTTTGGCATATTTCTTGACCAAACCATTAATGCGTTCTACTATTCCATTGGCCTGTGGGTAGTATGGAGTATGAAAGGTCCAATGCACTCCTTCCTCTTTTGCCCAGTCCTGTACCACTTGGACAGTGAAATGTGAGCCATTGTCACTCTGTATCTCTTCCGGGAGGGGAAGTACTCCAAACCATTCTTGGAGAGTCTGCACTGTGTAATTACTTGATGCTTTTGGGACAGGGGTAGTCATGGTAATTCCTGAAATTACTTCCACACCCACCAATATATATCTCTTGCCACTGGAGGATCTAAATGGTCCCACATAATCTATCTGCCAAGTTTGCCACAGTGTCTTTCGATCACGAATATGCAAAGGTGAAGCTTTTGCAGGGTGATCCTGTGTTAATCTCAAATGACATGAGGCACATCCTGTAACTATCTGGGTACACTTTTCCCGAGTTGCCAGCCATCCTCTAGCCAATGCCTCCTGATACAGACCTTGTGTGCCTGAGTGTCCCCATTTTATATGCAACCACTCTAACAACCTCTGCCAACCATCTCCATCCTCTTCTAGCCTAATCCATGGAGAAATGTTGATACCACGAATACGGGTTGAATCATCTACTTGGTTATTAAACCTAGCCTGGATAGTTTTAGAAGAGTCATGTGCTTTCACCCAACCTACATGTAACAATTGTCCATTCCCAAACTTTAACAATTGATTCCATAACTCTGCTTGCCATACCAGATTTCTATTTACCACCCAGTCATTTGTTTCCCAATGGCTTATCCATTCTGTGGCTCCCTTATATACAGCATATGAATCAGTATAAATATAAGTAGCTCCATTTTGGGCAGCTAGCAACACAGCTCTTAGCTCCCCTATTTGAGCACTACCATCCCCTTCAACTACCTGTGTTTGGTTGGTATTAACCTCCAGAGCTACAGCTCTATATTTCCAAGATCCTCCTTCTCTGTGAGATGAGGCATCAGTAAACCACACACCATCTAAATTACTGTCTTCCGTCAAAGGAGGGGCTTCTTTGATTGGGGATGGATTAGGAGTCTGTGCCTTAAACACAGCTGCGGGGCTTACATCCTTTTGAAACTTTGAGTTTTTTACACTTCCCTCTTCTACTGCTAGAATGTCTCCTATTCCAGTGAGATACGCATACCACTTCATCACAGTGGGCTTCTGAGCTATCCCTTCAGGAGGAGTTTTTCCTTCCTTAACAGCATCTAACAATCTAAAAGGTCCTCTAATTATTACCTTCTGAGTTGTACACAAACGCTCTGTCTGCTGCAATGCCCTCACCAGTGACAAAAGGCCCTTTTCCAAATCAGCATAAGGACTCTCGGTATCATTAAAAGATTGAGAATAAAAAGCCACAGGCCGGCGAGGTCAATCTGGTCTCTTCTGCCATAGGTTGCAGTGAGATCCATGTTCGCTATATCCCCACTCCAACTGTATAGGGTTGGTTGGATGTATAGGACCTAACTGTTGGAAAACCTTAAGTTCCTCTACCAACAAGTCCAGGGCATGTTGATGGACAGTAGTCCATTCCCATTTACTTGTTTTCCTTGAAAGATTATATAATGGTCAAGCAATGATAGAAACCATTGTCCCCCTATCATCAGAACCACCGACAAAAGGTAAAGGAGATTGGGCCGATTGGCACCCCAGATGTTATCACTCCATAATGGACTATAAGAGAATGAGAGATGAAAGGAGCAAGCACAAATCAGGGCTCCCTCTCAGCTGGTCCCCCCCCCCCCGACATCATCCACAATCCACGAGCACCGCACCGGAGCGTTTGCAGAAACATCACCCGCAGCAGCTTCGAGGAAACATCTAAAGACTCTATCACCTAACTCCGTACAGGTCGTGTAGTCCTTTTTTCAAACCCTTATAGAATGCTAATATTGGCCTAGATGTAAGCTTATATTCTTGACTTAGAATTGTAACATTATAGGTAATAAACTAAATGTTTAAATACAATTCTGGGTCCTATCCTGTCTACCTCGAGGTGTGACAGAAAAATTGGCGCAGCGAGCAGGGTAACGTAATTAGTAACACAGTATTTTATATTTTAGGCACGCCTTCCTGCAGGGGCGGTTGCTCCATGCTTACCGGAGAGATTTTGTCACAACTGATCATTGTGCATCTATTCGAGGGTGGTAGATTCTACTGCCTGACCTTCGGGTCTTACGGACAGATTAGGGTTTTGGGCTAACTGGATAAGTAAATACAGTCCCTTATCCACACCCATTTTCCAGTCTGTCTAGACTAGCGGACTTTGTGTTCATTAAAAGGGGTAAAATACCCCAATTCTATTGTGTTGCTTTATTGAGACTGTACTTGGTTTAATTGGGCATCACTCTAGGTGCAATTTCAGCCGCCCCCAGCACCCCAGGCTAACCCCTGAGGGTTGTTGGATCGCAAGGGGGATTGCACCTAGACAAATTAGTCTGGCCAAACCTGTTAAACAGAGTTTTCCCCAGCAGATCCTGGGAGACCAACCTTCTAAGCAGTCTGCAATGTCACTTTTGGAAGAATTCAAATGTAAACCCTCCCTACAAGGGAGAGATTGGGCATAAGATAACTGGAAAGATGAAGGCAAAATTGTCTCATGCATTGAGCAACTTCGCCTGGAAAAATAGAGCTAAGAAAGGAAAAGGTAAAAAGGTTATTTATGCAGTGTTAGGAGCCTATTTGTCTTGTGCTCAGAAGGAGGCTCAAGGTTTTGAAAAACCAAATCCCTCATATAAGGATTTACAAGAGGAATTGGACAAAACAGCGTTGAACCATTTAAAGGAGGAACTAGAATTGGAAAAGCAGAAAGCTGCGAATTATAAACAGGAATCTGAAAATTTAATGCAGCAAGCTACTAGCTTGGAAAGTACTCTCAGAACCTGTAATTTGGAGCTTGCGAATGTCCAGCAGGAGAAATGGAACTTAGTAGAGGATCTGCGGCAAGCTGAGCTTAGAGAGCAAGCCTTAAAAACTAAATTAAATTTGTTTTTATCCCAACTACCGCTCTCTAATGCCTGAAAGAAAATACAGAAGTTGGTGGTGGCAGCTGATCCTGAAACATGGGATGGAGATATCTGGAACTCGGATAGTGAGCACGATCATAGTGATGTGAGTAACAGCATAGTGACCCTGAGGCCTATTATCAAAACGGAGACTACAACCGAACCGGCAGCAGATGGCGTCGGGGAGGAAACTGTGGTTAGGGTCAGAACAGCCCCTTGGTCACCGGCTGAGTTAGTCAATTTACAGAAGTTTGCAAGGAAACCCCCAGAATCAGAGACTGAGTATGTGTGGAGAGTTGCTGAACTGGGAGGAGATCGTATTATGTTGAGTGATCAGGAAGCTGGTGGTTACTGGGGACCTGGTGTGTTTCTAAATTTAATTCCAGGGCAGGACAATAGGTCTCTGACAGCCCATGCAGCTTATTGGGCTGGAGGAACGTGGAGATCCTTTGGTAATCAAGACCCCGTGTTTCTGATTTATCATCATCCATACAGAAGGCTGCATGTATTCAAGCTATGTATGAGCGGGGGCTAATACATAATTCTCCCATGCTGGCCCCAGTGGATCCAGATAGACTAACCCCACTGGTAAGAGGGTTACCACATAGTCTGAAATCATACGTGGCAGGCATTCAGGATCGCATACGGCAGGCAATGCAAGCTAGGGAGCTTGTTCAGGATGCTCAGCAATGATGAGCCCAGGCCATTCCTACATGGAATGAGGTAATCCAGGAAATCATAAGTTATGGTAGGAGAATGGGGTGGTTGATCACTAATCCTCAGCCACATGAGCCTAGGGAATCTTATCGGAGGATATGATTCCTGGATACTAATGTTGCTAGAGGCTCCAATCAATCCCTTCATGGGAATCGTGAGAGGCACCACAAAGCCCCTGCAACTACTTATGATAATAGAGCTGGTGTGGGATGGAATTATCTTTAATCGGCAGGCAGTCAGTGCAGGCATTCCAAAAACTATGTTGCAACAGGCTTCTGTGGCAGAATTAACACAACTGCTACAGGCTGTGAAGGGACAGTGTCCCAAACCCCCTCACTTACCCTCTGTTCCCACTGCTCCTCCCCCAAGGCAAGCAGAAGAACAAGGGAATTTGATCCAGTTGGAGGACCCTAATCAAAAAAACTCCATTTCCTGAGCCAGGCAGTGAGCCATCCTGAAGCTCAGGTGGCTCACGAGACCATTATGTGGTGCTAAGACTCTGTTAAAGACTCCTTCCCCCAGTATTGTTCTACCTGTCAGCAGGCAGAAAACTTGTGTTGAATTTCTGATAGATACGGTGCACAAGTATCAGTGTTGTCACAAAATACAGCTAAATTATTAGGCATAAAAGGCGGCCGACCTTACATTGAAGTTATGGGAATTGATAATATAAAACACCGATGTCCCACGGCGCTTCTTAGAATTGGCTTACCAGGACAAATGAAACAGTGCCTTACATGAGTTTTGATTGGTGTCACCCATGTAAACGTTTTAGGTTTTGATTCGTTACAGGGAAGACGGTGGAAACTCCCTGACGGTACAGTCTGGAGTTTTGCTCATAACGCAAATCCATTAGAATTTTCCCCTGAACCACAGGTGAATCAGGCATCTGTGAAACATATTTCCTTATTAGAGGTTTCAATTCCTCTTCCCCATTCTAAATTAACTAATGTAAAGCAGTATCCACTTCCAGCTGCAGCAATAAATGGAAGTGACGGGGTGGTATAGGATTTGGAAAACCGAGGTATAATATCACGAACACACTCCCCATACAATTCTCCTATTTGGCCAGTAAAAAAGCCAAATGGGGATTAAATACAATTCTGGGTCCTACTCTGTCTACCTCAGGGTGTGACATTGTCCTAGAGAGGACATCATCTCGCTCTAACAATACCACCTGGTACTTTAACATTCGACTAGGAGAGAGCCAATGTCCTCTTTGTTACAAGACAGTGATGACCGTGTATGGTGCATATACTGTCATCTTCTGACCCATTGTAAATCCGCAAGCTTCCCAGATCAATATTCCTGTGGCAGCAACTGATTTCAGGCAGCCTGGCCATCCTTGGCTGACTTTATCCAGTTGTTTTGAGATAGGCCACTGCGCATCTCTGCTCTCCCAGAAATTGCAATAGCACTCCCAGGGCTGTCTCATGTCCAGGAGCCTGAGCGCTGGTGCTTTCATTAAAGACAATTTCAAATATTTGTAGGCTGCCGTGCTGTTATCAGTCCAATCCAGATGCTCAGGGGTAGATGTCTTCAATATGTCACACAAAGGTTTTACTAATAGTCCATAATTTGAAATCCAGAGCCAACACCATACTGCCATCCCAAGAAAAGTTCTTAACTCACAAAATGTCTGGGGTAGTTGGCAAATAGTTTCTTTTCTTTCCATTCCCAGTTGTCACAGTCCTTGCTGTATATGAAATCCAAGTCACAGTTCTTCGAGCCTTCTCTCTGGAAACTCTGTATCCACTCAGTCCAAAAAGTTTAAAAGCTTTGTAGACAGCCACAACCTTCTCTACCAGTTGCAGCAATGAGGATATCATCCACATACTGTAATATTGTTCCCCCATCATTTTCTTTTTCCCATATTTCTAGTTCTTTGGCTAGTTGATTTCCAAAAATTGTTGGACTGTTTTTCAGTCCTTGGGGTAGAACAGTCCATGTGTACTGAGTTTTTCAGCCAATTTCAGGATTTTCCCATTGAAAAGCTTAAAGCTTTTGATTTCTCTTTTCAAGGGGTAAAATCAGGATATTGTATTTTGACACATATTCCACTAACAACTTATGTTTCAAGAATTTATGAATTTCTGATACTAATCCAAGCTTAGCTTCTAATTTTAAGGGGTATTGTTTAATTCTTACTGTGACTGATCCTGGTTTCAAATCACCTCTTGCATGTTCTGCTTCACTTGGACCTCCCAGGTATCTCTCCAGCCCACACTGTCGGGACCACAGCACCTCCAAACTCTTGAGGGATTATTTTCCTTGAATGTTGATGTCCTGTTATGTTAAAGCTGTTGCTTCAATATATTTAGATTCTGGTATATAAACTTCAACTTCCCCTTCTCTGAATCTTATTTGAGCTTCTAATTTTTCAAGCAAATCCTTTCCTAACAGCAGCTTGAGGGAACCTGGCAAATACAAAAACTGATGAGTTACCCACTGTTTTCCTCACTTAAATGTCAAAGATGTAAAAAATGGTTGGCTTTCCCTGGCTCCCATTGTACCAATAATGCTTATATTTTTTATCATTATTCAAAGTATTCGATACATAGCCCTGGTATCCACTAGAAATTCAATTTCCTCTTCCTCCAGCTTGATTTTAACCAAAGGATCTGTGGAAAATTCCTCCATTCTTCCTTAATATGTTTCTACAGAGAACAGGGGATTCAGAAGGGTACCTTAATTCAAAAGAGGGAATTCCTCTTCCAATGTCCCTCCTATTTACATTAAGCACACTGATTTTTCTCCTGGCTGTACCTGGACTTTCTGTGGTAAGGGGCTCCAGCCTTGGCCCCTTCCCCTGTATCCTCCCTATATCCTCTTTTCCATCTGTGTTCTCTTCTAACACTGCTATTAATCCCTTTTCTCTCCTTATTCCTGTATGCCACTCAAGCAACGCACAATAACTTTCCCAAGTCTCATGCCTCAGCTCCTTGAAAACAATAGCCACTGTTCCCTGTAAAACTCCTGCTACCTGCTTTATGAATCATCAAACAACACTTGTATAATCTCCCCGCTGTCTTTCCAGTCAGAGCCTTGCATTTTAATCATTCTCTCAAAAGCGCTGTCTGCCTAATTCGAATTGTCTCTATGATTTCCAGCTGTTGACTTCCAGTTGTTCAGTAATAGAAATGGGAAATAAAGACTTTGTAATAAATCACTGGTTCTGCATTTCCTGCAGCCTGACAGAAGGGAGTTGGTAGAACTTCTCCCTGTTTACCTCTCATTCACCCCGCTATCAGACTGAAAGTTTCTGCTCCCATTAATGAAACTTGCAAACATCTTTGCCCAATACTACAAGCAGAACAACATTTTTACAAAGCTTTTCCCTTATCTTTTCCAAAGTTAAAACAAGGAGATTACTAGGCGTTACATTTATACCACATGCTTTTCGCTGCTCTGAGTAATTCTACAATGTTTAAAACATATCTGAACACAAAGTTTTGTCCCATTTTTGTTCTCTTCTTAGAAAAAGCATTAATTGCAACAACACATTATAATTCAGTGACCCATTAGCAGACCATCATTCTCTTTAATCTGATTTATACTATGGCCACCGATTACAGTATTTAATTAAATTTTTCTTTTGTTGCCATGCCCGTTGGAGGCTCACCTAGTTGCTTCCAATGCATTAAAATGCCTCCCAGAGGGGATTTCTAAACAACACCTCCTTGCAATAATCCTGCACCCCTATTAAAACAGGTGATTGCTGGCAGATCACAAACCAAAACAGATGGCAGGCTCAAGATCTTGAACAGACCAAATCAGCAAACCATGTCAAAGTCAGTTTACAAAAAACAGGTCAGCAAGCCATTCCAAAGTCAGTTTTCCAAATTTAAACCAGTCAGGACTCTAACCCTTCACAGACAATCACAGTCACTGTTCACAAAGACAGTTACAATCAGTGAGTCCCTCACACAGACAGTCTCACAGACAATTACACAAACAAAGACAAATGAGAAACAAACCGAAACCCAAACAGCAATTCAAGAATCATAGAATCACCAGGTTGGAAAAGATCCATTGGATCATCAAGTCCAACCATACCTATCAAATACTAAACCATGTCCCTCAGCACCTCGCCCACCCGTCCCTTAAACATCTCCACGGAAGGTGACTCAACCACCTCCGCCGGGACCGCCCCCTCCCATCAGGCACCGCGCGGGACCAGTGTTTGCCGGCTGTCAGGAGCCCAGCGCCGCCCGCCCCGCTCCCGCCTGGGTTTTTCTGGGATTTTCCCGGCTCAGGGAAGCCCCCCACCGCCTCAAATGTCCACCCCACCGCAGAATTCACCGTCCTGTGCTGGATGCCGCCGAAGAAATTGGAGCCCAAACCGAAATACCAAATACCAAAATCTGAATTACCAAATACCAAAATACCAAGTCGGGGACTTTAACCCCAAATCCAAATTAGGTAACGTTCAAGCCCAACCCTGCAGAGCTTTCGCCACTGACTTACGAGTGGGCAACCAAACCAAAATCCAAAAAGGGTGCTTTCTTAAATTCTTACCAGTGGAATCCTTGCTTCCAAGATGTGATCCGAGGGGGTGGAGGTTCCCCCCCGAGAAGTTCTCAGTTGCTGTATGGAGCATCCTTGACCCCCACAGATCTATAATCCTAAAAGCAAGTCCCATCTAGGTTGCTAAAATGATACCGAAAATGTCGGCAAATCAAACTCTAAGACTCATTTTGTTAAAAAGCAAGCATCCTTTCTCAGGCCTGGGCAACATGTGGGCATGATCTCCATCTGTCATGTGCAATGAGACAAAGGCTAGATACAGAATATATTTCCCACTTACATGCATATGTATAAATTCTCCCAGAAATCTTATGCATATTCTATTACTTTTCCAGGTGCAATTTTAATGTTATGAAACTTTGCAACAGTCAAAACTCTTGCTAATTTGGAGCTGGCTCCAGCTCTCTACTTGACCTTGCCTTTCAGATTAATTAGGATTCCAAACAGAGTTGATTACAGCAGAGGAGACACAGAGACATCTGTTTAGCACAAATCGTCACAATACGTTATCATTTTCAAGGAACAAACAATGTCTAGAAAACACTGTTTTAAAGAAACCTGCTTTCAGAGGGACATTCTGGCTAACTTTCAAAACCCACAACATCTTAGACAAAACGTAACTGTATTTTAGCTTAAATCGAAATATTCCACTTTGAAATATTCCACATATTGTATCAACATTACCTCAGCACCTTGTCCCCCTGTGCAGGATGGCACTGAAACTGTCACCTGGCCCACCCTGTGCCCAGATTGTTGGCGTTTTTAAGGGCAGAATCTTTCAAGGACCCCAACTCCTTAGGGGAGGAAAAGGATCAAAAAACCACAAACCCAATCATATATCTCCTTGTATCGGGGACTTATCTGAGCATCCTTGGAGACATGGATTTCTTGTGCCACTGGCAATCAAACTGGCTGACCCTGGGTTGTCCTCTCCAGCCATCTTTTGTTTATAAGCAGGATGGTATGTATTTGTCTAAGGAGATTCAAATTTCCACTTGGTACATTATTTATAGAGATAAGTGGTGTTTGTTCCCCTATAATTCACCAATTTCCCCCGTAATACTTGGTTCTACTATTTGGCTTAGGTTTAAAACTCTGTAAGATGAGGCTGTTCCTTTGCAGCTGTGCATTTCCTTTTTCTACCTGATTCTTCACAAATTTGATAATTGAGTTTGTAGAGAGCTCAGCTTTATCCTGATCCTCTCAGGTTTCCTCATGCTTTATAGTAAATATCATTATCAACTTACAAAAGTCTTTTACTTACTTTGGTAAGCCTCTCTTTTCATTCCCCAAACTCTAAATCTCAGTCTTTAAATTTGCAGTTTGAGCCATTTATACCTCCTATTGTCCTTCTAATATTCTGTAAACATCTTTTCAATCCAGTTGTTCCAATTAATCCAAGAATTTACTAGTACAGGTGCCTGCATAAAGCTCAAAAATTTGGTTACAAATTTAGCATTGTAGGCACATTAGCAAAGGTTCAGTCCCTTATTACATAAAAATTATATATGCGGAATATCGGGAGTGCTGGCAACTTGACCAAATCCTGCTGGCTACAAAACTGTTAAAGGATATTAGAAGCACAGCTGTCTCCTCCAGCCCAGCAGCTGCAGCCCAGCCCTGAGGACTAGACTGAGGGCTGCTGCTGCTTTCCCAATTACAGGTTCAACCAGTAGTGAAGCTGAGTACATATCCCAGAGATACACACACAGACATACAAAGGACATAGACACAGCCAGTCACACAAACTGTAACAGACAAGGCAGCGTTATTAACAGCACCCATATATAGGATTCACATAAAACAAACACAGCCAGCCAAGTCCCCTTCCTCCTCTTTGGCTGATGGGATACAAATTCACTAGTGAAAGCAGCTGGAACGCATCTGATTGTGACCGCTAGTGTAAATTAAAATGGGATAAGCATTACAGAATAAATCTATTTGTGGATACTTCTATTGTGTAAAGAGGTTTTCCTGTTTATATTAGTTATATTATTTATGTCTACTTCAAAGTGAATTAAAGGCAACAAAGTTCAATTTTGCCTTGAATGCTAATGAAACAAAGAAATAGACACAATAGCCAATGTGCCTATTAAGCAGGTATTTTTTATTGCAGTGCTGGGGTCACACTGGGGTTTTCCTCAAAGTGCTCCCACTCAACAGCAGTTCCAAAGAGCTTATATTTACAAAGGTATTTACATATTTTTTTTTTCTGCAAAATGATTAACATAAGCATGCCTCTTCCTAGAACTAATTGCATATTCAGGAGGTGAGTCATCTTGCAACCCAGAGTCGTTAAAGTTTGTCTCCATCCCAGTCGTTAATCTTATCTTATGACATGGTGGATTAGTTTTAACACACTGCAGTTGATATAAGATATTTTATCTTATCTCACTATTTACAAATTGTCTCAGTTCCTTGTACTACCTTTTCAACTCCCCCCTTTTCAAGGCCTTTTGCAAATTCTTTTGCAAAAAAACCCTTTATAGTAGGTCTTCTTCAGTTAAGGTTCTTCTAAAATATTTTCTTCATTCTACTGCATGTTTGGCCCGATTTCTTTTCCATGTCTCATAATCTCCTACTGTTCACTGACAACCCCAAAATGCACATTGAAACACTATACGGGTTAATAAAACTAATAATCCCAGTGCTACAACACAAAGAAAAAGTTCTTTTAACCAGGATAAGTTTGGAAGCCAAGAAGTTAACCAAGAAAGACCTATACCTTCCTGCTCTTGTATGGAGTTGAGAAGGCCATACAAATTTTTATAGACAGTCTGAGACTGATCGGTCACATTGAAACAACACATGCCCTCAAGATCAGAACACCCTTTATGGTGTCTTAATAACAGATAAACAATTGTGGATCTATTTTCTAAAACCGCTTCATGAGGTTGTCTAGTTTCAAGATTTAAGGCCTCCAAAGTTTGAGAGGTATAATTGAGGCTCTTGGCATAGCTACAAATAAATCTCTTTAAAGTGTTATAACTCATGGCCACGGCTACTCCTGGTGTTAAAAGGAAGCTAGCGTCATTTCATCTTTATGTGGCAAAGTTTGACAGCCAAGTATAGTTTTGCAAGGTTTGAATGCTTGCGGGGATTCCCAAAGCACATGAAGTAAACACATCCTGTACTGAAGAACTGGCATTTAAACCAAAGGCTGTACTATTGTATATTGTACAAGCCAGTTCTTCCCAGATGTTTATAGAAGCATCCCACTTATGGGAAAATCAAGTTTCTTCTAATGAATGCACTAACAATAATATTAACAATTTTCCATCTTTAGAGTTTGCTTTACTTTAGTAAGCCTTAATTTTAAAGGTGTTAAGCGTTCTGTTGTCCACTGGCTGGTAGGTGATTTCTTCACTCGAGAAAAGTAGATGTGAGTTGGCTGTTCTTTAATCTTGATTGCTGTGAAAGTTGTTAACAATATTTGGTGTGGTCCATCTGTTTTGTGAAATAAAACTCTATAACTCCATTAAGGGTTATAAAGTAGGTATGCATTTATTCGCTGGCGGGTGCGAGGGGGTAATCCTCCTAACTCACACACCGTATGGTCTAACAAGCAGATAGTTATAGTGTAAAGACATGCCTATTCGTAAACGCCTATTACATATTCATGACCTTTCCCCACTTCTCCCAAACTGGCACAGGCGCAGTGTCTCCTGGTGGTCGTGGTCAAGGGTCTCAGAGGGTCTCAATGTCCCTGAATTCAATCTGTGCACAGGCACAGTCTCATCCTGGTCAAGCTCCAGAACCGCAGGCCAGGATGTGGTCAGCTTTCTGCTGTTGCTCCCATTCCAGCTTTCCCTTATCAGTGAATGTCTGCGAGCTCCTTCCTTATCAACACCCAGGGTCTTCAAGGCCTTTGTTTTGCAGAATCAAACTCTATAACTCCATTAAGGGTTATAAAGCAGGTATGCGTTTATTCGTGGGTGGGTGCAAGGGGGTAATCCTCCTAACTCGCACACCGTATGGTCTAACAAGCAGATAGTTATAGAGTAAAGACATGCCTATTCATAAACGTCTATTGCATATTCGTGACCTTTCCCCGCTTCTTATTATAATTAGATTTGAGAAGCTTCTCCCATATTGGCACAGGCGCGGTGTCGTGGTCTGGGGCTCAGGGCTGAAGTAGCCTTCATCTTCCTCATGAATTGTCCCTGAACCCAATCTGTGCGCAGGCGCATTCTCATCCTGGTCGAGCTCCAAGACTGCAGAGACAGGTGCAGTCAGCTTTCTGCTGTTGTGCACATTCCAGCTTTCCCTTAATAGTGAATGTCTGTGAATGTGCTCCTCCCTTATCAACATCCAGGGTCTTCAAGGCCTTTACTAGCAGGCAGTGTGTATTTCAGTGAGCTAAGCCTTCTAAGTTTTTCTAACTTTTCCCCTACATCATATGCCCACACATCAATTCCCCCTGTCTTTTAAACTCAGGCAAATTTGTTTGCCTCACACATGATTTACTTTTTGAAGGGGAACTGGATAGTGTTTTGCTTGAAAAATACCTTTCAATGCATTCTCATGAGCACTAGACATAGAGGTCAAAATTGTTAGTCATTGCAGCATCCTCCAATTCCAAACAAACAACACAGTAGAGAAAACAAAGCTCACTAAAACTAACATCAACAGGACAATAATGGGGTGACAAAACTTATTTAGAATGCCAGTCGCAGTGGGGGATCATCCAAATAGCATGTCCCACCAATGATGGTTCACATCTTCTCTTACCCTTTTCAAGACCCTGTTCATTTCCTCTGTGTCATGGTGGACTGTTATCAGGGTCTTTCTCCCACTTTCTTGGACTTCATCCAAGATCTTGATCAGATCCTGATGTTTCATTAATTGCTTTACCAATATAAGATTCATTCCAATAGGTACAGGCAATAACTTGTGAAACAGTGTAATTAGACTTTATCGACTGGTAGGATACGACTGGTGCTAAGTAAGAAAAGTCACACCCAACAATCTTAACAAAATTACAAATGCAAAAATTAGAATGATTCTTGCTATCTATAATTGTCTCATCTATTACTATAGAAATACAAGCAGTTCTTGAACATATACAACCTAGGCCAATATATATGAGTACGGTCTTCTGATTAGTGTCCGGATGGATCTCAAAGCGATAGACGGGTCACTGAAACCCCAAAATGGTGTATTATCTCTTGTATTAATGTTCTGGTTACCTCTCGAGCCTTGGCCGTTCTGGTAGGGAATGCCTCTGGCCAACCTGAAAAGGTATCGGTTAGTACTCACAAATATCAATACCTCCCCTTTTCTTGGAAGTTCTAAAATAATCAATTTGCCATTGTCATCCAGGCCCATTGCCTTTCCCGATTTGGCCCATTTCCAGTGTGGGGGTATTTTTGGGATTAGTCTAGAGGCAAATATCACACTGCTGAGTCACTTGTCTCACAGTAATGCATACATTTCTAGCTACAGTTTCTCTAATAAGGCATTTCTACAGGGCCTCTGCTCCCCAACGCCTTTTTCTATGCTTCTCTTTTACTAAACCCCATATGATTAATTTACCTTGTGGGGTGAGAACTCATCCCTCCTCATTATATGACCCTTCCAAATCTGCAGTGAGCTTTTGATCTTCTTTGGTATATTGGGGCTCTCCTTCCAGGGAGATTCGCCCATCAGGGGTCAAAGCCCCTTCTGTTTTTACCTCTCTTTTGGCTGCCTGTTTTGCCTCTCTGTCCACCAGCTCATTTCCTCTTTCCAGTTCTGAATTCACTTTCTGTTGTGCTTTGATTTGCATGGTTGTTACCTTCTCAGGGAGCTGGACTGCTTCCAGTAGTTTCAGGATCTCCATGTTTGATGCGTTTACCCTGTAAGTTCAATAACTCTTTTTCCTTCCAGATTGCTCCGTGCACATGTACAACTCCGAATGCATACCTCGAATTTGTGTAGATATTTGCAGCTTTGCCTTTCGCCAATTCCAAGGCACGGGTCAGAGCAATTATCTCTGCTTTTTGTGCAGAGGTATTCATGGGTAAAGGTCCTAACTCTATTATGTCTTGACTAGTGATCATGGCATATCCAGCATGTCTTTTACTGCTTAGGTATAGTATATTGCCTCAATAGTTTCCAGTCAGTCATGATGTACTGGTTCCCCTGTGTTTCTGCTAAGAAAAGAGGCTGGATTGACAATGTTAGTAATTACAATTTTCTACCATTGCAGTCTGGTATTTCAAGAACCTTTGTATGGAAAGCCAGTGTCCACCTTTCACTTCCAATACAGCAGATATAGTATGGGACACCAACATAATCATTCTCTGGCCCAGGGTGAATTTTCAGGCTTCCTGGATATCTAGTATTACGGCCGTAAGCGCTTGCAGGCATCCAGGCCAACCTTTTGCAGTTGCGGCCGATTGCTTGGAAAGTATGCAACTGCTCGGAGATATGGGCCCGGATCCTGTGCCAATATTAGAGGAGAAAAAAAATGGCTTACTCACATCTGGGAGTCCCAAGGCTGGAGCCGACATCAGGGCCTTTTTCAGTAGTTCAGAGGCCTGTATAGCTTCTTTATTCCTTTGAAGGTGTTTCTGTTCAGTGGTTGTTAGTGTGTACAGGAGTTTAACAAGCAGTCCAGCCACAGTCAGCACCACCCAGTCATTCCCAGGAGAATTTGTAACTCTCTCACTGTTTGCAATCTCAGAGTTTGCATATTGCCTCTTTTTGGGTTTGTCCCAAAGTCCTCTGTCCATCACTGACTTCGTAGCCCAGGTAAATCATCTTGCGCTGAATTATCTGGGCCTTCTCTTTGGATTCCCAATATCCCTGGAGTCCTAGAAAATTCAATAGACTCACTGTCCAGGTCATGCAAGCGTCCCTTGTCCTGGTGGCAATCAGGATATCGTTCACGTACTGCAACAGTTTTTCTTCCTCAAACGGGGCTTCTCAGGACTCAAGATCTTTTGCAAGTTGATTGCCAGGTATAGTAGGGCTGTTTTGAATTCTGCAGTAATACTGTCCAAGTAAGCTGATTTCTGCATCCACTTTTGAGATTCTCCCTTTCAAATGCAAATATTTTCTGGATGGCCTCATGGAGAGAGAGGCAAAAGAAGGCATCCTTCAGGTCTAAAATGGTAAACTAGGTTAGTTCAGGTGTCAATACAGTCAATAGAGTATATGGATTTGCCACCACCGGATAGAGGTCTTTATTATTTTATTTACAGCTCATAAGTTCTGGACCACTTAATATGATCCATCAGGCTTACAGACAGGTATTGGCCAAATTTCTTCCCTGTCTTCTCTCTTTAGGGGATCTTATTTAATTCTTACTGGCTTACCGGCTACTTGAGCCCACCCCGGCGTACCCGCTTCTCTCCCCACCAGTACCCAAAGCTTTAAATTCCTGCCAAACTCCAGCACTCTATCATACATTAAACAATTCACGGAGCACAGAACAAATTAACAACACACAACAATCAGAACTCCTCACTCACTCTGCAGTGATGCTGCATCTCAAACACACAGCCATTCATTTCAGGGCCAGCCCAACTCACACAGTGTTAGTTACGACCAGTCGAATTGGATCCACAATTTCCAATGTTACGGATATCCAAACCACACACAGTACCGGGCACATACAACACTTGAAATACGATGATAGCTATCCCCAGCTCCAGACGCCTTACAAGGTCTTGGAAAGCTATAGGGAATCCCTCCTCACAGCTCACCTCACTACGTGTCCCATTGGGCCCAACAATCCCAGGGGCAAGCAATCTAGCTCCTCGTCATCACGAGTGACGTCCCATGCACGACTTACAGACTCATCCCCTCTTTCCAATTCCCAGGGGCGAGCATTCTACCCCCCCGTCATCGCGTGTCCCATACACAACTTACAGACTCATCCCCTACCTCCCCTGCAGGTATCCGTATCCCCAAGTCACATACCTTGTCCACCGACTGATGGGCTGTCTCTCTCCCTGCAGCGATCGGATGGGGATGGGAGATTCTCCAGAGAAATAGTCCAGCGGCGCCTAGAATGTCCCACTCCCCACCAGTCCTGCAGCCGGACAGAGAGGGTGTCCCACCTGGGTCACCAAATTGTTTTGCAGAATCAAACTCTATAACTCCATTAAGGGTTATAAAGTAGGTATGCGTTTATTCACTGGCGGGTGCGAGGGGGTAATCCTCCTAACTCGCACACCGTATGGTCTAACAAATAGATAGTTATAGTGTAAAGACATGCCTATTCATAAGCGTCTATTACATATTAATGACCTTTCCCCGCTTCTTATTATAATTAGATTTGAGAAGCTTCTCCCATACTGGCGCAGGCGCGGTGTCGTGGTCTGGGGCTCAGGGCTGGAGTAGCCTTCATCTTCCTCATGAATCGTCCCTGAACCCAATCTGTGCGCAGGCGCGTTCTCATCCTGGTCGAGCTCCAAACTGCAGAGACAGGTGCAGTCAGCTTTCTGCTGTTGTGCACATTTCAGCTTTCCCTTATCAGTGAATGTCTGTGAATGAGCTCCTCCCTTATCAACATCCAGGGTGTTCAAGGCCCTTACTAGCAGACAGTGCGTATTTCAGCGAGCTAAGCCTTCTAAGTTTTTCTAACTTTTCCCCTATATCATATGCCCGCACATCAGCGGTCTGAAAAATCCTACAACAGCAGCTGGGATCATTTACCAATCAAGCACAGCTGATGGCTGCTGCCCTGACTGTAAACTAGGAGACAAAGATGTTCTGTTATAGATGCAGCAAGGAGAGACATTTTAAAAGAGACTGCCACATGCAATGCCAGTATAGAGGGCCTAAAATCTGCCCTCGGTCTGGAAAGGGTAAACATTTTGTCAGTTGGTGTAGATTAAAATGGGATAAGAATGGGATAGTATTGTCGAAAAACCAGGAGCAAAGCATGGTTCTGAGGCATGTGCCGACACAGATGCCTCCATGGCAAGCAGCAGCTCTCCCCTTAGAGCAAGAGCCAGTGGCAGTGCTGGGATGGATGTGATCACCACCACTGCAGTAGTGCTACAATCATCTGCAGTTCACACAATACCTCTGAACATAAAAGGACCATTGAGGGATGGCTTTACAGCCTTGTTATTAGAATGGTTATCAATAACTCGGTTGGGAATCTTTGTTTTACCTGGGGTCATAGATGCAGGCTTTACTGGAATAATTCAAGCAAGTGTTATAAACACTATTTTCACTAGTATTAATACCAAAGGATAGCCGGATAGTGTAATTAATTTTGTTCAAAGCAGCTATGTTCCAATCTGACTCCATAGAGCATGGCTCACAAGGTTTTGGGTCCACGGGAATCCCTGAAATACATTTGGTTTAGTCCTTACAAATTCAGCGTCCTATGTTGAAGTGCACATTAAGTTTTAAAAAAGGGGGAACATCTTAAAATGGTTGTAGTGCAACCCTTTGTTGTGCACATTCCACTAATCTTGTGGGGGAGAGATGTGCTGAGTGCAGTGGGAATAGCCATTGGAACCATGAACGAGTGAAAAATTGGGTGCATTGCAAATGTTAGTGGAGGAGCAAATAGATCAAGGGCATATAGTACCATTTAATAGTCCTTGGAACACACCTGTATTTGTGATGAAAAGAAATCTGGAAATTATTACATGACTTTTCTAGACAAACTATAGGAGGCCTTAAATAAGCAGGCAGGCAATATCGCCACTAGAGAAGTTTTGCTTAAACAATTAGCCTTAGAGAATGCAAAACCAGACTTAGTGCACTGTTAATTGCATGATCACCTGTTACAAAGATTGCTTGTTTTACCATAATTGACTGATGCTGAGTTTACGAGAGCAATGCAAGTAATAGCTTGGACATCTATGCCTCCTTGGTTTATACCAAAGGGCACTAGAATTACTCAACTGATTTGTTTTACAGCAATTGTACCCCATGCAGGAAATGGCATAAGGGGAGACGGAGACTTTGGCTCGACTGACCAGTCTGTGATTTTATGAACACAGAAACTACAAAAATCATGAACCTGCAAAGTACAACACTCACAGAGCAACAAAGAGCAATATTTTACTGGAATTGAAATACTTGTTCTGTTATTAACAGGTAGTCATAATCAACATTATATGGATGCATTGAACTAGCTTTGAAATGAGTGGCCGTGTGTGTGTGTGTGTGTGTTTGAAGCGCTTCAAACGTTTGTAAGATTTACAAATTGATTTTGATTAATCTTGGAAATACATCTCTGGGACCTTTCAATCTCAAATGTCCTCTAAGCCGGCAAACAGGTAGATTTACCTGGGGATCTTTGGAATGAAAGGCTTCAGAGGGAAAATATTTAAAATACCTAGCAAAACAAAAAAAAGGAAAAAATGAGAGAGAGAGAAAAAAATGGAAAAAGCACAGCCTTGTGGCTGTGTGTGCGAGTTCCTCCCCTTCTCCTAACTTTCTCCCTGAATGTGTTCTTTTCAGCTTCTCGGAAGTCCAGAGGAGTTAACTGTGTTGTCTCTCTAGGGGAATGCCAATTTGTGAGAACACTCTGCATTCCAGTGTCCCTTATCAGATCAGCAACTGCTGGGCCCTAGCACAGACAACCATTGGGGATATTAGACCAATGAATAGAGGAAAACTAAAAAGATTTATTATGAATTATTCAGTGGATATTTTACCACATTAACCTTAAAAAAAAAACCACATAGCAGCTAGAGTTGAAATGATTACAATGATAATCACCAAGGGAAGAAAAAGAAGTGTTCAGTTATTAGGTCAGGACCCGACAATCAATTATATCCCAATGACAAAAGAATATGTTAAATGGTGCATGGCAAATAGTTTGAATTTACAAGTAGCTCTAACAGATTATCCAGGAAGTATTGATATCCACTTACTGAGTCATAAATTGTTTTCCTCTTTACAAACATTACAAATAGAACAGAAGCCCTTATGTAGAGACCAACCAGTTGACGGCCCTACAATATTTACTGATGGCTCAGGAAAAACAGGAAGAGCAGTACTAACGTGGAAAGAAAATGGACAGTGGGCAAATAAAGTGTATATAATAGAAGGATCAACACTAATAGTGGAATTCTATGCAGTGCTAAAGCCTTTGAACGGCATCACAGTCCCTTTAATTTAGTTACAGATTCACAATATGTAGCCAGAGTAGTGCAGCGTATAGAAAGAGGATGGTTAAAACAGATAAACAATGAGTGCTTGTTTTTAATGTTAAAGCAGTTATGGTTTCAAGTCACAACTAGAAAAGTAGAATTTTATGTGATGCATATTCGGAATCACACATCACTTCCAGGATTTATAGTCGAAGGGAACAGAATAGGAGACAGACTGACAGCAGGGCCAGTCCAAGGCCCACTACCAAACATTATTCAACAAGCGCTAACGTCACATAATCTTATCACCAGTCTGCCAAGACACTGCGTAGGCAATTTAAAATTTCAATAGAATTAGCCCAGAACATAATAAAATATGCCCAGATTGTCAACAAATAACACCATTACAGCCTAGAGGAGCCAACCCGAGGGGATTAAGCACAAATTTGGCATACACATACAGGAATTTGGAAGACTGAGATATGTACATGTTTTGATTGACACGTATTCAAATGCGATATGGGCAACAGCACATACAGGGGAATCTTTAAGGGAAATAGTGAACTCACACAGGTAAAAATAGACAATGGGCCAGGATATGTAAGTGACCGACTTAAAACGTTTTTCAAACCTGGGGAATAACACGTCACAGGCATACCACATTCTCCACAAGGACAGGTGGTAGTAGAGCGAGCCTATCAGATGCTGAAAAATATGTTGTTAAAACAAAAAGGGGGAATGAAGGGTGAAGCACCATAGAACAGATTAGGGAAAGCATTGTATGCATTAAATTACTTAAATGTGCGAGAGAATCAGGGAACAGAACAATCATCTATAGTCAGGCATTTTTTCATCTTCACAAACAGAGGGTCAGCAGCTCAACAAGGAAGGAGCCAAGGTATTATTAAAATCTTTGGAATCAGGCTGATGGGAAGGACCATATCAGTTAATAACATGGGGTCAAGTATATGCTTGTGTTTCCACAGGTCAAGGACCCAAGTGGATGCCAGCATGGTGTGTCTGTCCGTATTTAAGCAGAAATGGTAATTATGATGAAGATGACAGCGATACTAATATGGACAGCAATAATGCTGGGGCTGTATCAGCACTCATGGACTGGACAAGAAGTTTGAAGATGAACGCTGGTTGAAAATCTTGTTATAAAGGATTTTGGGGTCAGAAAACTCGTTTGATGGATTAGGCCTGATGAGCTAGGTAAAGGCTTTAATCAAAATTACTTTTCTTTGCATTAGTATACTTCTGTGTATCTGTAGTAAGATATTTCTATGCCTAATCATGTGTCTATCATGTTTTCCATGAAAGGTACAATGAGCAATTGATAGTTCATGATGTTTGTAAACAAAGAAGGGGGAGATGCGGGCATAAAAGATTTCACTGTGGCATGTATGCTGGGACAAGCGGCCGATGCCTTGGCATACCCGTGATATTAGCAGCAAGCACACAGCATACGGCCAGTGTTCTCATGCTTGCTAGCTTGTTGAGACCTTGGAATCCTTATTAAGACCTGTGAGTTAATAAGAAAGGAATGCGCTCAGCGGAAAACATGAAGATAAGGGGCACATCTGTGGAAAACAGTGGGTCGCACTCTATCGTTGTACTGCAGGATTCTCACGGGTACAAATTCACTGGGATAGCTGTTACTGGATACAGAAACACTATATATGGTTTGCATTCTCTCAATAAAGTGGATCTCGCTTGTTGCCTCATTGACAGGGTCCGTGCCTTAATTGCTGCAGTGTCTTCTCTCCATTCCCCACCTGCTTACTCTCATGCATTGTAATTTGCTTAGGTAATTACTGAGCTGGAACATGTATGGCACCTGATATTTATATTTATGCAAAGAAACATGAGACTAGGAAAAAAATGTAACTGCTTATTCTAATAGCATGTCATGCAATAACAATAGGGTTTAGATTCCCTGTAAGAGAGAACAAGAAAGCCCAATCTTATTCTTTCATGACTGATTACAGTGTGTGCCAGGATGCAGCCAGGCACTGTATATCCTGCAAGCCCCAGCAGACCAACAAAGGGGAGTGAACTCATATCAGTGGCTTGCTGCTGCAGATAGGTAATTTCCATTTCTCCAGGATGAACTGCTAGTGTACTTGATCTTTAAGAGAAGTCCCTGGACAGCTCACTCTTGATCCCACCATGTTTCTGGTGAAGCAGGACTCCAGAAGGGTAACACCAAGTAATGGAGTGAGAAATATAGTATTAAAATATTTTGTTTAGGGCAACAGAGTATGTACTTGTTAATCATATACACCAAACAGATCCATCTCACTTGTTAGTTTACTATTGTGACTACATAGCTAGGTGGATGTTGGTGATGTTCAAACTTGGGAAAAGAAGCATATAACTGTTTCATGAATACATATATGTGTAAGAGAGACAAAAGACATGGAGACACTCTGGCATTCTAAGGTATGGAGAGGTGGTGGGGTAGCCCTGCATGTTAGGGAATGTTTTAACTGTTCAGAGCTTGACAATGGTGATAAAAGAGTTGAGTGTTTATGGGTAAGAATCAGGGGGAAGGCCAACAAGACAGATAACATGGTTAGAGTCTGTTACAGACCACTCATCCAGGGTGAAGAGGAAGACGAAATATTCTTTAAGCAGCTGTGAGAAGCCTCATGATCTCTAGCCCTTGTCCTCATGGGGGACTTCAACTTAACAGATGTCTGCTGGAAATACAATACGGTGGAGAGGAAAGAGTCTAGGATGTTTCTGGAGTGTGGCAGATAACTTCCTGACACAGCTGGTGAGTGAACCTACTAGGGAAGGTGCCCCGCTGGACTTGTTGTTTGTGAACAGAGAAGGCCCTGTGGGAGATGTGATGGTTGGAGTCTGCCTTGGGCACAGTGATCATGAGATGATAGAGTTTTTGATTCATGGAGAAGTGAGGAAAGGGGTCAGCAGAACTGCTGCCTTGTACTTCTGGAGGACAGACTTTGGCCTGTTTAGGGGCTTCGTTGACAGTCTTTTGAGAGGCAGTCCTGAGGGCAAAGGGGTTCAGGAAGGCTGGACATTCTTCAAGGAGGAATTCTTAAAGACACAAGAGCAGACTGTCCCTATGTGCCAAAAGAGGAGCTGGCAGGGAAGGAGACTGGCCTGACTGAACAGAGAGCTCTGGCTGGGACTCAGGAAAAAAAGAAGAGTTCATGATGTTTGGAAGAAGGGGCAGGCAACTCAGGAGGACTACAAAGAAGTTGTGAGGAGGGAAAAAATTAGAAGGCAAAAGCCCAAATAGAACTTAATTTGGCTACTCAGACAAAGGACAATAAAAAATGTTTCTATAAATACATTAACAACATAAAGAGGGCAAAGGACAATTTCCAGCCTTTATTGGATGCAGAGGGAAACATAGTGACAAAGGATGAGGAAAAGGATGAGGTACTTTGCAGGCATAAAAGATTCCACTGCCGTGTGTATGTCAAGGCAAGCGGCCGATGCTTTGGCATGCCCACAGTATCAGCAGCAAGCACAGAGCAAGCAGCCAATGCTCTCATGCTCGCTAGCCTGAGACCTTGGAATCATTAGCGTAACAACCATGGGATAGTAAGAAAACAATGAGTAAGACAAACTAGCAAAGAGGAAAACATGAAGATAAGGGGCATATCTGTAGCAAGTAGTCATTGCACTTCATCACTGTAGTCTGGGATCTTTAGAAGTGGAAATTCACTGGGGTAGCTGCTAGCTAGGTAGAGAAACACTATATAAGGCTTTGCCTCTGCACAATAAAGGAATTTTGTTACACCCCTTAAATGGAGTCCATGTCTTAATCACTACAGTACTTAATGCCTTTTTTACCTCAGCCTTTAATAGCAAGATCAGATGCTCTCTGGGTACCCAGCCCCCTGAGCTGGAAGACAGAGATGGGGAGCAGAACAAAGCCATCATAATCCAAGAGGAAAAGGTTATTTACCTGCTACACCACTTAGACACACGCAAGTCTATGGGGCCAGATGGGATCCACCCAAGGGCCAAGTCTATGAATGATAACAAAAAATCTTTCTATAAATACATTAATAATAAAAGGAGGACCAGGGAGAATATTCAGTCCCTATTGGATGCAAATGGAACAACAGTGAAAGGGGATAATGACAAGGCTGAGGTACTTAATGCCTTCTTTGCCTCAGTCTTTAACAGCAAGGAAGGTTGTTCCCTCTGTGTACAAACCCAGGAGTTAGAGGAGCAAAATGAGGCTCCCATGATCCAAGAGGAGGCGGTCAGAGCCTTGCTTGCCCGGCTAGACACCCACAAGTCCATGGGGCCGGATGGGATCAACACAAGAGTATTGAGGGAGCTGGTGAACGTGCTTGCCAAACCCCTTTCCATCATCTTCCAGCAGTCCTGGAAGACTGGGGAAGTTCCACTGGACTGGAGGCTGGCTGATGTTGTGCCCATCTACAAGAAGGGTTGCAGGGAGGATCCAGGGAACTACACGCCTGTCAGTCTGACCTCAGCGCCAGGGAAAGTCATGGGATAGGTGATCTTGAGTGCTATCATGAAGCACATGCAAGAGAACCGGGTGATCAGGCCCAGTCAACACAGGTTCACAAAAGGCAGGTCTTGCCAAACTAACCTGATCGCCTTGTATGACAAAGTGACTCGGCTGCTGGATGAGGGAAAGGCTGTGGATGTGGTCTTCCTGGACTTCAGAAAAGCCTTTGACACAGTTTCTCACAGCATTCTGCTAAGAAACTGTCAGCCTCTGGCCTGGACAGGCGCACACTCTCCTGGGTGGAAAACTGGTTGGACAGCCGGGCCCAGAGAGTGGTGGTAAATGGCGTTAAATCCAGCTGGAGGCCAGTGACAAGTGGGGTTCCCCAGGGCTCAGTGCTGGGTCCAGCCCTGTTCAATGTCTTTATCAATGACCTGAATGAAGGCATTGAGTGCACCCTTAGCAAGCTTGCGGATGACACTAAACTAGGTGGAAGTGTCGATCTGCTGGAGGGTAGGGAGGCTCTGCAAAGGGATCTGAACAGGCTGGACCGCTGGGCTGAGACCAATGGCATGAGGTTTAATAAGGCCAAATGCCGGGTCCTGCACTTTGGGCACAACAACCCTATGCAGTGCTACAGACTAGGAGAAGTCTGGCTAAAAAGCTGCCTGGAGGAGAAAGACCTGGGGGTGTTGGTTGACAGCCGAATGAACATGAGCCAGCAGTGTGCCCAGGTGGCCAAGAAGGCCAATGGCATCTTGGCTTATATCAGAAACGACGTGACCAGCAGGTCCAGGGAGGTTATTCTCCCTCTGTACTCGGCACTGGTGAGACTGCTCCTCGAGTACTGTGTTCATTTCTGGGCCCCTCACCACAGGAAGGATGTTGAAGCTCTGGAGTATGTCCAGAGAAGAGTGACAAAGCTGGTGAAGGGGCTGGAGAACAAACCTTACGAGGAGCCTGCTGAAGGAACTGTAGTTGTTTAGCCTGGAGAAGAGGAGGCTGAGGGGAGACCTCATTGCTTTCTACAATTACCTGAAAGGAGGTTGTGGAGAGCAGGGAGCTGGCCTCTTCTCCCAAGTGACAGGGGACAGGACAAGAGGGAATGGCCTCAAGCTCCGGCAGGGGAGGTTCAGGCTGGATATCAGGAAAAAATTTTTCATGTAAAGTGTCATTGGGCACTGGCAGAGGCTGCCCAGGGAGGTGTTTGAGTCACCTTCCCTGGAGGTGTTTAAAAGACGGGTGGATGAGGTGCTGAGGGGCATGGTTTAGTGATTGATAGGAATGGTTGGACTCGATGATCCTGTGCATCTTTTCCAACCTAGTTTTTCTGTGATTCTGTGAAATGGGATGCCCATGTACAAGAAGGGCCGGAAGGAGGATCTGGGAAACTACTAGGCCTGTCAGTCTAACCTCAGTACTGGGGAAGTTTATAGAGCAGATCATTTTGAGTGCCATCACGTGGCATATACAGGACAACCAGGTGATCAGGCCCAGTCAGCCCGGGTTTAAGAAATTTAGGTCCTCCTTGATTAACCCGTTCTACCTGGTCTTCTGTAAAGCCTTTCACACAGTCCCCTGCAACATCCTTCTCTCTAAATTGGACAGATATTGATTTGATGGGTAGACTGTTCAGTAGATACAAAAGTGGTTGCAGGGTTGTATTCAGAGAGCAGTGGTCAATGTCTCGATGTCCAGATGGAGATCCGTGACAAGTGATGTCCCTCAGGGGTCCATACTGGGACCAGTGCTGTTCAATATCTTCATCAATGATATTGACAGCGAAATCAAGCGAACCCTCAGCAAGTTTGAGGATGACACCAAGATGAGTGGTGCCCTTGCAACACTGTAAGGACGGGATGTCATCCAGAGGAATCTGGACAGGCTGGAGAAGTGGGCCTCTGAGAACCTCATGAGGTTCAACAAGGCAAAGTGCAAGGTCCTACACCTCGGTCAGGGCAATCCCCAATTTCAGTACAGGATAGCGGATGATGTGATTGAGAGCAGCCCTGCAGAGAAGGGCTTGGAGGTTCTGGTTGATGAGATGCTTGACATGAGCTGGCAACGTGCGCTCGCAACCCAGAAGGCCAACTGTATCCTGGGTTGCATCAGAAGAAGCGTGGCCAGCAGGTCGAGGGAGGTGATTCTACCCCTCTATTCCTCTCTTGTGAGACCTCATCTGTAGGACTGTGTCCATTTCTGGAATCCTCAATGTAAGAAGTAAATGGAACTGTTGGAATGGGTCCAGAGGAAGGCTACGAAGATGATCAGAGAGCTGGAGCCCCTCCCATATGAGGACAGGCTGAGAGAGTTGGGCTTGTTCAGCTTGGAGAAGAGAAGGCTCTGAGGAGATCTTATAGCGGCCGTCCAATACCTAAAGGGGACCTACAAGAAAGCTGAGGAGGGACTGTTCACAAAGGCTTGTAGTGATAGGATGAGGGGGAATGGGTATAAACTGGAGAGGGGCAGATTTAGACTAGACATGAGGAAGAATTTCTTCACCATGAGAATGGTGAGGCACTGGAACAGGTTGCCAAGTGAAGTAGAATAACTATACCTGTTGTCCAGCGGATTGTTTATCAGGACTCCCTACAACTTATCCCAAGTCAAGAACTCCTTTTTCTCTCTTTCTCTCTTTCTCTTTCAAAACAAAAAGCTTTAAGAAGGTTTTCTGTGAACTAGGCATTATTGAACTGATCAGTTGTTTACAAATGGATTTTTTTTTTTTGTGGTTTAGACCAGATCTTGCTGCTGAAGTGTTGGTAAGCTAATAGACTAAGACTGAATATGTTAATATGATTACTATTAATCATATTAATGATTATTTAATGATTAATATGATTCAGACCAGAACACCTATATTTAAATAATGTATTTATTAAAGTAGTACTTAGAATGAGTCTCATATTTCCATGATGCAGAGATAACAAACTCATTTCTTTCTCTTAAAACAGAGTATATTAGCTTTTCCAATTAATTTGCAGTGTTGTTAGAAGATGGTGCTTATTACACATAAGAGAAGCATACATGATCCTAAATGGGTGCTGCTACTGCTCTGTGGCATCAGTGCCTGCAGTGCAGATAAAGCAGGAAGTACTGAAATTGGGAGGAAATTAAATTCTGGCATGATTTAACTTGTTTTTGTTGTTTTTTAATGATTAAAGATAACACTTTTCTCATCTCTACAGCACTAATTTTATACTACATATATTTATATATATTTTGGTAAGGAGTGTTCTAAGCATCTCTAACTAAAAAGAGAAGGAAGATCCTTTTATTGTATAAGAATGCTTGTCTTGTAGCAGTTTGCAGATATTTTCATATCTAGAGATGAAAGCAAATGTGAGAATGCCAGGCTGAGACACTGGCTACATCCTGCAGTCCATATTCAAGCCAAACTCCAGTCCACCATGTCACTATAGTGTTTTGTAGTATAACAACCTGTGGGACAAAATCAAATTTGGATGTCACAGACTGCACAAATACCAAAATGCCACCTCCTATCTTATCCTATAGACATTCTACGTTTATAACATGGTGCAAGAGTTTTTAGTGAAAGGAGGAAACATAAGGGAATACAGTATGAACAGGGTTTACACAGCAGACAGTAGCTTTCTCATCTGCTTAGTTGCTATCAGTTGGCACAGTTATGTAGTGCTACAAGTTCAATCAGACTAATTATAGGTTCAGTTATGATTCGTTTGCATTACTCACAATGTTCCAAACCCTCAGCTGTCCCAGCCAGAAGATGAATATTTTTGGTAAAATTTGCAGAATGTATGTGCAACTTTTTTTTAACTTTTAATAAAGTTTGAATGAAGTAAGGCTGAAATTAAACTGTTCTGTATGCTCCTTTTATAAAAACATTAGGATGGCTGTGATATGCATCAGATTTGCTTCTTCATTTTATTAATGCTTTGATACCAACGTACCTCCAGGACTTATGTTGCAAGTGCTTTAGGCGTGTGGACAGTCATTTGGTTGTTTTTACAGCATCCAGCATGCCAGAAGTGGAGGACTGGACAAGTGTCAGTGCTGAGGGAGCATGTATAACAGATGACTGGAAAGGAGCAGAGTCAGTTCCATCTTAATCAGATGGGATGTGAGATCCAGCCCATCTTTGCCTTCGTTGGATAGCTTGTGCAAATTCACACTACCCTCATCATTTCTGCTCATGCTTTTCTTTCCCAGTGTGCTTGTTTCTCCTCTGTGCCCACCCTACTGCAGGACCAGAGGTGGGTGGGTTACATTACAGTTGACACTTTCCTCTACGCTACATTTAGCCTTTACATACTTGTTGGGCAAAGCCCTTGACTAGTGCTTGGACTCTCTCCACTTCTTTCCACTAAAACTGAACAGATTCTTTAAATACTAATGCTGTGCTTTGGGTTTCCCAAGTTCTAAAAGGGACACTAAAATTATGTTAAACTTGACTTGCTGATGTTCCTAAACAAACTGCTGTATCCTCTGTTTTTCTGGTTTGAATAGCAAGAGCAGACCAGTTTCACTTGCAGGTTCTCACTGATCAACACAGCATTATTTTTCTTTCCAGAACAGCACTATTTTTTTAATCATTACAATTGTTAGATTCACCTAATCTTCCTCCTTTCAACCTCTCTAACACTAAAAATAACAATAAACCTGAAATCTATCAATGAAGCACAGACTGTTCCTATGTTGTCTCATCAGAGAACTGTGACACTGTTTAGTCCATGATACCAAAAGTAAGGCAATACAGTAACTGATTTGAAGCTTTTAATATCCTGTTTTTATTAAAAGTTTTTCTCCATTCCTTTATACAAAATAATTTTGAGATTTTTCATGTCTAAGTCACAGGTATTGCAATATCACTTCCCACACTTTTACATATTTACTGGGTCTTAAAGCTATTGTTTTATTAATATGACAGATACTGATGAAATAGAAATGTGGAACTTGTGCACAGTATAGAACCAGAAGTAGTACACAAAACAGGCATAGAGATATTGTATGTTTATTTAACGAATTTCTGTTTTTCATTCTGATAATATCTTGAAGAAATCAGGACTAATGCAGTTCTCATGAAATTTTCTACAAATTATCTTGAGGCAAGTATGGGGTAATTGAGTGTTGAAAAACTGTACCACAGAAACAGCCCTAGAAAAGTACAGTTGCTACCACTAAGGAAGTTGTAACATGTAAATACTTAAAGTGCATCTTTGAAATATAATGATACATGAATTCCTAGTCTAAACATCATCAGCACAAGAACATTTATTGGCATGGGTGGAAACATTTTGGGGACATGGAGCTTGTTTCTTTTTCTCTTTGTTTTGTTTAAAGTGAAATATAGCACTAAAAATGCAACATGAAGCTGGTCTCTGGCTTGGAGAATTCCAGAAAATCCTCGACCTGGTCAATGGTCTATCAATATTTTTGTCCTGTTGAGTCCGGCTGGAAAACAACTTTGCCTAAATGCATACCACTCCTGTGAAGAAAGTAGTGTATTATTTAGCCCTAAACAAATGAGACTGCGCTAAGCAGATTGGCAGATGAGGAGACCATTAAAAGATGAAAAGGAATCACAGAGTCTTTTTTGGTTTGAATATTTGATTATTCTTTAGAAGAATACAGAGTGGAAGACATCCACATATTGTTTTTATCAAAAGTAATGCAATCCTCTCCTAATCTTCATTTTAGGGGGCTAAGTAATCCAACTTATGGAAATATTTTTGGTTTGCTGCTTTTTACCTTACTTATCTACACTCAGGTTTTTAAAGCACTCAAGACAGCCAGATCCTACATCCAGATATCTCTACCAAAAATTATGCCTTACAGAAAAAATCTGTTATTTTTTTTCCCCTACCTGAAATTTTGTCTTTCAGTTCTGTGAGGATGTGTATTGGGTTTGTGTAGTAAGGTTTTGGTGTCCAGGAGGCTAAAGGGATGGCTTCTGTAACAAGATGACAGAAGCTGCCCCTAAATCTGACAGAGCCAGTGCCAGTCGGCTCCAAGGCGGACCTACCGCTGGCCAAGGTTGAGCCAAACAGCAATGGTGGTAGCACCTCTGTGAGAACATATTTAAGAAGGGGGAAAAAACTGCTGCACAACAGCAGCTGGGAGAGAGGAATGAGAATATGAGAGAGAAACAACCCTGCAGACACCAAAGTCCACGGTGGAGCAGATATCCACCTTCAGCACATGGAGGACCCCCTGCTGGAGTAGATGGATGTGCCCTGAAGGAAGCTGTGACCCCCATGGAAAGCCTGCATTGGAGCAGGCTCCTGGTAGGACCTGTGACCCTGTGGAGAGAGGATCCCATGCTGGAGCAGGTTTCCTGGCAGGACTTGTGACCCGGGGGGGATCCATGCTGGAGCAATCTGTTCCTAAAGGACTGCACCCCATGGAAAGGACCCACACTGGAGCAGTTTGTGAAGAACTGCAGCCTGTGGGAAGAACCTACACTGGAGAAGTTTGTGGACAACGCTGGAGCAGGGAATGAGCATGTGGAAGAAGGAGCAGCAGAGACAATGTGTGATGAACTGACTGCAACCCCCATTCCCTGCCTTCCTGTGCTGCTCAAAGGAAGGAGGTAGAGAGCTGGGGAGTGAAATTGAGCCTGAGAAGATAGGAGGGGTGGGGGGAAGGTGTTCTAACATTTGGTTTTATTTCTCATTATCCTGCTTGGATTTGATTGGTAATAAATTAAATTAATTTCCCCAAGTCAAGTCTGTTTTGCTGTGCTGAGTGATTTCCCTGTCCTTATCTCAACTCATGAGAATTTCCATCATATTTTCTCTCCTCCCTGTCTAACTGAGGAGGGGGAGTGATAGAGCAGCTTGGTGGACATCTGGCATCCAGCCAAGGTCAACCCATCATAGGATGTTACTAGCTGGTGGTAGTACATTACATTTCCTTTGCCATCACAGACTGCTCACAGGCTATCACCTTCTACCAGAGTCCCAGGGTATCATATATGGAAAGTTTAAGGGTTTTTTGATGAAAGGGTGTTTTACCACACTGGACTTTTAGCACTAAGCACAATCAGCATGAAAGCCCAAACTCTCAAATACTCTGTGAAATCAAGTTTTACTCAAGTTGTTACAGCAAGAAAGAAAACGAATGATTAGCAGTGATCAACAACAAGGTAACACTAACAGCTTTTAAAGGCATTGCGTCTAATCATTACCATAAGAGAATAAGTATAGTCATTAAGAAAGATAGATCTCTAATTGCTTCTTTATCATCATCCAGATCCACAGTCACCAGAGGGGGCCTTTTTTTTGCAGTGAGGATTTGGAGAGCCTGTCCCAGCAACTGGGGTCCCCACACAGTGCATCCACTCATAGGTAAGGTCTCCCACCACTGCTGTGAGGGGTCCAGCTTTTAAATTGTTGAATAAACAACTTGCATCACCCCAAAAAACATGGAGCCTCTGACCCCAGCTGCTTACTGTCTCTCTTTCTCATGCTTTCTTGCACCAAAAATAGCACAGCACAATCACACTGATAATAAAACACTTTCTCACACTCTTATGTATTAAGAATAGCACAGCACGATTCCACTGATCATAGCAATGTGAGAAGTTACAGATTGAACAGAGCACATAGCAATGTAATATGAATCATCCATGGGTCACCCACATTGCTCTAGGCCTGTTGATCAGGCCCCGTCACTTCATTCAGTCCTCTGACTCATGGAGAATTCATGTCCTGAATAATTCATTCATTCACAATCTAAGTGTGATATAAAAATTGTCTAAATATGAATCATCCATGGGTCACCTATATCTTTCCAGGCCTGTCAATCAGTCCCTGTCACTTCAAAGGGGCTTTATAAATATGTTTAATAGTATATTTTGATTCAGTGAGAAACAGTGTATCAGATCATTTGTTTCATTAAGGTATGAGCCTCAGAACCAACTGATTCAATGATACAGGATAAGCATGGTTTCTAAAAAACTTGATAAATGAAGTCTAAATTAATGGGATCAAAAGAGATGTTTATCTAATTTTCTTTATGCACAATTACTTCTGTAAATGCTGGAGCTTTGTTTCATGCAATTTCTGTGGTACTGAATACTCTCAAGGATGTGATGATAGTGAGGAACTCTTCTGCATATATTGGCGGTGTTTGACACATATCAGGCATATCATTGAATGAATGTAGTTTTTTAGATTAAAACTTAAATTTGGATATTTAAGGCAATATAAGTAAAAAGCCATTCAAGAAAACTAAAAGACTCCTTTTAAATTATAGCTTTATTATCACAGGCTTATTAAAATAATTCTCAGCAAAATTTCCTTCCAAGGAACAGAACATTGAATTAAAAGAAAAGTAATTCTGAATCATGTGCTAAGATACCCAGTAGTGGTTAAATTTAATCAGTAAGCATTGCATCTAATGAGTTCAGTTGTGGAGCTACCCAATTAATGAATCCTTGCTATGGAGGAGTTAGTCTGAAATAAATGCATACTACCAAGAAAGAACTAGCTATTTAATCAACTCTGTTAAGACACTTAATTTTTTTAATCTGTTATTACCTAAAGCTGCTACATAATGACTAAAATGTAAAAACAGTTCCAGTAAAAACAGGAACTGAGACATCTGTTTTACTACAGGTAATTTCTCTTGAACAATTACAAGGTACATTTTCTTTGGTATTGGTTTATCCTTACTAAATTATTTAAAATAAAATAAATAAAAAGGATGGAACAAAAGCTTGAATAACTGATAAACTAACAGTGAAGAAATCTTCTTAATTTAACATTGTCAAATGTGTTGAGCAGCAAAGCAGCATGGAAAACAGAGTGGGAGAAACAGAAAATTTAAAAATGATGTAAGCTTTAAATAAAACATAAAAACATTTTGTGTGTATGTGTGTGGGGAGAGGACCATTACACATGGCTCAGTGTTTGATATATGGCATGCAATTACAGGAAGTTTGTAGAAGGTGCCATAATATCTGTCAATTATCAGCAGGCAGAAAATGCAGATAACATACATAATTCATCAGCATACTGCCCTTGGTCATTAAGCCAACTGATTTATCTCCATAACATAATTGATTATTCAAAAGAAGACATTTAAATTAAAATTAAATACTGTTACCTCTTCCAAATGTGTTCAGTTATTTTACTGTTCAGATGTATATATATGCATTGCTAAATGTTAGCAATGAAAACTACAACTTCACAAATTTATAAGTGCATACAAATCTGTTGTATCATGAGGAAAAAAAGAGGTGTTATCAATATCAGTCAGTGCTTACATTCTTGCATGAGAGAATGTTAGCCAATTCTGACTTTTAGTAGAAAAAATTTACCAATTAAAACTGCCCTCTATGTTAGAGAGTGCTTTGATAGCCTTGAGCTCAGTGGTGGTGATGATAAGGTTGAGTGTCTATGGATAAAAATCAGTGGAACGCCCAATAAGGCAGATATCGTGGTGGGAGTCTGCTATAGACCACCCAGCCAGGATGAGGAGGCTGATGAGTTATTCTATAAGCAACTGGGAGAAGTCTCACGATCGCTAGCCCTTGTCCTTACCAGTCATCTGCTGGAAGCATAATACAGCAGAGAGGAAACAGTCCAGGAGGTTTCTTGGAGTGTGTGGAAGACAACTTCCTGACACAACTGGTGAGTGAATCAACTAGGGAAGGTGCCCCACTGGACCTGCTGTTTGTGAACAGAGAAGGCCTTGTGGGAGATGTGATAGTTGGAGAACGCCTAGGGCACAGTGATCGTGAGATGACAGAATTCTCGATTCTTGGAAAAGTAAGGAGGGGGGTCAGCAGAATGTCCACCTTGGACTGCTGGAGGGCAGACTTTGGTCTGTTCAGAAGTCTGGTTGACAAAGTCCCTTAGGAGGCAGTCCCAAAGGGTAAAGGAGCCCAAGAGAGCTGGATGCTCTTTAAGAAGGAATTACTGGTGGCGCAAGAGCAGGCCATCCCCATGTGCCAGAAAATGAGCCGGCAGGGAAGAAAACCAACCTGGCTGAGCAGAGAGATCTGGGTGTATCTCAGAAAAACAGGAAAGTCTATCAGCTTTGGAAGAAGGGGAAGGCATCTCAGGAGGACTACAAGGATGAAGTGAGCTCATGTAGAGAGAAAATCAGAAGGGCTAAAGCCCAACAAAAACTTAGATTGGCCAGTTCTGTGAAAGATAACAGAATATGTTTTTATAAATATATCAGCAACAAAAGGAGGGCCAAGGAGAATCTCCATCCTTTACTGGACACACGAGGGACATTAGTGACAAAGGATGAGGATAAGGCAGAGGTACTTAATGCCGCCTTTGCCTCAATCTTTAATAGTAAGGTCAGCTGTTCTCTGGGTACTCAGCCTCCTGAGCGAGAAGACAGGGAGGGGGAGCACAACAAAGCTCCCATGATACAAGAGGAAATTGTTAGAGACCTTGGCCAACTAGACATTCACAAGTCTATGGGGCTGGATGGGATCCACCCAAGGCTATTGAGGGAGCTGGTGGAGGTGCTCACCAAACTCCTTTTGATCATCTACCAGCAGTCCTGGATGACTGGGGAAGTTCCACTTGACTGAAGGCTGGTGAATGTGACACCTATTTACAAGAAGGGCCAGAGGGAGGATCCAGGGAACTACAGACCTGTCATTCTGACCTCGTTGCCAGGGAAGGTCATGGAGCAGGTCATCTTGAGTGCTCTCACACAGCACATGCAAGACAACCAGGTGATCAGGACCAGTCAACACGGGTTTATGAAAGGCAGGTCTGTCCAAACTAACCTGATCGCCTTCTATGACAAGGTGACCTGCTTGATGGATGAGGGAAAGGCTGTGGATGTAGTGAACCTGGACTTCACTAAAGCCTTTGACACGGTTTCTCACAGCATTCTGATTGAGAAACTGGTTGCCATTGGCCTGGACAAGTGCATCCTCTGCTGGGTAAAAAACTGGCTGGATGTCCGGGCCCAGAGAGTTGTGAATGGAGTTAAATCCAGTTGGAGGCTGGTTACAAGTGGTGTCCCCAGGGCTCAGTGCTGAGACCAATCCTGTTCAATATCCTTATCAATTACCTGGATGAGGGGATCCAGTGCACCCTTAGCAAGTTTGAGGACAACACTATATAGGGAGGAAATGTCGATCTGCTGGAGGGTAGGGAGGCTCCGCAGAGGGATCTGAACATGCTGGGTCAATGGGATGAGGCCAACGGGATAAAGTTTAACAAGGCCAAGTGCCGAGTCCTGCACTTGGGACACAAAAAACCTGTGCAGAGCTACAGGCTTGGGGAAGAGTGACTGGAAAGCTGCCTGGCAGAGAAGGACCTGGGGGTGCTGGTTGACAGCTGACTGAACATGAGCCAGCAGTGTGCCCAGGTGGCCAAGAAAGCCAATAGCATCTTGGCTTGTATCAGAAAAGGTGTGGCCAGCAGGACCAGGGAAGTGATTCTGCCCCTGTACTCAGGGCTGATGAGGCCACACCTGTGTTCAGTTTTGGGCCCCTCACTACAAGAAGGCCATTGAGGACCTGGAGCATGTCCAGATAAGGGCAATGAAGCTGGTGAAGGGGCTGGAGGAGTGGGGTTGTTTAGCTTGGAGAAAAGGAGGCTGACTGGAGACCTTATCATTGTCTACAACTACCTGAAAGGAAGGTATAGTGAGATGGGGTTGGTCTTCTCTCCCGAGTGACAGGCAATAGGACGAGAGGAAATGGCCTCAAGTTGTACCAGGGGAGGTTCAGATGAGAAATCAGGAAAAAATTTCTTCACCAAAAGGGTTATCAGGCACTGGCAGAGGCTGCCCAGGGAGGTGGTTGAATCCCCATCCCTGGAGGTATTTAAAAGATGGGTAGATGAGGTGCTCAGGGATATGGTTTTGTAGTGGACAGGTACAGTTGGACTCAATGATCTCAAAGGTCTTTTCCAACTAAGTGATTCTATGATTCATGACACTACTGTGGCTTTTCCTTGTCTTGATTTCTTAATATCATGCAATTTATTAGCTTCTTCAAAACAGGACAGCAAAACACAGGGTCCTTTGTGATGCTTTTTTTTTTTTTAAACACATGCCTTCCTCATCAGTATCAAAGTAAATAAAGAGTTTGGGAGACTTGTATAGTATACTGAGGCCAACTTTGCAGCAAAAGGCTGTTAAGAAGTATTTCTATGAAATATAAGGTTCAAGCTTGGAGGAAACAACAGAAATTTCAGATGATCAGTCATAAAGAAAAATGAGTGGCAACAGTTACAAACATCCAATTCTTGTTAGGGACTACTTGGAACGCTGATCTCATTCAAATCTGCTCCCCAACTTATTTTAAATTTCTTACATAATTGTATTCTGTTTTCAAGTTCTTGTCACTGCACAGAGGAGCCTTTTGTATAAGTTCATATTCAGGTCGAGTTTGGCGAGGCTTCATAGCTATCAAACAGAATGTTGTCCTTCTGTCAGTGTGGTTTTGCCCTAAGCTGCAAGAAGGCTGAAGTAGCTATTGTAAAGGATCTTTGTGGTTTTTATTACTTGCAGAAAGGAAGATTTGAACCAGGCAAGGATATAATTTTATCTTTCTATGCACAAAGACGGAATTGGTTTGCTGTAAACAATAATAAGCTGATGTTACTAATTACTTCTGCACTTTTTATTTGAAGGACTAAATATCTCTTTACAAACAAGACCCTGTTTTACCACAAGGTGCTAAGCACAGTGTGATCAGCATAAAAGCTGATCTCAAATACTCTGTGAAATCAAATTTTACTTATCTCATTACAACAAGAAAGGTAACAAATGATTAGTAGTAATCAACAACAAGTTAACAGTTACAGATTTCAAGGCAATGCATCTAATCATTACTACAAGAGAGGTATAGTAATTAAGAAAGATACATCACACCAATTGCCCTATCATCATCATCCAGATATGCAGTCACTGTGGGAGCCTGTCTCAGACAATTAGGGGGTCCTACGCAGTGTGTCCACTCATAGGTGGAATCTCCAAAGATTGCTGTGAGGGATCTAGCTTTTATATTGTTAAATAAACAAGTGACATGATTCTAAAAACGTGGAGTCTCTGGACTCAGATGCTCATTCCCCCCCCTTCTGGAGTGCGGCCAAGGCCCCAAGATAAGAGATATGTAGGCAGCTGGATATCTCTTATCTTTAAACTAAGGGGCCTATTGAGGTGCAGCATTCCTGCAAAGCTCTTCTTTTTTCACAAGCTCATGCTTGTGCTGGTTGGTTGGCCAGGGTGTTGGTGGTCTTTTTCTCATCCCGTGTATGCTGGGGAAGCTACAATTAAGATGGTATGGCCTAATTCTGCTGATAATGCTGACTATAATCATTTTCTTACACTCTCTGTATTAAGAATAGCACAGCACAATTCCACTGATCATAGCAACGTGAGAAGTTACAGATTGAACAGTGCACATAGCAATGCAATACGAATCATCCATAGGTCACCTATATTGTTTTAGGCCTGTCGATCAGGCCCTGTCACTTCAGAGCCCAAATGCAAGTTGGAAGCTTTGGGCAAGCTAAAATATCAAGTGCCAATATGGACATATCTTTGGTGCTTTTAAAATCATGCAGGCGTACAAGAGTTCATACATGAGCTAAAACTGTTAATCCAAAACAGTATTTCAATCTTCTGCACACGGCCACAAGCTGATATAATAGCACAGAATCACCATATACACTGTTAATTCACAAGATTGTTGCTCAGAAACTGGAATAAACAAGAAAAAGGAGTGCTAAAATTCCACATGTAGCTGACTGTTCTCTGCATACATCTTTATGACAGGCTTTTCTGCAGTTTGGATCCCTTGCTGCACTATACCATTTACAGAGGATTATGCCTTTTCTTAAACTGCTGAAGCTGTACTAAATCTCCAGTACAACTGTTAGCATCCATAGGTAAAAAACTGGAGCATGAAGTAAGCCCATAGCAAAGCTGGAGGATGAACCAAAAACATCTTGGTCCCCATCAGAGATAAGGCTAGAACATCCACTGTGAGCATCTGGGCTGATATGTTTTGTCGTAGAATTCCCCGAGATTTCCTGAACTACTGCTGAATTCAAACAGAATATGTCTTTCTTAAAAGACATCTCTTGAGGTTAAAACTACTACAGATGGAAACCCCATTATAATTTTCATCAAACTGTTCTAATGGTTAATTGCTCATTATTTAGGGAAAACTGGACCACTCAGTTCTAGTCTGATTTTCTTTAGCTTGAACATCCAGTAATCAGATCCTATTATGTCTTTGTCAGCTAGATGGAAAAGCCAAGTATTAAGTTTCTATTTCATTGCAGATACTTTGAACTGCAGTCAATACACTTTTCTGTTTGATAAACCAAACAGAAAACCTTCCTTGTATCATGTCACATGAATCAATGATTTTTCTGGCTCTTCTCTCAATCTTTTCTATCTATGTGGTGGGTTGACCTTGGCTGGATGCCAGATGTCTGCCAAGCCACTCTGTCACCCCCCTTCATCAATCGGACAGGGGAGAGAAAATATGACAATTGGTTTGCGGATTGAGATAAGGACAGGAAGATCACTCACCAATTACCATCATGGGCAAAACAGACCTGACTCAAAAAAATTAATTTAATTTATTACCAATTAACACTAGAGCAAGATGAGAAATAAAAACAAATCTTAAAACAACTTCCCCCCCCAACTCTCCCTTCTTCCCGGGCTCAACTTCACTTCCAAATTCTCTACCTCCTCCCCCTGAGCCGCTCAGGGGGATGGGGAATGTGGGTTGCAAACTTGTTGATGATTAGATGAAAGTATAGCCTTGAATGATAGCAAATATATACATGTGAAAAGGCTATGCAAGGAAAAGGGTAATAGTAGTGACACATCTATGGCATAAGACAAATATTTAAAAAAACTCAAAGTTCAGAAGTAGAATAAATCTATAACATGGGAATGTTATAGAATTACTCTGAGATGTCATAATAAAGTTGTGCAAAGCAGTTAGAAACCTCCATTTACTGTTTTGTTTTCAGCTGTCAGTTAGTCAATATTCTATTAAATAACAGGTCATATTCATTAAATTAGCATGACATAAAAAATGTTATGCAGTGTTAAGTCAAAATGTTTGGAAGAAGTCTAAGTATTACATAAACACTACTGTGTTGTTTAATAAAACTGTGGTCTTATGTGTTGTTCATATACCCTATTAACCAACATTAGTTCTACTGATTTCCTTTAATAGCTTACAGATTATACCTGTATTCAGCTATACATTTTTTGCCTATGTAGATGCCAGCCAGTAATCATCTGGATTGTCCTATTTACATTTTTTACTGCCAGCACTCTTAAATTTGTCATGTCTTCTGGATTGTCTTTCCCAGTTCCAAATTTATTGAAAACAAACAGTAGCAATCCAGATAGCTGTTTGGTCAGTTTAAATATAAACACTGAATTAAAGTTATCTGAACATGATACTTTAAACCTAGCTTTGATGGCTAACATGCTCCTGCATTACTACTGGAATAGGATGTATTTTCTTACCTTGAGAAGTGATAAAATTTAGGGGTTTACCCATATGCTCCAAACATAGAAAAAAATATTTAAATATTCAATCTTCTGTGATTAGCCACATTTACATCATTTATATAGTCCATATGATTCTTAGGACTAACATAACCCTCCCTAAATGTACCACCTCTAGCCCTGAGGGCAGCAAGGGACATGAATGATGGTGTGTCCTTTGCAGATGTGATTGCCATCTTGTCTATGAATTTTTGTTCTTATTTTTTTTCCAAGTAAACTTGAAAAAGAGATTTTAACTATCTTTGCACTACAGTTGAACATATAAGGCTAGTAGTATTTGTATTTTTAGGTATACTTCACAAAAAATTAAGACTGTTAAGGGTTTTTCAGATTCTGCCACTGGCTATTAATATTTATACCATTATGCATTCACTCATCAAGGTAAGATCTATATGAATGATACTGCAAATACTACTGCAGAGATCAGCTTAAGCCAAAATAGTAAATTTTGCATAATGTCCAATTTATAGATGCTGAAGTGTATTCTCATCAAGACTGCAGTCTGAAACATGATTTTTCAGTTCTCAAGACACTTTCAAACAGTTGTCTTATGAACACTAATTTCACTCTTGTGTTGGCAGATTCATACAGAGCATGTAATGAATGTTGCCATGGTTACACTCTCCATTTAGTAAACGGTATAAAATAAACCCATATTCTATGACAATAATGCAACTTAAACCAATGCCCAGGTACTCTTAAAGTGGTTCTTCTTCATTTAAGTTTCTTAAAATCACAGAATCACAGAGCAGTTTAGAATGGAAGGGAGTGTTAAAGGTCATCCAGTCCAATCCCCTTGTAATGAGCAGGGACATCTTCAACCAGCTCAAGTTGCTCAGAGCCCTGTACAACCTGATCTTGAATGTTTCCAAGGATGGGGTTTCTACCACCTCTCTGTGCCAGTGTTTCACCACCCTCATCATAAAAACTTTCTTCCTTATATCCAGCCCACATCTCCCTTCTTTCAGTTTAAAACCATTCCCCCTTATCCTATCACTACAGGCCCTATTAAAAAGTCTGTCCCCATCTTTCTTCTAAGCCCCCTTTAAGTATTGAAAGGCTGCAGTAAGGTCACCCTGAAGCCTTCTCTTCTTCAGGCTGAACAACCCCAATTCTCTCACTTTCCTCATAGGAGAGGTGTTCCATTCCTCTGATCATTTTTATGGCCCTCCCATGGACCTGCTTCAACAGGTCCATATTTTTCCTGTACTGAGGATTCCAGAGCTAGATGCAGTACTCCAGGTGGGGTCTCACCAGAGTGGAGTAGATGGGAAGAATCACCTCCCTCAACCTGCTGGTCACACTTCTTTTGATGCAGCCCAGGATACGGTTGGCCTTCTGGGCTGCAACTGCACCTTGTCAGCTCATGTCCAGCTTTTCATCCACCAGTCACTCCCAAGTCCTTCTCTTCAGGGCTCCTCTCAATTCCTTCATACCCCAGCCTATACTGATACCAGGGATTGCCCTGACCCAGGTTCAGGACCTTGCACTTGGAGTTGTTGAACCTCACGAGGTTCACATGGGCCCACTTCTCAAGCTTTCCCGGGTCCTTCTGGATGGCATCCTGTCCCTCAGGGGTGTCAACCGCACCACTCACCTTGATGTCATCTGCAGACTTTCTGAGGGTGCACTCAATCTCACTCTCTATGTCATTGGTGAAGATATTAAAAATTATTGGTCCCAGTACAGACCCCTGGAGGTCACCACTCATTGTTGATCTCCATCTGGACATTGAGCTGGTGACCACTACCCTCTGGATGTGACCATCCAAGCAATTCCTCATCCACCGAACAATCCATCTATCAAATCCATTTCTTCAATTTAGAGAGAAGAATGTTGTGGGGGACCATGTCAAAGGCCTTACAGAAGTCTATATAGATGACATCCATAGCTCTTCCCTTGTCCACTGATGTGGTCACCCTATCACAGACAGCCACTAGGTTGGTCAGGCAGAACTTGCCCTTGATGAAGCCATGCTGGCTGTCTCTAATCACCTCCCTGTCCTCCATGTGCATTAGCATAGCTTCTAGGAGGATCTGTTCCATGATTTTCCCAGGAACAGAGGTGAGGCTGTAAGGTCAGTAGTTCCCAGGGTCTTCCTTTCTACCCTTTTAAACAATGGGTGCAATGTTTCCCTTATTCCAGTCACCAAGGACTTCCCCTGACTACCATAACTTTTTAAATAACACAGAGAGTGGCTTGGGAACCACATCAGCTGATTCCTTCAGGACACTGGGATGCATCTCACCTGGTCCCATGAGCTTCTGTATGTTCAGGCTCAGGTGGTCTCGAACCTGACCTTCTCTTGCAGTGGGAGGGACCTTGCTCCCCTAGTCCCTGCCTTGTAGTCCAGCCACTCAAGAGGTTTTGGCAAAAAAAGTTGGCAAAAAAGTTGTTGAGCACCTCAGCCTTCTCATCAGTTAGTACCAGTTTGCCAGTTGTGTTCATCAGGAAAGGTACGCTTTCTTTGACTTTACTTTTCTGGCTGACATGCCTATAGAAGCCCTGCTTATTATTCTTCACTTCCCTTGCCAAGTTCAACTCCAGCTACACTTTGGCCTTCCTGACCCCATCCCTACACAACCATCCCTATACTCTTCCTAGGTTACCTGTTCCTGCTTGCACTGCCTGTGCAGTTCCTTCTACCTTTCTTTCTTCTGATTTCTTACATGTGAGGATTGAGACCTCTTGTGCTCTATGGAAAGTGTCCTTTAAGACTGCAAGGACCTGGAAGTGTTGATTGACAGCCAGGTGAACATGAGCCAGCAGTGTGCCCAGGTGGCCAAGAAGGCCAATGGCAATGGCATGAGGTTTAACAAGGCCAAGTGCCGGGTCCTGCACTTGGGGCACAACAACCCTATGCAGTGCTACAGACTAGGAGAAGCCTGTCTAGAAAGCTGCCTGGAGGAGAAAGACCTGGGGGTGTTGGTCAACAGCCGACTGAACATGAGCCAGCAGTGTGCCCAGGTGGCCAAGAAGGCCAATGGCATCTTGGCTTGTATCAGAAACAGTGTGATCAGCAGGTCCAGGGAGGTTATTCTCCCTCTGTACTCAGCACTGGTGAGACTGCTCCTCGAATACTGTGTTCAGTTCTGGGCCCCTCACCACAAGAAGGATGTTGAGGCTCTGGAGCGAGTCCAGAGAAGAGCAACGAAGCTGGTGAAGGGGACTGGAGAACAGGCCTTATGAGGAACGGTTGAGAGAGCTGGCATTGTTTAGCCTGGAGGAGGCTGAGGGGAGAACTCATTGCTCTCTACAACTACCTGAAAGGAGGTTGTAGAGAGGAGGGTGATGGCCTCTTCTCCCAAGTGACAGGGGACAGGACAAGAGGAAATGGCCTCAAGCTCTACCAGGGGAGATTTAGGCTGGACATTAGGAAAAAAATTTTCACAGAAAGGGTCATTAGGCACTGGAACAGGCTGCTCAGGGAGGTGGTTGAGTCACCTTCCCTGGAGGTGTTTAAGGCACGGGTGGCCGAGGTGCTGAGGGGCATGTTTTAGTGTTTGATAGGAATTGTTGGACTTGATGATCTGGTGGGTCTCTTCCAACCTGGTTATTCTATGATTCTATGATTCTATAACAGGAGACGGGGGAATGGCCTCAAGCTGCGCCAGGGGAGGTTCAGACTAGATATTAGAAAGAAATTTTTCACAGAAGGGTCATCAGACACTGGAACAAGCTGCCCAGGGAGGTGGTTGAGTCACCATCCCTGGAGGTGTTTAAAGTCGGGTAGACGAGGTGCTCAGGGACATGGTTTAGTGGCAGGTAGGAATAGTTGGACTCGATGATCCAAGAGGTCTTTTCCAACCTGGTGATTCTATGATCTGCCAGCTCTGCTCTGCTTCCTTGTCCCTGAGGGCAGGTTCCCAGAGGGTCCTGTTGACTCACTTCCTTAAACACCTGGAAGTTTGCTTTCCTGAAATTCAGGATCCTGACTTTACTCTTCACTTGTCCCACATCCCTCAGGACTGTGAACTCCACCAGTGCATGATCACTGCAGCCCAGGCTGCCCCCAGTCCTGATGTCACCAATTAGCATGGAGATGAGATAACTGCAAAGGAACTGTTGTGAGCTTTTGGTTATTAGATAAGAGAAATATTTGTAGCAATTAGAATTATGCTTAATCACTGTAACTGTGAGACTTTAGTGTGGAAAATCACTGGGATAGCTAGCTAACGGGGCAGATAAGAGTATATAAAGCTTTGCTTCTGCATAATAAACTGATTTTGGTTTTGCACCCAAAAAGAGTCCGTACCTTTAGTCGCCACGTTCCAATGATGTTCCCTGAAACTGGAAGGAGAGAGGAAAAAATAACCTGTGCCCCAGATCCCCCTCCCAACCATCCCAAGGCCCTGAAGTCACTTTTGATTGCCTTTGGACTACATGTTGCAGCTTCATTGCCACCCACATAAAAGAGCAGTAACGGGTAATAGTCCAAGGGCCATACCAGGCTAGGGAGTTTCCTAGCAATATCCTTAACCTGGGCCTCAGGGAGGCAGCAGAATTCCCTAAGAGGAGGGTCTGTCTGGCATATTGGACCCTCTGTTGCCCTCAGAAGGGAGTCACCTACAACTATAACCTGTCTTTTCTTCCTCATGGAGGTGGTCTTGGTACAGGGGGTAGGCCTTTCTGACCCTGGGAACATCTCTGGTGTAGACAGACCATTGACTGACTGAGTCTCATACCTGTTGTACAGAGGCACCTGGGAAGACGAGGTAGGCAGGAAGGGTGTTCACCTGCCACCCCAAGCATGAATTTGCCTCCATTCACTCCTTTCATTTGAGGTAGTGCCTTCAGCCTGGTGGGGGAGGGATACAGGATCCCCTTGATCTTGTGTTTTTTTCTGGTGTCTGCTCCTGTTTCTGTCTCAGGGAGGGCAGAGCCTGGTTCCACCAGTCTATCTCTTTCTCAGACTGATCCAAGTAAATAGATTGCAGTTTCATTTCCAAATTTCCAATATAGGGGACATCATCCCTTTCAAGAAGTGCTCAAACCTGGCAAAGAACTTCTCACTCCTAGGACCATCATTGCAGACAAGGCAAGAGACTGAGCAAAGAAAAAAAAGTTGCCTTCTTCCCCTTAGCAGATGTAGTGACTGTGACTCATGAGTACCAGATGGAGTTTGATAGAGATAGGAAACTGAAACTTTTGTAAGGCCCAGAGCTATTTTAGGAGGATTTTCTTGATGCCAGAATCAGTCCAGGGTGGACCCAATTTCCCTGGAAGTAAACACCATTTAGAGGGTGGAGTTGACAAAGACTAGGTTTATAACTCATCCTTCAAATCTTACTCACATTAGGTCTGCCCTTATCTTCCTCAGTTCTTCCACTCCTAACTCATATCCTAGTGATTTATTTTCTTATTAAAGAAAAGATCTCAAGATTTCCTAGAGAACTTCAAAAACAGTCATTCAACTGTAGCCAATAAACTTCTGTTTTAAAAAACAAAAATCAAAGCCTTTATGTTTGCAGAGATAAATTGAAAGGTCAGAGTAGGGTACAAACTGACTCAGTACTGGTTGTCCAAGTATGCCTACAGAGAGCTTTGGTGCCTGTGCAGCTGCTCCAAGCACAGTGAAAACTGGACAGCATCTGTCATACTTTGCTGCTGCTACTCAAAACCACTGAAATCACAGAAGAACAAGGTGATTTTTGTTCTGGCTGTAAAAAAGTTCATATTAAAATTACTAACTGGGAAGCAGTTCTGACTTCAGGTACTGGAGAGATTCTTCTCAGATTGAGGGAGCAGTAACATAGCAGTGTATCTTCACTACAACTGGGTTAATTCAGAGGCTCCAGTTTTTGGGACCACTGAAAAAATGTATTTTACATGAACATACCAGAATAGTTTTTTCACCCTCCTGCTCATGGATCACAATATCTACAGGATGACCAATGATGACATCTGCTTAAGCCCACAGTCAGCCTGACACAGTATCTCCTTGTCTACATTTAGCCTGCATCCAGGGGCTAAACAATAGGCAATTGCTCAATCACCCAATGACCCCTTCCCACTAGAGAAGGGGAATCAGGAATTGGGAAAAGTAACGAGGACCCATGGGTTGAAATAAAAACAGTTTTAATAAAACAATAAAACCTAATATTAATATTACTACTAAACAAAGCTATACTCAGCCCATACAGAGTTTGCAGACTGCGTGCTTCCAGCAATGACCATCAGACAGCAGGCACAATGAGCACAGCAGTTCCAGTGAAATGCGATGGTCACAGCAGATGGAAAACTGGGCACCAGGAGCAGGAGGATGAGCAAGACCCCCCAAGGATGGTGGCCATTGGGAAAGAGGGCAGTTCCTGACAAACTTGCTGCTTATAATATGGAGCTTGAAGTTGATGGTATAGAATGCTTCTGTTGGCCAGCTTGTGCCAGCTGTCCTGGCTTCTGGAGAGAGAGGGGAGGCATGGGGCAGGGAGGAGGCCCTGGCCCCTGCCTGTGGCCAGGCTGCCCAGACCGGGCTGGCCCAGCAGCAGAGAGAAAGGAGTGAGATGTGGGAGAAATAGCACTGCATACACCAGATGTGAGAGAAACAGCAGATGCAAGGAAAATAGCACTGCAGAGAACACCAAGGTCAGTGAAGACGGAGGGGTAGGAGATACTTTAGAAGCCCAAGCAGAGATTCCCCTGCAGCCTATGGAGGAGACTGGTTGAATAGGCTGTCCTGCTGCAGCCCATGAGGAGACCCAATGGATATCCACCTGCAGCCATGGAGGACCCCATGCTGGAGCAGGTGGAAGCATGCAAAGGAGGTTGTGACCCTGTGGAAATCTGCATTGGAGCAAGTCGTGGAAGACTGCAGCCCACAGTAAGTACTCGGTTAGAGTTCATGGAGGACTGCCCCCTGTGGGCAGTACCCCACATTGGAGCAGGGGAAGAAGGTGAGGAGTCATCCCCCTGAGAAGGAAGGAGAAGCAAAAACAATCTGATGAACTGACTGGAATCCCCATTCCCTGTCCACCTGCTCTGCTGGGGGGGAAGGAGGTAGAGAATTCAGGAGTAAAGCTAAGCCCAGGAAGAAAGGAGGGGTGGGGGAAAGATGTCCTTTTGGGGATTTGGTTTTGTTTCTTAGTAGTTTGTTCTTATTTGATTGTTAATAAATCAGATGGATTTTTTTCTTTCCCCAAGCCGAGTCTGTTTTGCCCATGACCATAACTGGTGAATGATCCTTCCCTGTCCTTATCTCAAACCATGAGTTTTGCCTTTATTTCTTCTTATTCTTCTAACCAATGGGACTTAAAAAAGGGGAAGAGTGAGCGAGTGGCTAAGTGGTTCTTTGTTGCCCAATGGGGCTAGCAACTGTGTGGTTCTTTGTTGCCACCTGCAGGGCTCAAAACCCAGGACAGCTATACTTTCTTCCTTACATTGCTGTCTTGGCTCCACTGGTGGAGACAAGGATGCACCAGAACAACAAGGCATCTTACAGATAGACACCACACCTTTAGTGCATAGGCAGAAGCTTCAGTTTTTGGTATATTTAAAGCTGATCCCTTATAAATACAGCTCCCTCACCATCACAAATGAATCTCACAAATTAATCTGGACTCCAAATTCTTGAAATGGGAGGAAGAGCTCTTTTGGGGGATTGGTTTGTGGCTTTTGGTTTTGGTATTTTTTTTTAATTTTGCTTTAAAGTTGTTCTACCAGCACTTAACATCCTGGAAAATGCACTTCTGAGAATTTGTAGCGTATGTTGTTTCTCTTTCTTTGCCATAGGTGAAACTCTGGGTAAGCAATGCCTTACATGAGTGGACTGAGGTTTGCATGTTCGTCTTCACGCAGAGTTTCTGCCCAAAAATTATTATGTTGCCTGCTACAGCAAAGTAGCTATTTGGTCTAATGCAAGGATGTCTGAAGTAAAATGCAGTTAAAGGAAGGAAACCAGAGAAGATAAAAAAAGGAGATTTGTTAGTGTAGGATGCTTATCCACAAGAAGGCAGTTCAATGATGTTTCCATTTAGACCAGCAGTCTACTTCACTTTTGTACATTCTATGTGCTGAGATATTCCTATACATGATGGTAGATCAATTGGCGACATTTTGCAACTGATTAACTTCTAAACTGGCCTATCACATTTTTGGTAGAGGACTTCTGACCAGAAGAGGATAAAGCTTTGAGTAATTTTTTTTTTTTTAAAGTATTACACAGCTACTTTACTACAATTAAATATATGCACTTGCAGCAAAGAGAAGAAAGTTACTTAGAAGAAAGTTACTTCAAAACTTGAAGTTTTCATCAAATTTGCTTTTATTTTGATATTAGAAAACAAATCCTTAAAAATAATAAAAAAAAGCTTGTGAGAGTAGTAACATTGTTTTTACTTTGAATGTTCAAGAATTCTTCAACTCAGAAGGGATGTTAAACCTAGTTTCCTCTCAGAGACAGGATTTCCTGATTTTGACCTTTTGCAAATGGTAAGTAAATAACTCCAAAGAAAGGTGGGATACCCTTGTTTCTCTGTTTCAAGATTGAAATTCTGAATCTTCTAATTAACATGTTTAATTTTAAGAAGTCACTTTCACATTACCGTTTTACTTGTAACAGTGATGTTTTTATCCACAATAACTTAGTAGCAAGTCAAACTGTCCCAACAGGTATCCCAACACAAAGCTTCTTGTAAGGAAGAAATAATTCATTCCTAGGGTCTGTTCTCGATAAATGTAAACTGAATGTGGTCATTCCTTGAGGAAATACGGGGCAGCATTGATTCAAGCAGCTCTGGAACTCTGGCATACATAACACCCTCCCCTTCAGTCCATCTCAGAATGACTTAATACATCAAGTATCAAGCCACAAAAAAGGATTTAGGTCATAGAATCATAAGGCTGGAAAAGACTTTTGAGATCATCAACTCCAACCGTACCTGTCCACTACTAAATCACGTCCCCAAGCACCTCATCTACCCACCTTTTAAACACCTCCAGGGATGGTGACTCAATCACCTCCCAGGGCAGCCTGTTCCAGTGCTTGACGACCCCTTTTGGTGAAGAATTTTTTCCTAATGTCTAATCTAAACTTCCCCTGGCACAGCTTGAGGCCATTCCCTCTTGTCCTATCACCTATCACTTGAGAGAAGAGACCAACACCCACCTGTCCAAGACCTCTTTTTAGGTAGTTGAAGAGAGCAATAAGCTCTCCCCTCAGCCTCCTCTTCGCTAGGCTAAACAACCACAGTTCCCTCAGCCACTCCTCATAAGACTTGTTCTCCAGCCCCTTCACCAGCTTCGCCGCTCTTCTCTGGACACGCTCCAGGACCTCAACGTCTTTCTTATAGTGAGGGGCCCAAAACTGAACACAGGATTCAAGGTGCGTTCTCACCAGTGAAGAGTACAGGGGGAGAATAACCTCCCTGGTCCTGCTGGCAACACCGTTTCTGATACAAGCCAAGATGCTATTGGCTTTCTTGGCCACCTGGACACACTGCTGGCTCATGTTCAGTCAGCTGTTGACCAACACCCCAAGGTAGCTTTTCAGCCACCCTCCCCCAAGCCTGGAGCACTGCACGAGGTAGTTGTGCCCCAAGTGCAGGACTCTGCACTTGGCCTCGTTAAACCTCATCCCGTCAGACTCAGCCCATTGATCTGGCCTGTTCAGATCCCTCTGCAGAGCCTCCCTACCCTCCAGCAGATCGACACTTCCTCCCTATTCAGTGTCATCCGCAAACTTGCTAAGAGTGCACTCTATCCCCTCATCCGGGTCATTGATAAAGATATTGAACAGGACTGGTCTCAGCACTGAGCCCTGGGGAACCCAATTGTGACTGGCCGCCAACTAGATTTACCGCCATTTATCACCACTCTCTGGGCCTGGCCACCCAGCCAGTTTTTTACCCAGTAGAGGGTTTTCCTGTCCAGGCCAATGGACAGGACGGTGAGTTCTGTGGTGGGGATGGCCGTTAAAGGCGGTGGGGCGCTTCCCTGAGTGGGGAAAAGCCTAAAAAACTCGATCGAGGGGTTGGCGCTAGGCTCCTGGGCAGCGGCCGGTCCCGCGCGGTGCCTGACGGGAGGGGGCGGTCCCGGAAGCTACCGCGGGGGTTTTAAACGGCCCTTAGAGAGCACAGCCGAAGAGGAGTGGGCGGGGTGTAGAGAGGGGTTGGAGCACGGCCAGAAGGGACTGAGGACAATAGTGGCTACCCGTCAAAAGGTTAAGGCTGCACCAAGCATGATGGAAGCTGCCACCCAGATGGAGCCCCAGTTGGCACATGCAGCTACCCAGACCCTGGGCTGCAGACAGTGCCCCCCTCCCACAGCGGCTCATGCCTTTGGCACTGGCTCCACCTGTGGCAGCTGTGCTCGGGTGGGGAAACTCCTTCATATGGTGGAAGAGCTGAGGAAAGAAGTGGAAGGGCTGAGGACCATCAGGGAACGTGAGAGGGAGATAGATCAGTGCAGCAGGGCCCTCTCACAGGCTGCCAGAGCTAGTGAGGCTGTGTACCACCCACCGGTAAGCTGCAAGGCTGGGAGAGAGAGAGATGGGGAATGGCACCAGGTTCCTGTCCAGAGAAGGAAACCCGCTCCCCCAACCCAGACAACTAACCCCCAGATGCCCCTGGGGAACAAATATGAGGTGCTGCAGGTGCACCCCATCCCTAAGGATGAAGAGGACTGCACCCACAGCCTGGAAACATTTCCAAAGCTTTGCCATCCTGAGACAGTCATAAAAACATAAAAAGAAACTGATTAATGACTGGCTCAGGGACTGGTGTGAAAAGAGGGGCTTTGGGTTCTTTGATCATGGGGAGGCCCATGCATCCCCAGGCTTTCTTACCAGGGATGGGACACGCCTGTCTCCTAGGGGGACTAAAGCCCTCTCTAAAAATCTAGTTAAGCTCATAAATCGAGCTTTAAGCTAGATGTGAGGAGGAGGGGATGGAGGCCAGGCCAGATGGGAGTGAGCCTGGAGGTGGGACTTCAGTGTCAAAGGGGTGGTGTGCTGGTGAGGACCGCCAATATATCACCACTAAGCATGAGGGGGCGAGTGCACCTGGGGATGGTAAGCAGGAAACTGGCATGGTGGCCTTAGTTAACCCAAGGACCACTCAATTGGGAAGAAACCCTATTACGAGGGCTGTAGGTTCGCCAGCCCAGCTGAAGTGCATTTACACCAATGCACACAGCATGGGCAATAAGAAGGAGGAATTGGAAGCTGTGGTAGGGCAAGGAGACTATGATGTCGTTGCCATTGCGGAGATGTGGTGGGATGACTCGTATAACTGGAGTGTGCCCATGGTGGGGTATAAACTCTTCAGGAAGGGCAGAAGAGGAGGCGGGGTAGCCCTCTATGTTAGAGAGGGCTTTGATACCCTTGAGCTGGATTACGGTCAGGAAGGGACTGAGTGCCTGTGGGTAAAAATCAGAGGAGTCCACGGGCAGGCAGATATTGTGATGGGAGTCTGTTATAGACCACCCAGCCAAGAAGAAGCAGCTGATGAGCTCTTCTACAAACAACTGAGAGTAGTCTCAAGATCGTTACCTCTAGTTCTCGTGGGAGACTTCAATTTCCTGGATATTGGCTGGGAGTACAATACAGCAGGAAGGAAGCAGTCTAGGAGGTTCCTGGAGTGCGTGGAAGACAACTTTCTCACACAGCTGGTGAGTGAACCGACAAGGGACGGCACCCTCCTGGACCTACTGTTTGTGAACAGAGAAGGCCTTGTGGAGGATGTGAGGGTTAGAGGACGACTGGGGCAAAGCGATCATGAGATGATAGAGTTCTCAGTGCAGGGTGAGATGAAGAAGGAGGTTAGCAGAACAGTTGTGCTCAACTTTCAGAGGGCAGACTTTGAACTGTTCAGAAGGCTGGTTGGCGAAGTCCCATGGGAGGAGCCCCTTAAGGGCAAGGGAGTCCATGAGGGCTGGGCACTCTTCAAAAAGGAAATCCTAGCAGCTCAGGAGAAAGCCGTCCCCATGTTCCGGAAAAGTAACGGGCGGGGTAAGAAACCAACATGGTTGAGTAGGGAGGTCCTGAGAGACATCGATAAGAAGAGGAAGGTCTATGAGCTTTGGAGGAAGGGGCAGGCACCCTGGGTGGACTATAGGGAGGAAGCGAGAACGTGCAGGGAAAAAATGAGGAGGGCTAAGGCCCAACGAGAAATCATATTGGCCAAGTCTGTGAAAGAAAATAAAAAATCTTTCTACAAATATATCAACAGTAAAAGGAGGACTAGGGAGAAACTCCAGTCCCTACTAGATGCAGAGGGAACAACAGTGAAAGGGGATAATGACAAGGCTGAGGTACTTAATGCCTACTTTGCTTCAGTCTTTAATAGTAAGGAAAGTTGTTCCCTCTGCGCGCAACCCCAGGGGTTGGAGGAGCAGAACGAGGTTCCCACGATCCAAGAGGAGGTGGTTAGAGACTTGCTTGCCCGGCTAGACGTCTACAAGTCTATGGGGCCGGATGGAGTCCACCCAAGAGTTTTGAGGGAACTGGCGGATGTGTTTGCCAAACCCCTTTCCATCATCTTCCAGCAGTCCTGGATTACTAGGGAGGTACCACTGGACTGGAGGCTGGCTGATGTTGTGCCCATCTATAAGAAGGGGCACAAGGCAGATCCGGGGAACTACAGGCCCATCAGTCTGACCTCAGTACCAGGGAAAGTCATGGAGCAGGTGATCTTGAGTGCTATCATGAAGCACATGCAAGAGAACTGGGTAATCAGGCCCAGTCAACATGGATTCACAAAAGGCAGGTCTTGCCAAACTAATCTGATCTCCTTCTATGACCAAGTGACTAGACTCTTGGATGAGGGAAAGGCTGTGGATGTGGTCTTCTTGGACTTCAGTAAAGCCTTTGACACAGTTTCTCATAGCATTCTGCTTCGAAAACTGTCAGCCTCTGGCCTGGACAGGCGCACACTCTCCTGGGTGGAAAACTGGTTGGATGGCCGGGCCCAGAGAGTGGTGGTAAATGGTGTTTACTCCAGCTGGAGGCCGGTGACAAGTGGGGTTCCCCAGGGCTCAGTGCTGGGTCCAGCCCTGTTCAATGTCTTTATCAATGACCTGGATGAAGGCATTGAGTGCACCCTTAGCGAGTTTGCAGATGACACTAAGCTGGGTGGAAGTGTTGATCTGCTGGAGGGTAGGGAGGCTCTGCAAAGGGATCTGAACAGGCTGGACTGCTGGGCAGAGACCAGTGGCATGAGGATTAACAAGGCCAAATGCCGGGTCCTGCACTTGGGGCACAACAACCCTATGCAGCTACAGACTAGGAGAAGTCTGTCTAGAAAGCTGCCTGGAGGAGAAAGACCTGGGGGTGTTGGTTGACAGCCACCTGAACATGAGCCAGCAGTGTGCCCAGGTGGCCAAGAAGGCCAATGGCATCTTGGCTTGTATCAGAAATGGCGTGACCAGCAGGTCCAGGGAGGTTATTCTCCCTCTGTACTCGGCACTGGTGAGACCGCTCCTTGAATCCTGTGTTCACTTCTGGGTCCCTCACCACAAGAAGGATGTTGAGGCTCTGAAGCGAGTCCAGAGAAGAGCAACAAAGCTGGTGAAGGGGCTGGAGAACAAGTCTTACGAGGAGCGGCTGAGAGAGCTGGGGTTGTTTAGCTGGGAGGCTGCGGTGAGACCTCATTGCTCTCTACAACTACCTAAAAGGAGGTTGTGGAGAGGAGGGAGCTGGCCTCTTCTCCCAAGTGACAGGACAAGAGGGAATGGCCTCAAGCTCCGCCAGGGGAGGTTCAGGCTGGACATAAGGAAAAAATTCTTCACTGAAAGGGTCATTAGGTACTGGAACAGGCTGCCCAGGGAGGTGGTTGAGTCACCTTCCCTGGAGGTGTTTAAGGCACGGGTGGATGAGGTGCTAAGGGGCATGGTTTAGAAATTGGTGGGAATGGTTGGACTCAATGATCCAGTGGGTCTCTTCCAACTTGGTGATTCTATGATTCTCTCCGGCCCTTCTGGCCCTAACATCTATCAGCCTCCACTCAAGTGGAACTTCCCCAGTCAGCCAGGACTGCTGTAGATGATGGGAAGGGGTTTATTGAGCACCTCCACCAGCTCCCTCAATACCCTTGGGTGGATCCCATCTGGCCCCATAGACTTGTGAATGTCTAATGGCCAAGCAGGTCTCTAACCATTTCCTCTTAGATCAAGGGAACTTTATTCTGCTCTTCCTCTCTTTCTACTGGCTCATGAGGTTGAGTATCCAGGGAACATCTCATCTTCCTATTAAAGACTGAGGCAAAGAAGGCATTAAGCACCTCAGCCTTATCCTCATCCTTTGTCACTCTTGTTCCCCCTGTATCCAGTAAAGGATTGAGATTATCCTTGGCCCTCCTTTTGTTGTTGATATTTTTGTAGAATGATTTTTTTATTATCTTTCATACAATGGGCCAATCTAAGTTCTAATTGGGCTTTAGCCCTTCTGATTTTTGTTCCTCTCTACAACTACCTGAAAGGAGGTTGTAGAGAGGAGGGAGCTGTCCTCTTCTCTCAAGTGACAGAGGATAGTACAAGAGGGTATGACCTCAAGCTCTGCCACGGGAGGTTCAGGCTTGACATCAGAAAAAAATTTTTCACAGAAAGGGTCATTTGGCACTGGAACGGGCTGCCCAGGGAGGTGGTTGAGTCACCTCCCCTGGAGGTGTTTAAAAGACAGGTGTATGAGGTGCTGTGGGGCATGTTTAAGTGATTGATGGGAATGGTTAGACTCAATGATCCAGTGCGTCCTTTCCAACCTAATGATTCTATGATTTTAAATTCTGCTGTTTCAGTAGGCCCATCAGTCATTTTGTATTTGGTTTTATTTTGTGTTTAGTGTCATCACCTAGAGTAATTTTTCTTGTGTTTTTTTCCTAAAGCTCTAGATCCAAGAGCCCTCTAGCCTCCCTTCCCAAGTTTCTTCCTCTTCATCTCTGACCCACTACCCTCCCGGGGTTTAGAAACATTTTATGCCATGCGTGAATCTGGACCCTCATTCAGCTAAAATGCTTCATCTCCTTTTAATAGTTGTTCTTGTTCTCATCTTTACAGATAAATTTTAACCACCAGGGTGACTTGTGTTGGCCAGCATTAGGTTGTCTGCAATCCATTTTTCTACATTTAGACCATTGTTTGTTTCATACAAACACAGCTGTGCAGCTTTATGTGTTATTTATGTTGAATTACCATAACTTGTAGAATGCTCAAGCCCTATACATGTTACTGGAACGAGCGAAAATTACTTCAAGTGGCCTCATGCTTTGAAACATTAAGAATTAATTTCACCAAGTGGTGACCAAGAATATTTTCCAAGTAGCTCCTAGAACAGCTTTTGATTACACGCAGGAAGTTAACCAATTCAAGGTTGCTGTTTTGCAGCCATTCCTTCCTCTCTATGTAGCTCTGGAATACAGAGATTCCAAAACAGTGAGGCAGAAAAAGAGAAAATAAATGCTCCACTGAAAGAAAACCAAACAAACTAGCTATAAATTTAAATACAGTTCAGGTATGGTTTTAACATGTTTTAATTTCTTCCCTGGAATTAACACTTCTCACTTGCTTTCAGAAAGTTAAAGGAACTCAAGGGGCAATACTAGCAGGACAAAGGAACCTCAGAGTCAGGCTATAATTTGCAAGCCACCACAGAGCTACACCCATGCAGAGGTAGGAAAAAGCACATCTGGTGCTTAGGGCAGAATTTCAGGAGTGATGCCCTGAAAAAGGCCAAACTCAATCATTGCCAATTTGATTACTAAGCAGGTATTGCTTTAATAGATAATAGGACATCGGACACACAGGGAATCATTTCATCTAATGTGTGTCCATTGTGGATGGTTACAGTACTTTTATACTGGTTAAACATAAAAGTATTCATATAGATTCTGAGAAACACAGGTTACTAAACATACATAGAACTCATTATCATATCTTATCACCCACTCTTGAATGTACATCACAGTTCCTTTGTGTCTTCAGAATCCTCTGATGCTCTTTATCTTATCTCCTTCCTCATTGTGTCCTCTTGGTGAGCTCAGGTCTGTCCTTTGTTTCTGCTGGGGGGCTGTCCTTGTTTCAACTAGTAAACAAGCTGAACTCCTGTCACAATCACATTCTTTCTTCCTGCAAGCTGGCCAAGATTTGATTCTTATTGTTTTTAATGTTTTATTCCTTCCTTCAATTCCCCCCCTTTTCAATTCCATTGCAAATTCTTTTGCAATTTTAGAAGACACCATCCTTTTCGATGGGCTAAGCAAAATACTTTCCTGTTTCTATTTGGTGTCTTTGTTTCACTTCCAATCACTATAACTTTTTGCTGAATTTTGACAACACCATAAGAAACACCAAAACATTATACAGGCTATGGCAATTAATATTTGAGCCACTTCAGATTTGGCAGCCAGGATGTAAGCTTTTCCCAGATTTTCTGAAATCCACGTGAGGTGTCATCCAGTTATATCAGTTCATTTCCAAGTTTCATCTAAATCTGTTTCTATTTGTTTTTCCTTGTTAATATAAGAGTAACAACTAGCATTTATTACTACACAAACGTCACCTTCTTTGGCAGGTAAGAGATCTAGTGCCATTTGATTTCATAATACTACTTTACTAAGGGAAGATACATCCGTTTGCAAGTTACCTAAGTTACGTATGGCATCTATTGTTAAGTTTTCAATTTGTCCTATAGTGGCTGAGATATTAATGATTGCCTTTTCCAGTTCACTTACTCTCAACTGAGGGAAGAACCACCTAACAAAACTATGATATCGTGTGGGCCTTTCTATGCTTTATGCTGCGGCCAATTCTTTTCTGGGGGTGTGTAGTAGTCCCAGAGGGGTATGAGAGTGGTTATAAATTTGATCTTGGGGTACCAGATAACCAACAGTATATGTGCCATACCAATGTGTTGGTAACCCTTTCCTAGCATACCCATCATCACACAACCACCATAATTCTTTGGATAAACAACCACTGGAATCATTTCCCCTAGGTCTTGTAAAATTTCCTTCTTCTAAGTCATCAAAATCGTTTCACCTTATAAAGGTGGCATTTCCCAGGCTTTGCAATTTAAATTGAGGACCTTTGGCATAGTTTTCTCTTTTACTGACATCCGTGGCCCGTGCCATTAAATGGCCAACCCCGCTTACTATAACTTATTGGAATCCCAGATAAAGGAGACTGCATATTTCCTCTGGGAAGAGCTGTACATACCCCGCAATCTGAGCAGTTAAGACTATTACTCACTTCTTGTACCAATCACAGATACATATTTTGGTCCCAAGCAATTACGATATTAACAATACCATCTATTAGAGTCAATACTTGTGGATTCTTCATCCTACTGTCGTTGTAGTCTCAGTTTTAAAGGCCCTAGATTTTCATAAGTCTAATGTTTTCATGGTGCCTCCTTCACTCTGGAACAGTAGATCCAGGTGAGTTGTTCGTTAATCTTGATCGCGATGAAGGTGATACCCACTTCTCCTCAAGTGCATCACCTATAAAATTCTTAACATAAACCCAATCCCCAGGTTTAAAACGATGTACAGGTTGATCTAAACCTCTAGCCCGTGCAGCTAATACAGGCTGGTTTAGTTTTGGTATCTTTTTTCTTTTTTTTTAACAAGTTCAGCTGTTTTTGAAAGCCAATTAAACATCACTATAGATAATTCTCACCTAATTGTGTAAGATCTCCTCCTGTATACTGCAATTGATATAAGGGGCTAATGCCTAATTATTCCTAATCGTATCCGATTTCCTGTTTTGGGTTTTTTGTTTTTTTTAACACTGTTGAGTCACTTGCTGAACAGTGGTATATAAATTCCTCCCTATCCATTTCTGATGTGAGAATTGATATAAGGGGTCTGGTCCCTAATGGGTTTTATTATGTTCCCTCTAGACAAGTTCCCAAACCAAGCTGGCAGGTACAATAGTTCTGCTGTCTTTTAATTGTGCCCACTTCTGGGAAGGGACCTGACCTCCGAGTTCTTGTATTATGTCCCAATCAGACTTGAAAACTTAGAAAATAAGGAAGATATTAGATATTCCATCTCTATTATCTAGGATTAGAGCTAAAATTTGCCCTTTTTGCATTCTTTCTGCCACCCATTTAGCCTCATAATCAGCCAATCTATTACATGTTTCCTGCTCAGTGTTACCTCTCAGGTGCCCTCGACAGTGCATGATGGTGTCTTTAGTTAGTAATTGTACTGCCTCCAATAGGCAAAGTATTTCTTCAGCATGTTTGATCTATTTTCTTTGTGCTGTCAATAACCGTTTCTCCTTTCCAAATCACTCCACGAGCATGAACAACTCCAAAGGCATATTTAGAATCTGTCCGTATATTTATCTTTTTTCCTTTTGCTAGTTCTAAGTCTCTGGTCAAAGCAATGATTTCAGCAGGCTTGGGATTCAATTGCCTTGTCCCTATTAGTTACCGCCAAATCAGCTTTATGGGTACCTTGTCAGACAAAGCTACTTCCATTTGAAAACCAGGAATCTTGTGTATCCTCCAGGGGTTCTTACTTCAGACCTGGCCTGCTGGAATACACAGCTTCTGTGTTTCAAGACAGTCATGTGTTGGCGGTTCGGTTGTCATGCCACTAAGAAAAAAAGCTGGGTTCACAATGTTAGTTACTTCAATTTCAATATCATCTGACTCAACCAGGATGGCTTGGTATTTCCAAAACCTAGATGAGGCATTTTCTGGTCCAAAGTGTCTTTTTAAGCATCTCAAATGCATTTTTAGCCTCCTTAGACCATGCCAGTCAGGGAGGGTTGGTTTTAAAAGTTCATATAACAGCTTTACCATCACTCCATAATTGTAAATCCATAAGCGGCACCAACCTGTCATTCCCAAGAAGGTTCTGAGTTCTTTTTCCCATCTGTGGGAGTGGAGCCTGACAGATGGCTTCCTTCCATTCAGTTCCCAGTTCTCATTGTTCCCTGGACAGTCCATATCCCAAGTTTTTCACTTGTTCTTGCACCAAAAAAGTTCTTTGGGCTTTTCTGTTGAGAGACTCAATATCCCTTTAATCCAAGAAAATTAAACAAACTTACAGTCCACTGAATGCACTCTGGTCTTGCCTCAGTTGCTATTAACAAATCATCCATATACTGTAGAAGGATTCCATCTCTGGAGGGGGAATCCCATGTTTCAATTTCTCGTGCTAATTAATTTCCAAAATTTGTTGGGCTATTCTTAAAACCTTGGGGTAACACTGTCCAAGTAAGCTGGGTTTTCCTACCAGAGGTAGGACTCTACCCTTCAAATGCAAATATCTTTTGACTTCCTTTGGCTTATGGCAGACAGAAAAATGCATCTTTTAAATCTAAGATTGTAAAACATATCTGGTTATTTTTAATTTAGTAACATACCACTTTAATTTAGTAACAGCCACTGCAGGATGCAAATCCCTGTCAGTCTTAATCATTTCTCTCAGGTCCTGTACTACTCAGTAAGTTCCATCAAGCTTTTTCACTAGTAGTATGGAGTATTATATTAAGATTCGCATTCTGCTAATAGTTCCATGTCTTAAAAAGTTATTAATTGGACTTTCTATTCCTTTACAATCTTTTATTGCAAAGGGTATTGTCTCTGGCCCAGTCACTGTTGTCTGTGCCAGAGCCCAGCAGTTGCTGATCTGATAAGGGACATTGGAATGCAGAGTGCTGCTAAATCAATTTGCTGTGAAAAAAACAAACCCTTTTCTTGTAAGATCACACATCTATTTTAAAATAACTGTCTCAAAAATATTCAGAGGTTTTTCCCCAGGTTAGGGTCTACCAAACAGTCCACCTCCTCACACACACCAACTGTTGAATAATGAACAATCTTCCATGAATTTCTTGAAAAATAAACCAAGTGTTAATTTTATAGTTCTCATATCAGTGCTTGGATGGTTCAAGCTAGAAAATACATAATCAAAGCAATTAAATTACCAGAGGAAGAGCTAGCAAATTTATTGCAGCTGGATACTAGACTGTTGCATTTCAACAATGTTCTAAAAAGATGATTGGAATTTTTGAAAGTTAACAAATCAGAGGCACCTGCATTTGGTGCTTAAATCTTTTACACACATCCAATGACCACTGCTACTTACACACTTGGTACAAACATTAAATCTTTTTCTTTTCTCCTTCACTTTACATACATTTTAAATCTTTCTTTTCTCTCCTTTTCTTCACATACCTTTTCCACCACTGATCACACTTTCTATTAAGTTACATTAAGTTTTGTCTCTGCCAATTAGGCAGGTGTTCAACATTTCTTACATTATTGATACACAACACACACACACACTAAACCTGTGTGTACTGTTCCTCAATTACACATACACAATAATAAAAGTGCCTGCAGAAATAGCCACACAACAAATTTCAAATAAATTGATAGTTGGCACTCTTAAAATTTTAAGGATCATCCCCCTCATATTTTAATAAAGCCTGTTTGAGAATTCCCCAGTAATCACTGGGATGCTCATTATTTTATCTAAGTAAAACTGCTTATAACTTGGCATGCCCCTACAGGGATAACAGGGTTAATTCCTGGACCCAGAGGGAAAAAAACAACCCCAAAACTTCACATTCAAGGGAGGAGAAGGGAAGGGGCATTCAAACCCAATGCTGCAGGTTTTTGTTTCAACTAGTAAACAAGCTTAACTCCTGTTACAATCACATTCTTTCTTACTGCAAGCTGGCCAAGATTTGATTCTTATTATTATTATTCTTAATGATTTACTCCTTCCTTCAAGAGCAAAGATGCCATTACCTCTTCACGTACTCCCCTAGCCCAGAAATGAAAAAAGCTTCAACAGCATCCTGTGTAGCTATTAATATTCATAGACTTAATGGCAAGTAGCTATTCCTGCTGACTAGTAGATGAATGAAAAAGGTGGATCTATGGGCTTTTCCACATGCTTTTCTCTGGTATTTCTTAAGTGAATTTGATAATTTCTGCCCAAATCTGAAAAGACAGAAGAATGACTAAACTGAGATAACTGACATATGGGTTACTTCTGCTTATTATCGAAGTTCTGTGTTTCATTGCTATATCTCTCACTCTTCTTATTTCTCAGTTTTCTCAATTTCTACTGTAAAGCTTCCTTACTATGACAGGAAGAACCTCCCAGTGCCATTAGTGTATTATTTTTATTGCAGTAGGTGTCTAAGACCTGGTAAAGAACAGCCTTTACCCAATTTAGAAGAGCATTTTTACTGACTTGCTAGGCACTTGTTTAAAACAGAAATAGCACTAAAAGAACACAGAAGAAAAAATGCTTCAAGATGTGAACAACTGTTAACAAAGAGTAAATGATGGGGTAAAAATATAATTTTCCTCTGCTCTCATACACATGCAACCATAAAGTTCTTAATTTTTCACTTTATACATTTCTCTGCTCTCAGAAATACTGAGATCAATACCATTATCAACACCATATTAATAGTAAAAGAAAGTTCTACATCCTCGTCTCTTGTAGCATTCAGGCTCCCAAATACCTACAAAATTTAGTTGGAGTGAAGTATATAAATCCTGTAGATCACTTGTAAAATATATGCCTAAACTGACAAAGATGCCAGTTAATATCCCAGCAAGGTCTCTGTGAATTTTTGAAACTGCCACCTCAAAAGTAACTGGTTTTGTTCAGTCTACACCCAGAAGCACAAGCATCAGTTTATCATAATTTCCTATCCAGAAGGTAGCTCTCATGATCCCAAAGAAAAAACATCTTGTAGTATATACAGAAAATAAACTTTGCAAAACACAGTTTAGTCCCTGTCTGTAGTCTGCAGTTTAAATTCCTTGGTTAAAAACATTAGCCATTTTTAGTATGAGTGACTGATAGCAGAAAAAGCAAAAATGTTCTATATCTAGATGTAAAAAAATTCACTATCTGTGAAATTATGAATTAGACTACTGTCTAAGAGCTTACTAGCATATAAAAAAGCCAGTATTTGCACATTCTAAAACATCTTCAGGTTTTCTGCTGATCTTTCTTTAAAAATCAAAGTCAACGAGTCTGATGCAGTTCATTGAGTTCCCCACCCATTTTGAGTGGAAAACACCGTTTTCGCAAAGCTCTTCAATCCCCCATTTAGAAAATAAACTATTGCTGTAGTCTCGTTTTGCTTTTCTTTTTTTTGGTGCAAACAAAAAAGTAGGCGTTAAGTTTCAAGTCTACTTGATGTTATTTGTACTTCTTGGATCTTAAGCCTGACAGCTTTGACGTTCTTTCGCTGCGTTCCCTGATGGGGCCATCTCCCGACTGCGCACTTCCCAGCTGAACACTTGCATTGCATCATGGAAAATGTAGTCTATATGGGTAAACAAACCTATGTGAACGAAACAACTAAGTGCACAAATTACGGCTTCTGCATCGTATGCTATCAAGTGGTGTTCATTGTTAAATCCAAGTGAGACGAATAGGCGTTTTCAACTGTAAATTGCAGAAATTTTCAAGCCATTTTCAAGCTAAATTTCCAAAGCATTTAATTAATTAAAAATAACAATTGTTCTAAAATGACACATCAAAGTCTCTATCCATAAAAAAATGGTATCAGCTTTATCTGATCCTTAGTGTATATTATTTTCATAATATTTTACATTAGCTGTGTGGCTGTAATTAGGGACAGAATTCCTTGCTACAAGTAGTGGTAGCATATGGTATTTACCTGGCTCCATGCAGGAGTCCTATCCTTGAGCCTGCCACTGTGGCTCATCAGCATTTTTTTTAAATTTTTTTTTAATTTGAGGAATCGGTATGATCCCAAACGGTATGATTTTTAACAAACACAGAAAAATAAAAAGAATCCTTCTCACTCTGCAGCAACTGCAAGTGTTACACGCAACACCACTTGCTAAAAATTAACCGGGACGGATAACCAACACCAGCCTTTTTACAGGCCTTTTAGACACCAAAGCAAACGCAATACGTTCATTGCGTTCGATTTACTTACCGCGGATCGTGACATGGAGCCCTTCACCTTGGGCTGTCAGAGCAGTTCCAAGCCGAACGATCTGCTAAGCGAGCCGGCCACATGGAGATCGCACCAGGCTGCAGCCAGCGCGCAAACGCGCCCACGGCACGCGCGACCAGCAAGCCAACACAGGCCAGGCAACCCCACGGGACGGGGACTCACCCCACAGTCCAATATCCGTAGCTACCGAAGCGCCTCTTATGGAAGGGAAATATTTAGGGCACGCCTCACAGAGCCGCCTAAAGGGCTTGTTGCGGGCACGCATGGGGTCGGCCACCCCGGCTCCTGCCCCAGAGAAGCAGCACCCCAACAACACCACCCCGGCTTCGCCTGTTTCAACTCGCCTCTAAGACAGGAACACAGGCCACCCCACTCTATGGGGGCCGCCCATAGACGCCTCCTACCTGCCCTCTGAAGCGCCTCTGCCACCTCCCAGCAATTCTCAACTCCCGCGGAGCTCCGGCGAAAGGCCGGCATCGCTCTGCTCCCCCAGGCGAGGCACTAGAGGCAGACCAGCCCCCACTTTTCTGCGGACGAGGGTGGCTGCTTCAGCCATTACCGTATTTTCCGGCTATAGCGTGCGGTTCTTCTCACCCATACCCCCACCAGCTTTCCTAGCAAAGTCGACCGGGTTGACCGCAATTTCATTCCTTACATGGTGTCAGAGAGAGGCAGCCGCCAGCCACGCCCTCTTTTCCCACCAGGCGCGTGAGGCGCTCTCAAATTTGCCCGCGTGACATCAGTGGAGGAAAAAGGCGACAAGTCAGCACGGCGTACCCACACCAGGAGCGCGCACCATCCCCCACCAGGAGCGCGGAACTAGCCTTCCTTAGGCTGTTCTATTTAAGTTTGTGGCGCCGACTTCCATAAAGCTCCGCCTCGCACCGGAGGCAAGGCGGCCGACACCGCCCCCGCGGCCATATAAGGGAAGAGAGGGTGTAGCGCAAGATTGCTTACGGCCGCTCGTTGCTTTCCTGGTGCTGTTTATAGGATACAGCCACTTCCGCTACTTGCTTAGAAGCGTCGCGATCATGGCGGAACGTGGCCAGCTCCCTCCCACAGCTAAACGTCTCTGCTGCAGACGCGGTTATGGTTCAGGGTGTAGGCCGGGCCAGCGAGTGGGCAGCACCGGACTCAGTAGTGGGGCGCTCTACGCCGGATCGGCGGCGGCGGCGGCGGCGGCGGCGGCAGCAGCCGCTGCCGCCGCCGCCGCCGCCCTGGGGCTGCTACCGCTCGGCAAGACCCAGAGCCCCGAGTCCCTGCTAGATATTGCGGCTCGCAAGGTGGCGGAGAAGTGGCCCTTCCAGCGGGTGGAGGAGCGGTTCCAGCGGATCCCGGAGCCGGTGCAGCGCAGGATCGTTTACTGGTCCTTCCCCCGCAGCGAGAGGGAGATCTGCATGTACTCCTCTTTTAATACCGGCACCGAGGATCCCGCTGCTGGCTCCGTGGGGGCCGGCACCGCGCCTGGTGGGGGCGCGGATGCCGCCGAGAACCGCTTGCCCTTCCACAGGGGCATCGCTCTCCTAGACGGCGGCTGTGTCGATAACGTTCTGCAAGTCGGTAAGTCACCGGCCGTGGCCATGCTGGCCGTTGGCCTCCTCAGCCGCGGGTCTCCTCCTGCGTGTCGCTTGCCTAGTATTCGGGGAGCTGCCTCCCTCCCTGCGTGGCCCTGGCAGCGGGAGCCACCCTACCTCTTTAGTGTGCCCTAGCAGCCCCTCTCCGGGGGCCGGCAGTGCGGCCGGGGAGCTGCCCACCGTGGCCCGGTCTGCACGGACCTTGTAATTCGGGCCGGGCAAATTCCTCTGCTAGTCTCTTCTCCCCCTTGCACCCAAAAAGACGGAATAACGTTTTCGGCACACTCTGTGACACATTCACGGTCCTAGTCACCAGCAGCCGTCCCGGTCTCCGGCAGGCGGGATGGGCACGCTGCTCTACCCCGCCTGTCCCTTTAACTCTCCCAACGCGTCGTTCCTGCTCACTGTAATCCAGAGTGTGTAATCCCCTTTGGCTCTGCTTCCTCCAAGCGCCCACCCTCCGTAATCCGGGTCATCTCCGTATCTCGAGTCACAATAGCGAGGAGATGCCTCTGCCGCTCATCCTCCCCCTCCTCTCCAGGGACCGCCGGTGAAAATGAATCAGCAGAAAGTGACCGGCGGGGGAAGAGGGCGGGATGCGCCACGGTTCAAAATAAAGAAATAAAAGAGGCTGCGAGAACCCAGGAGTGTGTGTGGGGAAGCCGTGAACAAAAGCATTTCTAGGGCAGCGGCGGCAGCGAGACAGAGGGTGGGGGAGCGATCCACCAAATCCCTGCTGCTGTGGCGGAAGGCTGCCGCTACTCGGGCGCGGAGGGGCCCTTGAGTTGCTTTGGGATGAGCCCCTGGTGGTGACAATGGCGAGGTGAGGAGGAAAGCGTTGTTCTTCCTCCTCCTGGAACAGTACCTTCCCCCCCTTCTGCCTCCCCGGGAGCTGCCGCTGCTCTTCACCAGCTGCGGGCTGGCACCCCTGCCTCTGTTTAAAGGGTTCTGGAGGTTGGTACCCTCCGCCCCAGTGTAGGGGGCTGCCTGGGAAGGGGACTGTACCCCGCCCGAAGGAGCCCCCACCGGCGGGACAGTAGCGACCTCGCGGGGGAAGGGTTTCATAGTTTCCTGGGGAAGCTTCCAGGGGTGGAGTGGTGGTATGCTTGCACTTTGTGCGGCCGGGGTATGCTGGGCATATCACCTTGCGGTGGTACCTCACGGCTGCGACTGGAGACTTTGTTCTCATTTTCATGTTTATTTGTGTTCTCAGTTTTCTCTTGTGTCCTGTGTCCGTCTTTCACCTCCCCCTTGAATGTGGAAGCCGGACAAGAGACGCTATTGTTTCTCACCGGCGGCTCGACAATCGGTGGGCAGCGTAGTACGGCGGCTCTGCGGAGCCAGTCTTTCTGTCCCGCCCTATGCTGGGCCGGACCGTCCCCCGGCGGTGGCTGAGCTGAGCTGCAGTTGCTGCTCGCCTTTTGTTCGCAGCGCCGTGCGGGGCTGAGGCACGCCGAGTCGTGGCGGCGGTCCCGATCCCAGTGATGCGGCTCCCCCTCGGCTTTGTCCGCAGCGGATTTCACGTCGCAGGCAGCCTACAAATGTACCTTCTGTTTTCTGAAGGGAAGCCCTGTTGCTGTTCTTAAGCGAAGCGCCCTTTCCTTTTGCCTAAATGGCTTTCAATTTTAGACTTTTAAAATTACTTTTATTTTATTTTAAAATTACTTCTATTTTATTTTAAAATTACTTTTACAATTTTGTTAACTTTCTTATAAGTTTAATCTTTTGGCTTGCTTTCTTTTTCCAAAGGTCTGATGTGCCTCTGTGGTTCCTCAGGGCTGGCAAAATCAAGGGTAGGACTTTTTCAGTTTGGTTGGAAGTGCCGAGGCATCTTTTTCCTTTTTCCTTCCATTTGCAAACAAGAAGGAATGACAGGAGTGCATGTAAGGGAGGGTTTCTTGACCAATTACATTTGATCTAGGAATTCACTGTGAAAATAAAACCAAGGGTTGATAAATAAAAGATGCTGTCTTTTCTAGGACACTCGTTGTGGGCTTGGCTTTGCTTGTGGAATAGGCCTCAATGAGTAGCTCTCAAAGGGGGAGCAAAAAAAAAAAAGTTACTTGTTGCATATCTTCAAAAGATGAATAATACTGACAAGGGTCAATGTGAAGAAAAAGAAAATATGCAAAAATACAACTGAATTGACTGCTGCTTCTGGATCTCAACTACATTCCAAACATGCTATACCTATTGCTGAAAATACATTTGGTTTGTTGTGGGTTGTTTTGTTTTGTGCAAGGGCTGGGAGGCATGTCCTATGAGGAGCAGTTAAGGACTCTGGGGTTGTCTGGTTTGGAGAAAAGGAGGCTGAGGAGAAACATTATAGCTCTCTGCAGCTTCCTGAGGAGGGGAAGGGGAGAAGGAGATGCTCAGCTCTTCTTCTGAGACAGGATGTGTGGGAATGCTTCAAGGCTGCATCAGGAGAGATTTAGACTTGACATTAGGAAGCATTTCTTTACCGAGAGGGTGGTCAAACACTGGCACAGGCTTCCTAGAGAGGTGGTCGATGCCCCAAGCCTGTCAGTTTTTAAGAGGCATTTGGAGAATGCCCTTACTAACATGCTTTAACTTTTGGTCAGCCCTGAATTAGTCAAGCAGTTGGACTGGATGATTGTTGTAGACTATTTCAGTTGGAAGGGATCTATTTTATTCTGACAGAGGCCTTTGGTTTGCCTAGCGAGGGAGTTGTGGAGCACTTAGGTAGGCTGGGTCCTGGTGTGAAGTTATTGTGTAATTTCAATTGTGTAATCAATTCAAATGACCTTACTTGTAATGCTCAGTATTTCTATAAACAGGGAATGCAGGATTTGATTTGAGGGACACTCATAAATTTAAGTTCAGTGTTAGCTAAATGGAACAATTTGCTTCTGAATTTTAAGTGTCTTTTTTTTTTTATATATATGTAACCCTGTTTAACATTCAGGCAACTTTATCATGGCAACTCCTTTCAAGTGAAAGGGTTTAAATAACTTGTCTATGCTCTGCTAAAAATCTTCGTGTTCCTGCTTCATACCACCCTGGCTTTAACGTGTGTAATGAAAAAAATCCTAAATAAAGAAGGAAGGTAACATGTTAGTGATATGCGATAATAATAATTTTAGTAATCAAACAGTAAGGTTATCTGCTAGTCTATTTTGAAGCTGAATTATGTTCTCCTAGCATAATAATTAGCATCACTTCATTCTGAAAGACTTTTCACCAGAGAAGTTGGCTTCAAAATTCCATTTGCATCTAACTTACTGATGTTTTAATAGCTTTTTTGTTTCAATCTGACATGGACTTTGTTTGCTTTCCTTTTTTTAAATAAACTGGACTCCAAATCAAACCTTTTCAACTGTATAAAACAGAGCTTTTTCTACTACATGTGTTTAATTTATTTCAAACCAAGTATTTTTGGTAAAAGTTACAGTCTAAACATGAAAGCACTTTGAGTAAATACAACAATCTGAAAGGAAAATTAGAAATTGACTGTGGCCAAATTAGTGAATATGCCAGGAGTGAGGAGACTGCTTTAGATGAGGCAGTGTATATTTGGTTTGAGGCTAGCCCTGAATTGGTGTACAGCACTGTACACAGCTGTTGCTGTCAAGATTAGGAAGTGATGTGATCCCTCAATAGCACAGTTGACCTGACAAGAGCCCTTAATGCAGCTATCCTAGGAAAAGAAAAAAGAAAACAGACCCTGTGCCTCTGCTGGTATGATTCATCTTGCTTGGGGAAAGACACAGACTGCTTTTGGTGTACAGTAAGCTCAACTTTGTTGCTGTAGCTGCATCCATAGTATAAGTGCTTAGTGTTGTGGTTGAGTTTTTTTTTTCTTTTTTATGTCCTATAAGTACTCCTAGAGTATTGTCTGTCTGTAATTTGAGATCGGCTTGTCTTTGCTGCATAGACAATGTTTGCTCATACAGGTCTTCCTTTAAGGCGTTACAGTACTTTCTACAGCAACATAAGGCTTTGTAATCACAGTAGTTGTGCTTTTTGGGTATTGTCATGGTTTAGCCCCAACCCTGGCTTGATTGGCAGTTAAACACAGGCACTTGTGCTACGCAATCACTGCACGCACACAGTGAAAGGGAAATGAGAGACTTGTGTGTTGGAAACTAAAACTGCTTTAATGAAGTGATAATAACATTAATGGGAACATGATAAAACATATACAAATACACAAAATTGAACCCCCTGATGGCTACATCACTGCTGGTGCTGCAGAGCAGGTATGGGGAAAGATCCTGGGCTGAACTCAGCAGCAGGACGGAGCGGGACTCGGGAAATAGATTCAGGAACGCATGGATCTGGGATCAGAGGCAAAAGGACAGACTAACTCCTTATTAGACACTGGCCATCAAAGCAGAGGGCTTAACCCTTGTGATCCCTCAGTTTCATATAGAACGTGACGTACATGGGATGGAATTCTCTGTTGGTCAGTTTGGGGTCACTTGTCCTGTCCATTCCTCCTTGCAGGTGCAACCCTTTTTCACCCTTTTCACTTGCAGCATTCACCAGCTTGAGGATGACCTTGATCTCCACAGGGAAAGATGTAAGCAATGGCCTTTCTGCACACCAGTGCCCTGTTACTTTGGTGATAATTTACATTTTAAGCATTGTCACTTCTGGAGACACATGCCGTCTGAAACGAAATTAAGTTATTTAGACAAGGCTTAGCTGAAAAGTTAGAAAATTAATTCTGATTTAGTTCAAACCAAAACATTCCATGCCATACTCTTTACATCATGCTTGGGTCACTATTACATGTATCTTCAAACACACACACACGCATGTATATAGATTGCTAATTCATGATTCTTCTACGTGATAGTTGTTTTAAGTCCATGACTGTGGGTGCCCATCCATTACAGCAGTCTCTCAGGGCAAGATGAATGGTTGAGGATTCCTCGTGGTTTGTTCCCATGGGCTGCAGGTTAGAGATGTTAACATCAAGAAGGTCACTGGATGCCAGATGATGAAGCTAGCTTGTTATACTGGAAAAAAAACCAACTTAGAAACACTGTTAGTAATTGAGCATTCTCACCCAGAGTCAGATTTCCTTGAGGTACACATTCAACCTCACCATCCTTCAGCATTACCCAACAAGTATGTCCAGGCCTTTGAGTGAAAGCAACCCCATAAATGGGTTTGCCCTTGCCAAAAGCAGGAGAAACCAAAAAAGTTTCCCCCAGCAAATTCCTTTCATGCACCACAGGGACTTTACCCCCCTCTACTGTGTGTAGAATATCTGCTTGAGCAGGACCATATCGACTGGTAGATCCCTTGGTGTTCACTAACCAGGTGACTTCTGCCAACTGCTTATCCCAGTTTTTAAATGTGCCACCCCCATTGCTTTCAGGGTAGTTTTTAACAGTCCACTGTATTGCTCAGTTTTCCCTGAGGCTGGTGCATGATAGGGAATATGATATATCCATTCCATACCATGCACTTTGGCCCAGGGATCTATAAGACTGATTTTTGAACTGAGTCCCATTGTCTGACTCAGTTCTTTCTGGAATGCTATGCCTCCACAAAAGTTGCTTTTCAAGGCCCAGGACAGTGTTACGGGCAGTGGCATGGGGCACAGGGTACGTTTCCAGCCATCTGGTGTTTTTTTCCACCATTGTAAGCACATAGCTCTTGCCCTAGCGAGTTGGAGGGACTGTGATGTAGTCAATATGCCAGGCCTCCTCATAATTATATTTCAACCGTTGCCCCCCATACCACAAAGGCTTTAACTGTTTAGCTTGTTTTATTGTGGTGCATGATTCACAGTCATGGACAACCTGCACAATAACATCCATGGTTAAATCCACTCCTCGGTCATGTGCCCATTTGTATGTTCTATCCCTTCCTTGTTGACCTGAAGTGTCATGGGTCCACTGACTTAGAAAGAGCTCAGCTTTACGTTGCCAGACCAAGTCCTTTTGGAACACTTGAGCAGCCTTGTCCACTTGCTGGTTGTTTTGATGTTCCTCAGTGGCTTGGCTCTTGGGTATATGCGCATCCATATAATGTACCTTTATGATTAGTTTCTCTAGTCAGGCTGCAATATCTTGCCACAATGTGGCAGCCCAAATGGGTTTACCTCTGCACTGCCAGTTGTTCTGTTTCCATTGCTTTAACCACCCTCACAGAGCATTTGCTACCATCCATGAGTCAGTACAGAGATGAAGCACTGGCCCCTTTTCTCATTCTGCAATGTCTAAAGCCAGCTGGATGGCTTTTACTTCTGCAAATTGGCTCGATTCACCATTTCCTCCAGCACTTCTGCGACTTGTTGTGTAGGACTCCATATAGCAGCTTTCCATCTTTGGTGTTTTCCTACAATATGACAGGATCCATCAGTGAACAGGGCATACTGTTTCTCATTTTCTGATAGCTAATTATATGGTGGGGCTTCTTCAGCACTTGTCACCACCTCCTCTGGTGGCATTCCGAAGTCTGCCTTCTGGCCAGTCCATGATCACTTCTAAGATTCTTGGAAGATTAGGGCTTCCTATATGGGCTTGCTGAGTGATTAATGCGATCCACTTCCTCCAGGTAGCATTGGAAGCATGATGAGTAGAAGAGACTTTACCCTCAAACACCCAGCCCAGAAGTAGTAACAGGGTTGTTAGGAGGAGCTGTGCTTCAGTCCCAATCACTTCTGAAGCAGCTCTAATTCCTTCATACGCTGCTAAGATATCTTTTTCAGTGGGAGTATAGTTTGCCTCGGGGCTGTTGTATCCTCGACTCGAGAATCCTGGGGGTTGACCTTGTGTCTCCTCTGGTGCTTTCAGTCAAAGGTTCCAGGTAGGACCATTGTCTCCAGCTGTGGTGTAGAGCATGTTTTTGATGTCTTGTCCTGTTTGGACTGGCCCCAGAGCTACTGCATGCACGATCTCTTGTTAATTTGTTCAAAGGCTTGTCCTTGCTCAGGGCCCCAGTTAAAACTGTTTTTCTTTTGAGTCACTTCCTAGAGGGGTCTCACAATCTGACTGTAACCAGGAATGTGCATTCTCCAGGAACCCCCAATGCCTAGAAAAGCTTGCGTTTCCTTTTTGTTAGTTGGTGGGGACATAGATGTTATTTTGTTGATCCCATCTAATGGGATTTGGAGATGCCCATCTTGCCATTTAATTCCTAGCAACTGGATCTCTCGTGCAGGTCCCTTGACCTTGCTTCTCTTTACACCAAAACCAGCTGTCAGAATGTCTATCTTCTCACTTTTCTCACAAACTTCCTCTGCTGTGTTACCCCATACGAAGATGTCATCAATGCATTGCAGGTGTTCTGGAGCTCCACCCTTCTCCAGTGCAGTCTGCATTAGTCCATGGCAAATGGTAGGGCTGGGTTTCCACCCCTGGGGCAGTCGATTCCAGGTGTACTGGGTACCCCTCCAGGAAAAAACAAACTGCACCCTGCACTCTGCTGCTAAAGGAATAGAGAAAAATGCATTAGCAATATCAGTTGTGACAGACCACCCGGCTGCCTTTGATTCCAGTTCCTATTGCAGTTCTAATGTGTCTGGTACAACAGCACTAAGCGGTGGTGTGACCTCATTCAGGCCATGATGATTCACTGTTAATCTCCATTTGTTGTTAGCTTTTTGCACTGTCCCTATAGGACTGTTAAAAGGTGAGTGAGTTTTGCTGATCACTCCTTGGTTCTTCAGTTGTTGGATCAGCCTGTGTATGGGAATCACAGAGTCTCGGTTGGGACAATACTGTCGTCGATGCACTGTGGTGTTAGCAATTGGCACCTGTTGGTCTTCTGCCTTCAGCAATCCCCCAGCAGAAGGGTCCTCTGTAAGGCCAGGCAAGGTGACAGCTGTTTAATATTCTCAGTCTCTACAGCTGCTATACCAAAGGTCCATTTATACCCTTTTGGGGCTTTGAAGTACCCTCTTTTAAGACAGTCAATGCCAAGGATGCACGGTGCATTAGGTCCAGTTACAATGGGGCGCTTTTCCCATTTATTCCCAGTTAGGCTCACTTTGGCCTCCGCTACAGTCAGTTCTTGAGACACTGAGACACCCCGCCGTCACTCCAGAAATAGTGATGGATTCTGTCCCTTTACGTTTCGATGACAAGAGGGCGCACTGTGCACCAGTATCTACTAGGTCTTCATACTTTTGTGGTTCTCTAGTGCTAGGCCATCGAATCCACACAGTCCAATAAACTCGGTTGTCTCTCTCCTCCGTCTGGCTGGAGGCAGGGCCCCTCTGATTTGGAACAGAGTACCCACCAAGGAATGGGTTTGTTTGTAAATTGCAGTAAATATTATCATTTTAATCAACAGTTGGAAGAGTTTTTCAAAGACAAAATGTACTAGTTTTCTGAAAAGCCACATAAACCAGCTGTCCCTCTTAATTTCCAGCCCTTCAGCTCTCAAGGAAAAAATTGTAGTACTTTCTGATTGTACTTTGCAAATTTCACGCTGATAAGATTTGAACTGCAAGCCTGAGGCTTGCAGTGCTGGCACTGTACTAACTGAGCTAAGTGCTAACAGAAGTGCCCTACACTGCTATCCAAGCCACTCCCAGCCTGCACTGATACTCACAGTACAGATCTTTCAAAGGAAAAGTCTGCTGCAGTCCTGGCTGAGCTATACAAGCAAGTTAGGTGGGCGAACATTCTGGAGGGGTTTGATTTGGTTGGGTTCAGTTCAATTTCAGCCTTACATTGGGCACCAATAAACTGTCACAATCTAGCCCCAGCCCAGCTTGATTGGCATCGAAATGCAAGCAGTTGATGTCTCAATTCCCTTCCTCCTCATTTCAGAAAATTAAGTTACTTAGATGAGACTTAGCTGAAAAGTTAGAAAATCAAGTCTACTTTAGCTCAAACCAGGACAGGTATGAATATCAAGGGAGTGAGTTGGAGGGAAGAAACTCCTAGGGAAGGAAAATAATGTAAATTGCAGGTGGGACAGGAAGGGTAGGAGAGGAGGCGGGGTAGCCCTCTATGTTAGAGAGTGCTTTGATACCGTCGAGCTTGATTATGGTGATGATGGGATCGAGTGCCTGTGGGATAAAATCAGAGGAGCCCACAAGAAGGTAGATATTGTGATGGGAGTCTGTTACAGACCACCCAGCCAAGAAGAAGCAGCTGATGAGCTCTTCTGTGGAAGGATGGCTCGACAACCGAGGATGTGATTTGATAGCAATAAACAATCCAGGGTTAACACTTGTGACTAGGCCTGGCGTTCCTCCTTAAAACTGACCTTGGTATGTTGATAGAAGAAAGTGCATAACAAAAGCACAGAACTCAGCGCTGGAAAGTCCCTAAAACTCAAGACCATTGTACCAGCCTCCTTCCAGTGCTTAACATCTTTTAACCAATCTTGTAACTACTTAAGGTGCATGGACAGTACAGTAGGACCAATTGTAAGTTGTTTTATTAGCTTGTGCTCTGCTAGAATAAGTATATAAGGAGTGTTGTGTTTATGAATAAAGGAGAACAACTATACTCACATTGAGATTTCATCGTTACTCAGGGTCCGCCTCCCACTCCCACACTCTTCTATAAACAACTGGGAGTAGTCTTAAGATCGCTACCTCTTGTCCTCGTGGGAGACTTCGGTCTTCCGGATGTCTGCTGGAAGTGCAGTAAAGCAGAAAGGAAGCAGTCTAGGAGGTTCCTGGAGTGCGTGGAAGACAACTTCCTCACAACCGGTGAACGAGCCGACAAGGGAAGGTGCCCTCCAGGACCTGCTCTTTGTGAACAGAGAAGGCCTTGTGGGGGATGTGATGGTTGGAGGACGCCTGGGACAAAGTGATCATGAGATCATAGATTTTTTAGTTTTAAGTGAGGTGAAGAGGGGCATTAGCAGAACAGCCACCTTAAACTTGCAGAGGGCAGACTTTGGACTGTTCAGAAGGCTGGTTGGCAAAGTCCCATGGGAGACAGTCCTTAAGGGCAAGGGAGCCCACAAAGGCAAGGGAGCTCCTCAAAAACGAAATCCTAGCAGCTCAGGAGCAAGCCGTCCCCATGTGCTAGAAAAGGAGCCAGCGGGGAAAAAAAACAGCTTGGTTGAGTAGGGAGATCATGAGGGACATCAAAAAGAAGAGGAATATCCATGAGCTTTGGAAGAAGGGAGAGGTGTCTTGGGTGGACTACAGGGAGGAACTGAGATCATGCAGAGAAAAAATCAGGAGGGCTAAGGCCCAACTAGAAATCAGATTGGCCAAGTCTGTGAAAGATAACAAAAAATCTTTCTATAAATACATTAATAATAAAAGGAGGACCAGGGAGAATATTCAGTCCCTATTGGATGCAAATGGAACAACTGTGACAGGAGATAATGACAAGGCTGAGGTGCTTAATGCCTTCTTTGCCTCAGTCTTTAGTTGTAAAGAAAGTTGTTCCCTCTGTGTGCAAACCCAGGAGTTAGAGGAGCAGAACAAAGGTCTCATGATCCATGAGGAGGTGGTTAGAGACTTGCTTGCCCAACTAGACACTCACAAGTCTACGGGGCTGGATGGGATCAGTCCAAGAGTATAGAGGGAGCTGGTGGATGTGCTGGCCAAATCCCTTTCCATCATCTTCCAACAGTCCTGGAAGACTGGGGAAGTTCCACTGGACTGGAGGCTGGCTGATGTTGTGCCCATCTACAAGAAGGGTTGCAGGGAGGATCCAGGGAACTCCAGGCCTGTCAGTCTGACCTCAGTGCCAGGGAAAATCATGGAACAGGTGATCTTGAGTGTTATCATGAAGCACATGCAAGAGAACTGGGTGATCAGGCCCAGTCAACATGGGTTCACAAAAGGCAGGTCTTGCCAAATAAACCTGATCGCCTTCTATGACAAAGTGACTTGACTACTGGATGAGGGAAAGGCTGTGGATATAGTCTTGGACTTCAGTAAAGCCTTTGATACAGTTTCTGCTTACGAAACTGTCAGCCTCTGGACTGGGCAAGGAAACGCTCTTCTGGGTGGAAAACTGGTTGGATGGCCGGGCCCAGAGAGTGGTGGTAAATGGAGTTAACTCTAGCTGGAGGCCAGTTACAAGTGGGGTTCCCCAGGGCTCAGTGCTGGGTCCAGCCCCGTTCAATGTCTTTATAAATGACCTATGTTGCGGTTGGGGCAATCCACGACATGTAGAAGTTGTGGGCCAAAAGACCATCTTTATTGATTTTACAAGACTTTTTATGCGCATTCCCGAGCTGCTCGTCCATGCACGATTGGTTTAGCTAAAGACCAACAGTTCATAATTGGACGACTCCTTCTCAGCTGTAACTTCATAATTGGGTGATTCCACCTGCAGCCTGGCAGCTTCCTAATCTTGTTTACTTGGCTCTTCTTGGCACCTTCCAGCTTCTTCAAGGATACACGGGCATCTATTCAAGGCCAATGTTTAAGTTCACACACTCTAACTCCTCGGACCAGCCGAGGTTTCCCACAATTCCCCCTTTTTGTATTTGTGCTACAAAAATTGCCCATGCCTTCTGCTGCAGGGCCCTTGCAACAGAGACACAAGACATGGCAACGTTAATAACACAAACACAACAACGAACCAAATCAACAATCTATATCTTACCAAAGATAATAACTATCTTGATAGTCCCCATCCTTTAAGCAAGCCATTCAACTAATACCACCCATCGACTCCTTATCCGATACAACACATTCCCTCAAAGCCTTCAAATTCATGTCCTTAAACTAATAATGAGACTCTATTACGGTTCTATTTTGTGATACAGCATAGCTAACACTATCAACATCAGTTAACAAACCACTCAGTGAAATCAATGTAGCATTGGTTTGCTTACCTAGCCAACATTCCAAGTTCATTAGCTTTTTAAGGCGGCCGCAGCAGCAATCGCAGGTGCCAGTACTGATGCTGCTATAATTTTTTGTAATAAGGTTGGATGTTGGTGACATAAGCTCCCCAAAGCTGCATGGCCCATCCTTAAGCTTCAAAAGAATTCCACCCCCCACGCTCTGTCCCCACAAACTAGAAAGATCCCTACAGGCAAAACCAACCAGAACAAGAAAAGAGCGTGACATATTAGAGGAGGTGTATCTGCTTCGGTTGTGGGACCATTCGTTCTTCACTTGCGCGGACCATCCACAACAGGCCAAACGCAGTGAGTAGGAACCCACTAAGGGCCACTGTCTGTGGAAACACAAGCATACCCTCTTCCCCAGGTTAATAAATCACACGGAGGTGACCATTGTCCACTTTGCAGGTCTTTCACCTTAGTGGTTGTGCTACATAGGGATTCAAAGTGGTGACCCATAGGTGGCTCCTGCATATCCTCTATTATGTTAACAAAATTCAGTACATACGTGGCTTTATTTAACCGCGCTTCAGGGGGTTCTCCAACCATTCCCCGTTTTTGTTTTTGAAGAAGGTGTTTTAGCATGCCATGTGCTCATTCCACAATGCTCTGTCTGGTAGGAGAATGAGGGATCCCGGTAACATGGGTAATCCCCCAAAGCTGTAAAAAGGCTTTTACTCGAGCGGAAATGTAAGCAGGACCATTATTGGTCTTGATTTGATGTGGAACACCACACACAGCAAAAGCCCGTTGCCAATGTCAAATAGCATCTCGAGCTGTTTCTCCTGTGTGTGCAGCAGCTACTATGACTGATGAAAATGTGTCAATAGACACATGTACATATTTAAGTTTACCAAACTCTGCAATATGGGTAACATCGGATTGCCAAATCTGTAAAGCTTGTAAACCTCTGGGATTTGTGCCATAATACGCAGGTCCATGTTCGCCCTGGCAATCAGGGCAGGCTGCAACAATAGAACGGGCCTCTGTAGTTGTTAAATGAAATGGACGTTTCAAGGCACGAAAGCTTTGATGCAAAAACTGATGGGATTCAATTGCTTGCTGTGTCACATTAGGCACTGGCCTCATTGCCACAGCTGAGACCAATTGGTCAGCCTGTGCATTACCAGCTGCTAGAAATCCAGGTAAAGTGGTATGGCTTTTAATATGCAGGACATAATATGGTTGTGATCTTTTTTGAATCATCAGCCATAATGATTATAGCACACCAAATAATAAGGCATTACTTACGTTTCCCAAAAGTGCTTTATCCAGTCACTGGACTAGTCCCGCTACGTAAGCTGAATCTGTAACAATATTCATTGCACAAGTGAATCGCTGGAATGCCAAAGTAACAGCACAAAGTTCCACAATTTGAGGGGAACCTTCTTGCTGCTTGACTATGTGTTGCCACTGGTGACCATCATACCAGACAACAGCTGCTTTTCCAGTGCGTCCTGATCCATCTGTAAATACTGTAGGACCTGTCACGGGTTCTTTCTGGCTTAATTGTTTCTGTCCAATACAAATCTGACTTCCTAACTTACATAACAGATGAGAAGGAAAATGATACTCAATTTGTCCTGTATAATTCATTAATGTGGCCTGCAATGCCGAACTGTTAGCTAGACACCATTCAAAATAGTCTACCTGAACATGTAAGACGATTTTTTCTGGGTCTCTTGCCAAGAATTCTGAGCACCTCATTCGGGTCTTAATGATAATCTGCACCAATAATTCAAACAGGCCGGAAGCAGTCTTTTTGTTGCGACAAGACAAGAAGGCCCATTCCAATACATGAAGTGGGTCTTCCCAATCTGGGTTCCATTGCACGATCATTGCAAATGGTATCATGTCATCAATCAAAACAAATACCTGAACTGCAACAGTGAGCTCAATTCTCCACACATGCTTTTCCTGAATTGCCCTTTCCACCATCCCAACTGTTTGCTTTGCTTCGGAGGTCAAAGACCGCGGTGCTGTAATATCAGTGTTTCCTTTTAATAGTTCTAAAAGGGGCCTCAATTGAGATGAAGTTAGGTCTAAATAAGGCCGTAACCAATTAATGATTCCTGCCAATTTCTGTACATCATTCAAGGTTTTTACTTCCATCATTAGCTGGATCGTTTGTGGCTGCACAGTGCAGTCAAGCACCCTCATGCCTAAATAAAGCCATGGCTGAGTGAGTTGTACCTTCTCTGCAGCCACTACTAGGCTGAATTGGTTCAATGTTGCTATTTTCTTGCTGGAGGGAAGACTCGCACAACCAATATGATTGACAAGCAAGCTTCGTTTATTCATCAGAAGGCACGCATTATATTGCTCAGGTTCATCAATAAGCACATTTGGCAAAATCTAATTGGTTCATGTCTCTAACATTAGCATATACGGTTAATCATTGGTTATTGCTTATCGGTTACATTTACATAAGTTCCTTATTTTTTGCCAACTAACTCCTTCTTACTGCTAACCAGAACATCCTTTTACGGTATAATGCTCTCGTCAAGGTCGTCTTACTTTTATGGTATAATGCTCTCGTCAAGGTCGTTTTGGCCTTCTCAGCTCAGCACATCTCGTGCATGTTGACATGTCCTTTATCACGTAACCACTTCTCCACAGTTCAATGAAATTCGTGTGTCAGATTCCATTGCTGACAACAGTTGAGATGTTGGAGCAGCCAAAAGAATATCATCCATGTAATGATAACAGTACCCCATTGCATCTTTTTCTCTGATTGGGCTCAAGGCTTGAGCTACAAACCATTGACAGATGATGGGTGAATTTTTCATCCCTTGTGGGAGCACCTTCCAATGGTACCTCTGCGATGGTTCAGCATGGTTGACTGATGGAACTGTAAAAGCAAACTTTTCCATATCATTTACATCTAATGGAATGGTAAAGAAACAATCTTTTAAGTCTATCACAACAATTTCCCACTGCATGGGGATCATTGTAGGTGAGGGCAATCCCGGCCGCAGAGCTCCCATTGTTGCCATCACCTCATTGATCCGACGTAAATCATGTAATAATCGCCATTTTCCTGATTTTTTTTTCTTAATCACAAACACTGGGGTATTCCACAGGGTATGGGATGGTTCAATATGACCTGCAGCTAGTTGTTCTGCTACCAAAGTCCGCAGGTCTATAAGTTTTTCACAATTGAGGGGCCACTGATCCACCCTAAACGGCTTCTCTGTTAACCATCTCAAAGCCAGTGTAGGTCTCTTCACGCCCTGCAACACAGTGACCCCTAATGAAAATCCATGGTTATCTGAACCCCCCATTGTGACAAACAGTCTCTTCCCCATAAGTTCAAAGGGGCCACAGTCACATAAGGTCGAACAGTAGCCTTTTGTCCTTCCGGGTTGGTGATGAGTACTGGTTTCGCTGCCATGAAACCGTTGGTGACTCCCCCCAGGCCCACAACACCTTGAGTGGTAGAGATCACAGGCCAAGAGGAAGGCCAATCTCATTGAGAAATAATAGTGACATCTGCACCTGTATCTAATAGTCCATTTACCTTCAATGATATTGGCAATGCCTGATCCATGGATAACATACACACCATTTGTGGTCGACTGTCAGACAGCATTTGCATTCAAAGCACTTGTGGTTGTCCGGTGGATCCAAACGCTCCAGTGCCTCGGGTGACCTGTTCAGTCCTAGGGACACAACTCATAAAAGGTACAAGTTGAGCAATGCGAGTGCCTTTTTCCACTCTAACAGGTGGAGTGGATGTGGAAACCATAGTATAAATTTGTCCCTCATAGTCAGCATCAATGACTCCCGCATGTACCATAAGTCCTTGTATAGTTAGCACTTGATTGTCCAATTAATAATGCACTTAGTCCGTTTCTGATGAGTCCCCAAGCATCCAAGGGAACCTTATGTACCCCGTGCGTTGTTAGAGTTACTGTGTCGGCAGTGGATACATCCATGCCGGCTGATCCCTTGGTTTTCCCTGAAAGCCAGTCACAAAGGCCTGTGTTTGAGGATGCCTGCGGGATGGATTGTTTGCTGATGCGGCAGCATTTTTGTCTGCGTGCGCCCCCTCGCGCTCTTCTTGCTGTTTCCCTGCAGCGAGGGCTGGTTATTTAGATAACCTCTGAACCAACGCTGTGCTGCAAAGTGGCCTCTTTTCTCACACATAAGACATGTGATTCCTGCTGCCCCCGCTGCTCCAGCTGCGTTCTCTCTCTTGTTCTTTTTTGGGCACGCTCGTTTAAAATGCCCGACCTGGCCGCAATCAAAACATCTTAAATCCCTTGTTTTCACAGCAGCCAAGGCCGCGGCTAGGGCTGTTACTGTATGCCCTATGGATCCCACCTTGGCACAAGCCTGTATCATGGCGTCCAGGGTGGGGACCCTGGCAACGCTTCAATTATCTTCTGGCAATCATCATTTGCATTGTCCTTTGCAAGCTGAGTTACTAGCATAGTTCTTACATTCACATCAAGCACTTGCCTTTCTACTGCAGCTTGCAATTTTTCAACAAACTGTAAGAACGGTTCTGTAGTCCCCTGCCGAATCGTGGTGTATTTTGCTTTAGGTTCAGCTAATTTGGCCGTACGTATTAGTGCTTCCAGACCCACAGCCTTGACCTGCTCTAAAACCAGTGGATGCCACTGTGCCTGATGCTGCGGGTTAGAAAACTGTCCTGTCCCTGTTAGTACGTCCATGCCATTACCAAAACGTGCATCGTCTTGTGGAAGCTGTAAATTCCGAAGTGCCTGGGCCTCAGCCTTCTGTGCCCATATTGATGTAAAAACAGCGCACTGTACTGGTTGAAACATTATCTGCGCTAGCATAGTAAAATCAAAAGGTGTCATTTCTTCCATAGACAACGGCCTGAGTAACTGCATAGCTGCCGGAGAATTTGGACCATATTGTGCCACAGTTTTCTGCAAATCTTGAATCACTTTCCATGAGTACGGTATGTGCTCATCCATTACCCCCTTCGCTGGATCCCCCCTCACAACGGGAAATGCCATTGCCGCAGAAGGATCAGCATCAGGCTCTACTAACGGGACATCTATCATCTCAGACAGCTTCCAATCCCCCTCTCGTAAAGCCTGTGCTTTTAGCTTCTGCCAAAAAGATAGAGGATTGTATGCACGGATAGTAGCACGTGCGGGAGGCAAATTCCCTAATTGAGATGTTCCTCTGCAAGAGGGACCCCCAAGAGGTTTTTCCGACTGCTGTTCTACTCTGTCTTTGCTCGTTCTCTTTCTCCCCACCCCCAAACATCTCATCGTCCCATTCATCAGGCCTTTCTTCTGGGAGTGGAGTGTTCCTTGACAAATTTACGCAGTGCTGATGTCCTCCTTTGTCTGACAGAGAAAGTGGTGGGGCTGACGGCTCTACTGGAGCTATACTATCGGTATCAGATGGCAACGATCCTGGATTGTCTGGCAGCTCTACAGGTATTCTAATAGTTTTACCGCCGGCCGTGAAAGGGTGTCTTGTGCACATCCCATCGTCAGAATCATCCCAAAGCTCCCCTCTCTTCCGTGGGTCATGAATTCTAGGGCATGCTGTGGAATCTAGCCTATATCCTGGAATTGGTTCCTCTGCAAGGAGCGACACGGGAGGCACAAAATGCTGTACAGTATCAGGAGCAGGAGCGATGCCCTCCGCCTGGTCCTGCTGCAGCTTAAAATCATTCAGGGTCTCATAAAGAAGACGCCATGTTGGTAAAAGTGCTGCTGCGTCTTTATCCCCCCGCGTAGCAGAGTCAACCAGTTTATCGCCCACCTCCTTCCAGATAGTAACATTAAAGGAAGTTACGGTAGTTGCTTCATATCCCTGTTCTTTTCTCCATAGGAGCATTTTTCGCAAGTCCGACACTTCTAACTTAACTCCCCGTTTTTGCAGGATCGTTTTCCACATGGAAATGATTGTTGTCTCCTCCTTACTTAAGGAAGTACCCATATTTCCCAGCAGCTCACCTCAATCCAGGTGCTTTCTTCTGCGAACAGCTCTGGAGACTCTCTCCCACACCAGTAAGCTGGCAGCATTGGAAATGCTTTTCCTTCGCCTCTCAGCTTGCAGCTCTGGAGCCCCACTCCTCCACCACTCAGCTTCTCTGGGTACTCATGGCTCTGCAGATCCGTTGTCCAAGTCCTCACAGCTCTCCGGTCCACCGTCTACGGTCCAAGTGCCGCGATCACGTCGAGGGTCGCCAGATGATGCGGTTGGGGCAATCCACGACACATAGAAGTTGTGGGCCAAAAGACCATCTTTATTGATTTTACAAGACTTTTTATGCGCATTCCTGAGCTGCTCGTCTATGCACGATTGGTTTAGCTAAAGACCAATAGTTCATAACTGGACGACTCCTTCTCAGTTGTAACTTCATAATTGGGTGATTCCACCTGCAGCCTGGCAGCTTCCTAATCTTGTTTACTTGGCTCTTCTTGGCACCTTCCAGCTTCTTCAAGGATACACGGGCATCTATTCAAGGCCAATGTTTAAGTTCACACACTCTAACTCCTTGGACCAGCCGAGGTTTCCCACAACCTGGATGAAGGCATTGAGTGCACCCTTAACATGTTTGCAGATGACACTAAGCTGGGCCACCCGTTTAGCCTTCTAATCAGCCAATCTATTACCTGTTTCCTGGTCGGTGTTACCTCTCAGGTGCCCTTGACATGGCATGAGGTTTAACAAGGCCAAATGCCGGATCCTGCACTTGGGGCACAACAACAGACTAGGAGAAGTCTGGCTAGAAAGCTGCCTGGAGGAGAAGGACCTGGGGGTGTTGTTTGACAGCCAACTGAACGTGAGCCAGCAGTGTGCCCAGGTGGCCAAGAAGGCCAATGGCATCTTGGCTTGTATCAGAAACGGTGTGACCAGCAGGTCCAGGGAGGTTATTCTCCCTCTGTACTCGGCACTGGTGAGACCGCTCCTTGAATACTGTGTTCACTTCTGGGCTCCTCGCTACAAGAAGGATGTTGAGGCTCTGGAGCGTGTCCAGAGAAGAGCAACAAAGCTGGTGAAGGGGCTGGAGAACAAGTCTCACGAGGAGCGGCTGGGAGAGCTGGGGTTGTTTAGCCTGGAGAAGAGGAGGCTGAGGTGAGACCTCATTGCTCTCTACAACTACCTGAAAGGAGGTTGTGGAGAGGAGGGAGCTGGACTCTTCTCCCAAGTGACAGGGGACAGGACAAGAGGGAATGGCCTCAAGCTCCACCATGGGAGGTTCAAGCTTGACATCAGGAAAAATTTTTTCACAGAAAGGGTCATTAGGCACTGGCAGAGGCTGCCCAGGGAGGTGGTTGGGTCACCTTCCCTGGATGTGTTTAAAAGACAGGTGGATGAGATGCTGAGGGGCATGGTTTAGTGTTTGATAGGAATGGTTGGACTGGATGATCTGTGGGTCTTTTCCAACCTAGTGATTCTGTTATTCTGTAAACAGTTAATCGACTGTCACTTTGCACAGCTTTAGATTTTAATGTAAATGTTATGTGCTAGAAAATCACCTTATCTCTGGAAGAGGGTTCAGCCAAAAAGCATCTTCAACTTGGAGTTGCAAACTCATTTTTATGAAGCTCCTTGATGCATCATGATTGTTTTGGAGAGGCATGTATTTGGTGGATGGACCACTCCGTGGATAAGGAATCAACTGGATGGTCACAGTCAAATAGTTGTTGTCAATGGGTCAGTGTCCACGTGGAGACTGGTGGCGAGTGGTGTTCCTCAGGGGTCGGTATTTGGACTGGTGTTGTTTAACTTCTTTGTCAGAGACATGGGCAGTGGGATTGAGCAAGTTTGCTGGTGATACCAAGCTGTGTGGTGCAGTTTACATGTTGGAGGGAAGGTATGCCATTTAGAGGGACCTGGACAGGCTTGAGAGGTGGGCCTGTGCAAACCTCATGAAGTTCAACAAGGCCAAGTGCAAGGTCCTGCACCTGGGTCAGGGTAATCCCTGGTATCAATAGAGGTTGGGGGATGGAGGAATTGAGAGAAGCCCATTTTATTTAATGTTAGTAATACAAAACTAAGGCTGTTATTTGTAGAGATACAAGCTCTGAGTTTTGCATTAACTTCTTGGTGTCCTGTGGTGCCAAATTGTCCTGGTCTGTATTGTTACCTTTTTCCAAAGGGAGAAGTTTGTGTTAAACTATGTCTTTTCGATGAGAGTGAGAAGTTTATCTGCTGACATGCCAAAAAAACAAGCATGGTGCCTTCTGCAGTCAGCCTGATGTTGGGATTTGGTTAGAAATGTATGACTAAAAATCCAGATTTTTTTAATACAATATTGTGGTAGGGGAATAGACAAATGATGTCTTGACTTCTTGCTGGACTTATTTGACTTAGTTCCAAGACTACAGGAATCTTGTGAAAATATCTTCAGTGATTCCAGTTTCAGTTTGCTTTAAGAAATAACTACCAATATTTCCAAGTTCCAGAACAGAAACAAGTAAACTAATTTTAAATATTTAATTATGAAAGGAAGACATCTGAATGCGTTCCAGTTTCCTTGTTAGATTTGGAATGCAATGCATTGTTTAGGGAACACACAAACTATTTTCAGTGTGTGTGCTTGTCTACTCTGATGTGCTATCCTTGACCTTGAATATTTTTTTTTTAAATCCTAAAAAAAAGGAGAGGAAAAAAAAAAAAGAAAAACTTCTTTTAAGACCAGATTACTAAATGTGGAAAACTTTGTAAATCAACTCCTGCCTTTTATTCAGTCCTTCTCTTGAAATATCTAATCTAAATTTCAGTAGAAAGCAAGCATTTTGAAGTGATTCCAAATGGTGAAAAAAAAAGTTATACTATCTTTCCATGTAATTATGAATAGTAGGATAAATGTAATAGGACAGTGTAATTATTGCTCTAGAATTTATTTTTTTTAAGGAGAATTGTAAATCACTTCCCTTCTTTTTTAGGAAAGTTTTATATTGGGTTGACCTAAGAAAAGTTGTCATTGTTTGTTTTGGATCAGTTTTTGTGTTTCTCATATTTCATTTTCCCCTCAATTTCAAGGCTTTCCTTGCTTCCAAGAAATAATTTTTAATGTTTGCAGCTTGCTTTCAGTTTAGGAAAGTAATTTCACCTCTGTATATGATCAGATATTTTGGTACATAGCAGTTCTTGAATTTGAGCCAGTTGTCATGCCAGCAACCCATGCTTGTGCATGCACTCTCTCTCTGCACTGTAACTTTAAGAGATGAGCAATTAATTAATTAAAAGCAAAATCTGTTTGTGAAAGTAGACTGAAACAATTTAGAAGTCAGTATTGGGCAAATTGGTTTAATTAAAATCAGTAGCTAGTTACAGTGTTTTGCCATATCATTTGCTTTTTTTCATGAACCTGTTAAAATTGAACCCTTACATAAGACTGTGATAAATTTCTAATAAAAAAAATAAACCAAAACCAAACAAAAAATTCCAACCAAAACCAAAACCCCACCACCCTACTTAGAGTGAGAAGTATATTATTATGTACAGCAGTTTTTACTGGCAAAGGATATAGTGTGCCACATAATATACTTTAAGATATGTCTGCATAGGTTCAATTTTGATGTCACCTGCTATCCAGGTAATCTAGTTGCTAGCCCGACTGGACAGCCACAAGTCTATGGGGCCGGACGGGATTCACCCTAGGGTACTGAAGGAGCTGGCGGATGTGCTGGCCAAACCCCTTTCCATCATCTTCCAACAGTCCTGGAAGACTGGGGAAGTCCCACTGGACTGGAGGCTGGCTGACGTTGTGCCCATCTACAAAAAGGGCCGCAGGGAGGACCCAGGAAACTACAGGCCTGTCAGTCTGACCTCAGTGCCAGGGAAAGTCATGGAGCAGGTGATCTTGAGTGCTATCATGAAGCACATGCAAGAGAACCGGGTGATCAGGCCCAGTCAACATGGGTTCACAAAAGGCAGGTCTTGCCAGACTAACCTGATCGCCTTCTATGACAAAGTGACTCGGCTGCTGGATGAGGGAAAGGCTGTGGATGTGGTCTTCCTGGACTTCAGCAAAGCCTTTGACACAGTTTCTCACAGCGTTCTGCTTGAGAAACTGTCAGCCTCTGGCCTGGAGAGGCGCACACTCTCCTGGGTGGAAAACTGGTTGGCTGGCCGGGCCCAGAGAGTGGTGGTAAATGGTGTGAAATCCAGCTGGAGGCCAGTGACAAGTGGGGTTCCCCAGGGCTCAGTGCTGGGTCCAGCCCTGTTCAATGTCTTCATCAATGATCTGGATGAAGGCATCGAGTGCACCCTTAGCAAGTTTGCGGACGACACTAAGCTGGGTGGAAGTGTTGATCTGCTGGAGGGTAGGGAGGCTCTGCAAAGGGATCTGAACAGGCTGGACCGCTTGGCTGAGTCCAATGGCATGAGGTTTAACAAGGCCAAGTCCCGGGTCCTGCACTTGGGGCACAACAACCCTGTGCAGTGCTACAGACTAGGAGAAGTCTGTCTAGAAAGCTGCCTGGAGGAGAGGGACCTGGGGGTGTTGGTTGACAACCGACTGAATATGAGCCAGCAGTGTGCCCAGGTGGCCAAGAAGGCCAATGGCATCTTGGCTTGTATCAGCAATGGTATCACCAGCAGGTCCAGGGAGGTTATTCTCCCTCTGGACTCGGCACTGGTGGGACCGCTCCTTGAATACTGTGTTCAGTTCTGGGCCCCTCACCATAAGAAGGATGTTTAGGCTCTGGAACGAGTCCAGAGAAGAGCAACGAAGCTGGTGAAGGGGCTGGAGAACAGGCCTTATGACGAGCAGCTGAGAGAGCTGGGGTTGTTTAGCCTGGAGAAGAGGAGGCTGAGGGGTGACCTCATTGCTCTCTACAACTACCTGAAAGGACGTTTTAGAGAGGAGGGTGCTGACCTCTTCTTCCAAGTGACAGGGGACAGGACAAGAGGGAATGGCCTCAAGCTCCGCCAGGGGAGGTTTAGGCTAGACGTTAGGAAAAAAATCTTTACAGAAAGGGTCATTGGGCACTGGAACAGGCTGCCCAGGGAGGTGGTTGAGTCACCTTCCCTGGAGGTGTTTAAGGCACGGGTGGATGAGGTGCTGAGGGATATGGTTTAGTGTTTGATGGGAACGGTTGGACTCGATGATCCGGTGGGTCTCTTCCAACCTGGTTATTCTGTGATTCTGTGATTCTGTGATAGTGTGCCACATAATATACTTTAAGATATGTCTGCATGGGTTCAATTTTGATGTCACCTGCTATCCAGGTAATCTAGTTGTCATGTCAAGAAAAATCATGAAGTTTTGTAGTAGTTAACAAAATATGAGTGCAAATTTATGGTAGTACAGAATTGCAGCCGACACCTCTTAATTTGCTTTCTCTTTAGCTCATTTTCTTTGGGGATTACATAAGAGAATTTACTGCATCCTTAAAAAAAAGACCACATTATTTTAACTGACAAAAGCTATTGTAATTTATGAATATGCTGTGACAGGAACTAATTTGAAATTTTAAAAAGCTTTCATGTGCAGCAAGGGTACAGATTTAATGCAAATTGTGATTGCCTGGAATGCAGTCAGCCTGACAGCATGTGAATACTTGAGTACTATCCAACAACTGGACTTGTTCTGGTAGATCTGTCTCCTTGAATTTCCCATTTTTCCTTTTGGATTACTATCTTAAACTACCTATGTAAAAAGCTTCTTTCAGTTAGATAGGTCTGCAGTTCTCAACGTGGCTTCATAACCTTCTGTAACCTGGATCACTAGAGATGTTGGCTGGTACTGTACACTGGTTTACATTCTCCTTCTAGCTACACACCAATTATCATTATTTATTTGATGTCCTTGGTGTGCATTGCCCTGCTATTCTCTGATGAGGTAGCAATATGTATCCAGTATTGGCCCCACTATTGAAGATCAGGATGTCTAGAAAACTTGTGATGCAAGTCACTGTCTTAAAATATTTTTTTTCTGACTTAATTCTGCAAATGTGTAAACAAACTAGAGGAGTGTAGCCTTCCTTTGTGGTTAAGTCAGAACTGATAAAAGGCCTGCTGTAGGAGCTGAGCAGTTGTACAAAAAGACTTTAAAGAATTGCATCAAATCAGAAATAGACTGAAGTGTTTCCTAATGTTGAGGATTCCAGAACTGGACACAATAATCCAGGTGCACACAGCATGGGTAATAAGAAGGAGGAGTTGGAAGCTGTCGTAGGGCAAGGAGGCTATGATGTTGTTGCCATCACGGAAACGTGGTAGGATGACTCGTATAACTGGAGTGCAGCTATGGTGGGGTACAAACTCTTCAGGCGGGACAGGAAGGGTAGGAGAGGAGGCAGGATAGCCCTCTATGTAAGAGAGGACTTGGATACTGTCGAGCTTGATTATGGTGATGAGGAGACTGAGTGCCTGTGGGTTAAAATCAGGGGATCCCAAAAGAAGGCAGATTTTGTGATCGGAGTCTGTTACAGACCACCTAGCCAAGAAGAAGCAGCTGGTCGCAGTATGGACCCCTGAGGGAACTCCATCTGGACTTCGAGCCATTGACCACTGCTCTCTGAATACGACCATCCAACCAGTTTCTTATCCACCGAACCGTCCATCCATCAAATCCATGCCTCTCCAATTTAGAGAGAAGGATGTTGTGGGGGACCGTGTCAAAGGCTTTACAGAAATCCAGATAGATCACATTTGTTGGTTTTCCCGTGTCCACTGCTGTGGTCACCCCATCATAGAAAGCCACTAAGTTTGTTAGGCAGGACTTGCCCCTGGTGAAGCCATGCTGGCAGCCTCAAATCACCTCCCCATCCTCCCTGTACTTTAGCACAGCCTCTAGGAGGGTCTTCCCTGGCACAGAGGTAAGGCTGACAGGCTGATAGTTCCCAGGGTCATCTTTTCTATCCTTTTTAAAAATGGGCACAATGTTACCCTTCTTCCAGTCACCAGGGACTTCTAACTGCCATGACTTTTCAAATATTGTGAAGAGTGGTTTGGCCACCTCATCAGTCAATTCTCTCAGAACTTGGGGCTGCATCTCATCAGTTCCCATAGCCTTATATATTTTCAGGTTCCTCAGGTGGTCACAAACCTACAGTGGGAGGGGCTTTGTTTTGCAGAATCAAACTCTATAACTCATTTAAGGGGTTATAAAGTAGGTATGTGTTTATTCGTCAATGGGTGCGAGGGGGTAATCATCCTAACTTGCACACCGTATGGTCTAACAAGCAGATAGTTATAGTGTAAAGACATGCCTATTCATAAACGCCTATTGCATATTCATGACCTTTCCCCGCTTCCTATTGTAATTAGGTTCGAGAAGCTTCTCCCATACTGGCACAGGTGCAGTGTCTCCCGGTGGTCATTGTCCGGGGGCTCCGGGCTGAATTAGTCTTCATCTTCCTCATGAATTGTCCCTGAACTCAATCTGTTCATAGGTGCAGTCTCATCCTGGTCGAGCTCCAAGACCGCAGAGACAGATGCAGTCAGCTTTCTGCTGTTGTTCACATTCCAGCTTTCCCTTATCAGTGAATGTCTGCAAATGAGCTCCTTTCTTATCAATATCCAGGGTCTTCAAGGCCTTTACTAGCAGACAGTGCATATTTCAATGAGCTAAGCCCTCTAAGTTTTTCTAACTTCTCCCCTATATCATATGTCCGCTCATTAACTTTACCCTCCTGGTTCCCCATCTTGCTGTCCATTGACCCAGGAGGTGTGAGGAGAGCAGTTGTCAGTGAAGAGTGAGGCAAAAAAGTTGAGTACCTCAGTCTTCTCCTCGTCTGTTGATATGAGGTCACCATTTTCATCTATCAGTTGGTGTAGAGGATTGGTTAAGAAGGAAAGGGCATCAGGATGCTGGCTCTTCAAGGCTTGACATTGTGGCAGCGCCTCAACCCAGGAACAACTTTGACATTGGTTTGTAGCAAGGCGAAGTGGGTAATGTAGTAAGCAGCACAGCTAACCGCAAGGCAGGAACAAGAACAGAGCATGCTTAGCAACTGCTAGCCAATTAGCGCGTGAATAGTGGACACAGACCAACAGGCACCTTACACATGGTCTGTAACACAGTGTATAAAAATGGTCAAGTAGATGCAATAAACGGAGCAATATTCTAAACTCATATTGGGTGTGGTCTTGACTCTGGCCGCCTCTCTCGCAACATAGTGGCACCCGAACAGGGACCTGGCAGGACCTTGGAAGGAAGGATCAGAGAGGACTTCTCAAATCTGCTAACAACGGGGGAGCAGACGGAGAAGGGGAGAGTGGAGCAAGGAGACATCTGCTGCAGGGGAGCAGACAGCTGGAACTCTTCTACTGAGTGCACCGGGAAGAGCCTCGCACTGGTAAGACTGCGCAAATGGATCGAGACGCGGCACTCACGCTTTTGGTTGAAATTCTCTCTAAGAGACAGGCAAGTGTGAGCACGAAAAAGCTTTTTGAGCTTTGTGACTGGGGACTTAAACGGGGCTGTTTTAAAGACCCAAAGACTTATTTTGATGCTGCGGAATGGCGGAACGTGGGCGATCAATTGTGGGATGCTACGATAGAGGGGGAAAAAGGAGCAAAAAAGCTGGGGGCTCCCTGGAGGGAAGTTATGAATCACCTACTGCAAATGGTTGCCGAGCGAAAGATGGCAGGGGTGGCTGCGGCCATGTTGGGCACTGAAGTAGCTCCCCCCGAAACACATATTTTTGATTCAGGTGTTAGTAATGCTCTGAAAGGGGTCATAGTGCCAATACAGCCCTCTGCAAGCAATATATTAAACCTCACAGAGGAGGGGCAGGGCAGTGGGCAGTGCCGACCATCGGAAGACCCATATGCTTGTCGGTGTCCACCAGCATTGTTATCTGATAGTGATACTGATTCTGTAAATGATGACAAACCTGTCGTGGAATTTCCTAAGCCTAAGACACCTGTGACTCAGCCATCCGCACCGCTGTTACCAGGATTTAACGGAGAAAAGCCCACCGGTATGGAACCTATTGTAACGGGCCCTACATCTGTTGATACTGTGTGAATCTCTGCTTCTGAGGGCATAGCGGTTCAACCTGCTGATTCACAAAGTCGATGGCATGCCCTAATCCGCGATGCAGTGTTAGAAGGACATTGGGAAGCCACCTCAGCAGCCTTCCCAGTGTTGCAGACTACTCTGCCGAATGGACAACCAGGAGCAGAGTGGAAGCCATTTGACTGGAAATTAATGCAACAGCTACGTAATACCATATCACAGACTGGTATACACTCTGAGGCTTCAAAACATTTGTTGGACTATGTGTTTAACAGCACTGTCATGACACCTGGTGACTGTATTGCATTAGCTCGTTTGGTTTTGTCACCATCACAGTTTATTTTGTGGGAAAAGGAATGGGAACGTCACAGCCAAAGAATTGTGGCAACTCCACGCAATCCCAGAGACCCTCTGCATGGGGTACAATTAGATATGTTGCTAGGGCGCAGACCTTACACCGCACCAAATGTGCAGCTTACATTTCCTATTGCAATGCACAACGCATTGGCAGAAGCTGCGCAAAGAGCATTGCTTTTTGTGCCGTCTGATAAAAAGCAGCCGTCGTTTGCCAGTGTAAAACAGGGTTTGCAAGAACCATATCCTACTTTTGTCAACCGATTAGTGCAGGCCCTAGAACAAAACCCGGAAATAAGTGAGACCGTGAAGGCGCCCTTATTACGGATGTTGGTGCTCGAAAATGCTAACTCCAAAACAAAATTATTACTGTTCACCCTGCCTAAGGGAGCGCCGATCGAGGAAATGTTAGATCGTGCAGCACAAGCTGACGTTAGCTCACAAGCGGCATTTGTAGCTGAAGCTGTGAAGAACACTGTACAGGAAGAAACAAAGGTCTTGGCTGCAGCCCTAAGGCCTACTAGAGGTGGCAATCAGAGGCCACCCAACCGTGGCAATGATGACTGACAAAACAAAAGATTAAGAGGAAACTGTTTCCACTGCGGACAAGAGGGGCACAAGAGATATAATTGTAGAGCCTCTGTATGGTGCGACAACTGCCGTACGAGCTCTCATGCTACAACAGTATGCCAGCGGACGGGAAACTCCAAGATGAGCGCGAAGGGGGGCTGCGTGTCGACAACAGTAGCTGCCCCAACCATGCAGGTGGTCCAAAGCTGGACCCCCCCGCAACAAGAGGAAGCCTGGGACTTGACTTGGCAACGGCAATAGATGTTACCTTAATAGATACGAATCCAACTAACATAGCAACAGAAATAAATGGACCTTTACGTAAGTCGAAAGCGAAAATCGGGGCACTTTTGATAGGGCGATCATCTTCGGCCCTAAAAGGAATTATGGTGGTGCCGGGACTAATTGATGCTGACTCTCAGGGGAATATCCAAATAGTGGCATATACTCAATCTCCACCGTTGTTTATTCCAAAAGGGAGTAAAATAGCACAATTAATTCCTATAACCAATTTGGTGCATAAAATAATCCAATTGGACAAAATCCCACAAGTAGATCGCGGGGGCACTGGCTTTGGATCAACTGGCAACATTGCCTGTTTAACACTAAACATGTCAAATAGTCCTCTAGCAGTGGTAAAACTTATACATCAAGGACAAGAACTGACTGTGAAAGCATTATTGGATACCGGTGCTGACGTCACTATTGTTTCAACTCACGTATGGCCAAAGAGTTGGCCTGTGAAACCGAGTCATGGTGGCATCGACGGCATCGGAGGCCTTGCCACAGCGATGTGTAGTGTTAACCCTGTACGAGTTAATATTGAGGACAAAAGCGCTGTTTTAACAGTAATGATCTTACCACTTCCACCTGGAGTGAACATGTTGATTGGCAGAGAATGCATGACGCAATGGGGAGTGATCTTATCTACCCCAGGTACGGTTTTTTGGCAGCGGCCTCTGCAAGGCAGCCCCCTATACTGAAGTTAACTTGGAATACGGATGAGCCGGTATGGGTGGAGCAGTGGCCGCTGTCTAGTGAATGGCTGCAGCAAGCTCATAAATTGGTACACGAACAGCTTCTTGCAAAACATATTAAACCCTCAACAAGCCCGTGGAACACACCTATATTTATTATTCTGAAGAAATCTGGAAAGTTTCGCCTTCTGCATGATTTGCGGAAGGTCAATGACCAAATGATGCCCATGGGAGCTTTACAAACCGGTTTGCCTTCCCCAGTAATGATACCACAAGAGTGGTCATTGTTGGTAATAGATCTGAAGGACTGTTTTTTCACCATACCTTTGCATCCCGAAGACACACAAAGATTTGCGTTTACCTTACCGGCAATTAATAAAGATCGACCAGCAGCACGTTTTGATTGGACGGTTTTACCTCAAGGTATGAAAAATAGTCCAACCATGTGTCAGCTATTCGTCAATTATGTATTGGAACCTTTACGACAGGCTTGGAACGCAGCCATTATTTATCATTATATGGATGATATTTTAATAGCAAAACAGAATCCCTTTTCACCTAGTGATATACAGTTACCAATCCTTGTGAACGATCTGGCCTACAAATAGCAGCAGAGAAGGTACAATTGCAATCACTCTGGAAATATTTAGGGTGGCAAATTACTACTTCTATTATACGACCACAGAAGACAACAATTACAGTGGATGTTAAGACCCTTGCGGACGCACAGACACTCTTGGGAGACATACAGTGGGTTCGTCCAATAGTAGGTATCACTAACGACGATATTGCACCACTTCTACCACTGCTGTGTGGGACCGATGCATCCAAGCGTCTACAACTTACAGAAGATCAAAAGCAATGTATCACCCACTTGGGACAATTGATTAGCTCGCGCTGGTCTTCTCGACGTCTTTTAAATGAGCCGCTGCGGCTAATCATTGTATCTTTACGCTTGTCAGTGTGTGCTATTATTGCACATTGGCAAAAAAAGATAAGGGGGGATTCCCTCCAGATATTGGAGTGGGTATTCCTGCCCAGTCAACCAAAGACAAGTATCCAACTGTGACTTGTGGTTATCGGAGAGGTAATCAGAAAGGGACGATCACGAACACTGGCATTAACTGGGAATGAGCCCGACAGCATCCATATTCCAATGACAGTGGCCGACTGGGAATGGTGCATGCGACATTCTATACCTTTACAGCTTGCGTTACTGGGATATAGTGGACATGTATCCACAGACATGCCGGTGGAAAAGATTGGGCACCTTCTAAGTAATTATCAATGGATTTCTATTCCTCACTGTAAGGAAAGACCCATACAAGAGGCATTGACTGTCTTTACTGATGCTGGTAAACGATCTCGCCGAGCAGCAATCACTTGGGAACATAATGGACATTGGTCTCACCAGATACTCAACGCAGAAACAGGTGACACCTTGCAGACATTGGAACTAACTGCTGTTTGTTGGGGCATGAAATGGTGGCTACATCATCCGATAAACGTGGTCACGGATTCATTGTACGTGGCTGGAGTTGTCCAACGAATAGAGGACGCCTTCCTACGAGACATCTCTAATAGACGACTGTTTGGTTTGTTTCAGCAATTACGACAAGCACTGATATTACGAACTGCTCCGTATTGTGTCATTCATATAAGAAGCCATAAGTGGTGACATGGTTTGGGCCTGGGGAATGATCGGACAGACCAATTGGTGACAATTGGTCATCCAAGGGCTCCTCTCAATCAATTCGAGTTAGCCAGGATGGCGCATGAACAGTTTCATCAGAATGCACGAGGCTTATAACAACAGTTCAAACTTTCAATCAATGATGCTCAGGGAATAGTTAGAAGCTGTCCGCAATGCAGTCATCATGGTCCGGGATTAGGAATTGGGATCAACCCCCGTGGGTTAAAAGCATTAGAGTTATGGCAGATGGACGTTACTCATGTGCCAGAGTTTGGAAGGTTAAAATATGTGCATGTGTCAATAGATACCTACTCCAGAATGGTATGGGCAACAGCTCAGCCTGGCGAAAAGGCTCTTCATGTTTGTCGACATTTGACATCCTATTTTGCTGTAATGGGTGTCCCTGAAAATATCAAAACAGACAATGGGACAGCATATGTCAGTAAAGTAGTAGGGCAGTTTTTGAACGCATGGGGAGTTCAGCACAAGACAGGAATCCCAAATAATCCCACAGGACAGGGTATTATTGAACGGGCACATCGTACATTAAAAGATTATCTGAACAAATTCAAAGACATTCTGGACCCCAAGGAACATTTGAACAAAACCTTGTTCATTCTAAATCATTTGTTTGGGGAAAGTAAGGAGCCACCAGTAATTATGCATTATACTCAGGCACAAGCAGGACAACCTCCGTCAACTACGTCAGTTTATTATAGAAATCCCAAGTCAGGAATTTGGGAGGGACCAAGTGATGTATTGTTTAACAGACGAGGATATATGTGTGTCCTTACTCCGACAGGACCCTTGTGGGTGCCCAGCAAAGGGACCCGTGTTAGTACAGCGGAACAGACCAGCTCTACTATGAATCAGGAAGAACATGAAGAGAATGAGCGTGATTAGAGGAGTTTTGGTATTAACAGTTATCTACGGTATAGCTGCATGGATCCATCGCAGCCAAAGACCAACGTCTGGGTGACATTGGCCAACCTGACCAGACAAGAAGCTATTTGTCTGGCCTTGTCATCTCCCGGAAACCCATTTTCTACTTGTTTGGTGGGTGTTCCGGTGGATACCTGGCCATGTCCGAGCAACATCCTCACTTGCAATGCAACTAATGTTAATAGTGCAGTTGACAGCTGGGACCAATGGATACCGTATTTTCCAATCGCTTCAACAGAACCTCAGGAAATAGAATTGTTAGGGTCTGTACAAATGGATGCATGCGTAATGTTTAATTGGACAAGCAAAAGCAATACTCAACCACCTATCAATGTAAACTCAACCTTACCAGTTTACAGGAACGCCACCGTTTGGTGTAAGTAGGTTACCAGCAATCTTTCAATATCGTCTAATAACCCAATACGGCTACCGCCAGGTATCTTCTTGATTTGTGGAGATCGAGCCTGGCCAGGTATCCCAACCCGTTTAAGGGGAGGTCCCTGTAGTCTAGGGAGGTTAACTTTATTAACACCAAACACAAGGATGATTTTGAATGTGTCACGACATCATTATAAACGGGCGAGGACAGAAAGAATGACCCATGTGTTTTCTAGTAGCTGCAAAGATACGGTCAAGTTTTGGAACCCAGAAACAATCATAGCAGCCTCATTTTTAGCTCCGGGAGTGGCAGCTGCCGGAGCTTTGGCCCAACTGAATCAACTGGGATGTTGGCTCTCCAAGCAAACAAATGCTACATCCAAAGCGCTGTCTGAATTGTTGCTTGACGTGGACTCCGTACGACATGCCACGTTACAGAACCGGGCAGCTATAGATTTTTTGTTGTTAGCGCAAGGTCATGGTTGTGAAGAATTTGACGGCATGTGTTGTATGAATTTGTCTGATCATTCAAAGTCAATATATCGCCAATTAAGCGAATTGCAAGAACTGGTCGGAAAATTACAAGTTATTGATAACCTGGGATTGGATAAATGGCTTAGAGGCCTGGGACTTTTTTGATGGTTCAAAGAAACAGTTAAGGGAATGACTCTGATTGTGATAATTGTTATTGTAACATTGTTAATTGTACCTTGCCTGTTACATTGTTGTCAACGGTTAACAGGAAGGTGGTTAAACCAAGTGTTGATAGTGCAAAAACAAAAAGGGGGAATTGTAGAGGATTGGTTAAGAAGGAAAGGGCATCAGGATGCTGGCTTTTTAAGGCTTGACATTGTGGAAGTGCCTCAACCCAGGAACAACTTTGACATTTAGAGGAAGTTGGTTTGTAGCAAGGCGAAGTGGGTAATGTAGTAAGCAGCACAGCTAAACGCAAGGCAGGAACAAGAACAGAGCATGCTTAGCAACTGCTAGCCAATTAGCGCGTGAATACTGGACACAGACCAACAGGCACCTAGCGTGTAGTAACTGCTAACCAATTAGTGCGTGAATAGTGGACACAGACCAATAGGCACCTTACACATGGTCTGTAACACAGTGTATAAAAATGGTCAAGTAGATGCAATAAACGGAGCAATATTCTAAACTCATATTGGGTGTGGTCTTGACCCTGGCTGCCTCTCTCACAACAAGTTGGGGTACGTTCTCTTTAACCTTCCAAGTCATCCTAGTATGATGCACTGCACTGTAACCATCGGAGTCTCAATGACAGAATCACATTCCAGGCTTGACTCGGGAAATTTAATTTATTGAAAATTAACAAAGGAGTAGGATAATGAGAAATAAAACCAAATCTTAAAACACCTTCCCCTCACCCCTCCCTTATTCCAGGGCTCAACTTCACACCTGATTTCTCTTCCTCCTCCACCCAAGTGGTGCAGGGGGTGGGGAATGGGGGTTGATGTCAGTTCATCATGCATTGTCTGTGCTGCTCCTTCCTCCTCATGCTCTTTCCCTGCTCCAGCATGGTGTCAGACCCATGGGAGACAGTCCTCCATGAGCTTCTTCTATGTGGGTCCTTTCCATGGGCTGCAGTTCTTCACAAACTGCTTCAGTGTGGGTCCTTTCCACAGGGTGCAGTCCTTTAGGACCAGACAGGTTACAGGTACTGCTCTGGCATGGAGTCCTCTGCGGGCTGCAGGTGGGTATCTGCTCCACCATGGACCTCCATGGGCTACAGGGGGACAGCCTGCTTCACCATGGTCTTCACCACAGGCTGCAGAGGAATCTGTGCTCTGGTGCCTGGAGCACCTCCTCCCCCTCCTTCTTCACTGACCTTGATGTCTGCAGGGTTGTTTCTCTCACATATTCCCATTTCTCTCTCCCAGCTGATGTTGTGCAGCAGGATTTTTTCCCCTTCTTAAATATGTTATCATGAAGGTGCTGCAACCCTTTCTGATTGGCTCAGCCTTGGCCATCATTGGGTCTGACTTGTAGCCGGCTGGCACTGGCCGTATTGGACATGGAGGAAGCTTCTGACATCTTCTCACAGAAGGCACCCCTGTACCCCCCCTGCTACCAAACCCTTGCCATGCAAACCCAGTACACGGTTATGCAGGTGGCAGGTTTAGTTCACCCAACAGTCTCTTTAAACACCTCTGTCTTTAAAGATAAAACTGTGCAAACTAGGAGCTGGGACTCATGAAATTACTTTCACCATAATTTTTCTGCTAAATGCATCCTAGAAGAACTTAGAGTGCATAAAGTGATTTGATAGGCTTCCATCAAGTTGAATCTGTTACAGATTCAGGATGCAAGTACTGGATCTCTTTTAGCTCAGAATAACTGGGCAGAAAGAACAGGCACAAAATTGACTAGTCTGTCTATTTAAGAAATGCCCTTTAATGGTATCTTTCGAAGAATAACATTGCATCAGGTAATAAAGCAAATAAAAGATTTTTTTTGTTTACTTTAGTGTGTGTAATGATTGAAACTTTGGCTATTGGGAAGCCTCAGAACATTCTTCACTGGAATAGCCTATTGACTTAGACCATTTTCTGGATTTACTAAATGTTCACATTAAAAGCAGTGTGTCAGTTTTGGAAATAACAGCTTCCTTAAAATAAGGAAATATCTGTCTTGAATGATGAAATATGGTGAATATACAAGTCCACACTGTATTTCTCATTGAGTTTCATGATGGTTTTGGTTAATTTCCTTCTCTCCTCCCTCGATGCAGTAGTGACAATAAGGAAAGAGGAGCAAAAGCAGAACTGAACCCTGTGCTGTTTATTATGAAGATGCCACAAAGACAATTGAGATTTAGACCTCCTATTTGTAAGCAAAATGTGACATTCACCGCATTAGATGCAGTGGTTGTGAACCTTTTTAAATCCTTCAACTCTGAATTGCTAAAAACTTGAAATGCTTTCCTGATGACTGCAAAATTTGTAATATCTTTTTACATTCTGGTTATTCTGAATAATATTTGGCACATCTTGATATTAAGCTTGCTTTAGTTTGATGCATGCAGAGAAAGAATACAGAATCACAGAATCACTAGGTTGGAAAAGACCTCTTGGATCATGGAGTCCAACCATTCTTATCAACCACTAAACCATGCCCCTTAGCACCTCATGTACCTGTCTTTTAAACGCCTCCAGGGAAGGTGAATCAACCACCTCCCTGGGCAGCCTGTTCCAGTGCCCAATGACCCTTTCTGTGAAAAAATTTTTCCTAATATCCAGCCTAAACCTCCCCTGGCAGAGCTTGAGGCCATTCCCCCTTGTCCTGTCCCCTGTCACTTGGGAGAAGAGGCCAGCAGCCTCCTCTCCACAACCTGAGGTCAGACTGACAGGCAGAAAGGAGAAGTATTGGCTGAAAGGTGGAGTAGCTTCAATCAACCTGGTCATTTAGGAAAAAATCTATTTCCTCAGAAAATGGGATAAAGTATGCATGTGCTGTATCATGGTCATAATCTGTAGCTTGCTATGCCTGAAATAAAATATCAAATTGGAACTGTGCCATAATTGGCCAATTATTTTAGAGTGAAAAACATAGCAGGTGAAGGGATTCTGTGGCTTTGAATCATAGAATCATTAGGTCGCAAAAGACCTTTGAAATCATCAAGCCCAGCCGTACCTGTCCATTACTAAATCATATCCCCAAGCACCTCATTTACCCGCCTTTTAAATACCTCCTGGGATGGGAACTCCGCCACCTCCCTGGGCAGCCTCTGCCAGTGAAAGTTATGCAGTTCTTGAGCATGCCTGGAAAGGTATGAAAACGTTTTTCTTCTGCTGACAGCATTCAGAGTTGATATATATCTGCCCTGTTAGATTTGTATTGGCCCACCTAGGCTTTCACTCAAAGCAGGAACAGGATCTCTAGGAAAACCTTCATTAACCCTATGTGTTGATGATGACTCTTCTGATTCTCTGATTCTCTTGCTAATGCTCTCAAATTTCACATTAGCACTTAGCAGGAGGATAGCCTATTTTTGTGCTCTGAGGTTAATTATGTTTATGTTGCTGTTTATGCAAACTAATTTTGAAGGCTATCTCCAAATAGGTTGGGGAGGGAGGGGAAAATCATGTCTCAGAATACACTGTGAAAAACTTATGTGTTTTGGAGACTTCTGTTATAAACACAGAAACTACTTGCCAGTAGTAATGGGTTTTCCATATATATACAGCTGTTTATCGTGTGAGCAGCTGACAAAAACTGAGGCTTTCAGTGGTAATTCTCCAGAAGCACAAATGTAAAGGCAGCTGGTAACATGAGTGCAAATTAGAAACATATCTCACTCATCCCCAGAGTTGTGATGTGAACATCCACTGTGAGCCGTCTGTTCCAAGAAACATCAGTCCCACTGAGTTTTAAGTTTGGCAGGTTTGAGGAGGCTCACTCAACTGTAGGGAACAAAAATCCTAGGATTTTGATCCTCTTAAATACCTTTACAATAAAGTAACACTTTTTTTACTGAGGGAAAAAAAAATAAAATTCCACAGATTAAAGAGAAACATGCTAACATGTGTGACTCGGTTGGGGAAGGGCTGTGCTGACATAAACTAAATCAAGTTCTCCAGGCACAAATAACAACTTGTGTGCAACAGCACAATAATGACAAAGCAGCCCAATTGCACTGTTCAGGCTAAATGGCGTAGACAGTAAGCTCTTGCACAAATAGAGCAAGTCGATGTTATAAAATTCAGCTTGTTCATTCACTGAGAGTAAATTTATTTCTCTTGATGAGCAAAACAAAAGGTTTTATTACAGCCTTCATAATTGGCAAACAGGTATTTTTGTACTCCAGTTTATAAACTATCATGAATCTACCGGTCTAAAACCAACAGTAGAAACTGCTTTCTTTAATTTAAAGGAGTATTTCTAATGTGATATGCTACCTCTTTTAAAGTTTGTACTATTGAACACTGCAAGGCTTCCTTGAGGAAAGAGTTATTAACCTAGCTGAGTTACATTATCTCAAACAAAATAACATTTCCATTTTTAACATTTCATTTGGTGCTTTAACTGATACTGAATATTGCAAATAAAAATAATTAAATTCACTGATTAGAATAAATTATTGTACTGTGTTTTTTTAATCTTGTTCAGTTCTGTGCCAGTCATAAAATCTTACAAAATAAAGTGGTTTTAAGTTCCATATCTTGCATGTGGTAGGCATTGAGCTTAGTTACAGAAGAGTTGAGTGCTTAGGCTGCTTTTACAGAGGATAAGATGCAACGTGTTTGTTGAACAATAGAAAGCAACTTGAAATTGGTGACAGCCACCTTTTTTCTAAGCTCTTTAGGCTGTTTTTAAATTACTCTGCTTTGCAATTATTCAACTATATTGTCCATAAAGAGCAAGAGATCATCAGATTTTAGGTTTCTTCTTAAACACTGTAGTACAAATTTGAAAAGTTGTTAGAACAGGTCACTGACTTACTATGTATAGGGCTATCAAACATAGTGTACTCAATGCTAAAAGATACAGTGGATTTATACCATTCAAAATGTTCTGTATTAGAGATAAAGTTGAGCTGACACTCACATAGAAAGGTTGTGGATGACAATCATTCTGTTCACCCCACCAAGACAAAATGACCTATCTATTTTAGACAACACTTTTTTTAATCTCATTTGTGGCAAGCTCTTTGTCAGCTATTGAAGGCACCTTCTAGATTATGGAGAGCAGCATTACTGGAGCTCAGCAAGTCATTTTGTGTTCCCTTTGGCTAGATACTAGTATCAACATGCTCCCTTACCTGCTCTTCTGGTCCCCTCTCCCAATTTTTGTTCTATATTGTGTTCTTCATCTGTTGCAAATGAATAATTGGATGAAGTCTTTTGCCCATGATACTTTTTGGGGGTTGATTGGATTCTTTGTAGTTTGTGATACTTAAATACAGTAAGAAAAATAATTGATCTATTATGGGTTGTGTTTTTGAAACTCTGTATATGAAGTATTAAACCTTTTTCAAGGGGCATCTGCAGTTCTTGAAACATTGTTCTTCTTGTGAAGAGCTGCATGTAATAATGCTAACGAAAAGTTATAGCTTGCTTTTCCTTTGCAGTTTTAGAACCTGTTTGCCTTTGTACAAAGATGAGCTGGGTTATTTATTCTAACACATATATCTGCACAATATGTCATTTAACATAGCTTTGGCTACATCTGCAGTTGAAAAATGTGTACTCTGGCAGTGTTGATGGGCCTTAAACTGAATTTACATGAATTAGATGTGCTGTGAGGCATATACTGCTAATGTGGAACATACTGAAAAATAATAAGTGATTTCAGAACTTTTTCACCAAAACCTGAAATGGTTGGAGTCAGATTTGTAGAGTACTTAATTACTAAGTCTGTGCAGAAATATATAGCTCAAAAGTAGTTATGCAGCTAATCACTTGGTGAATGTTTGTATTTGTTGGCACTAAAATGTCTTTAAAAAACACCCCAAACCAAACAGGCCCTTACTGGTTTCTTTCAAGAAATAACTATTCCACAAAGAATGAGCTTTAACAAGAGGTTATTAAACAAAAACAACTTTACTCCTTTTCTTTTGAGCTTTTCAAATCTTTCAGCAGGAATTGACCGCTTCTGATTGTGTGTTTGCTGACAGGTGAATCTAAGCTTTAGAGTTTTTGGACAGTTGCCAATATAGTTTAGGCCTATTTTCTCCTTGGTTTTGTTTTGTGGTGATATTTTGCATCGTGTGTTGTTTTGTGTGTGGTTGGTTGTGTGTGTTGATTTTTCGGTTGTGTCATTCCCCCCCAAGTTAATCCAGGGAGAAAACTAGTTCTCTTTCTGTGATTTTGACCTCTCAGTCAAGATTGAAGAATATTGACAGGCATACTTATCAAACTGATGGAGTAATATATGCAAAGTCTTTAGGAATCAACTATTTTATCTGACTCCTTCCTGAGATTTCTGTCTAGTGGTAAAGCCATAGCCTGGAAGACTGGTAAGGATTTCACTCTAAGAGGGAAAAAGTGTTTCTTAGGTTCAGGAGGAACTTCCTGTGATTCACTTTGTCCTGTTACTGGGAAAGAGCCTGGCTCTATCTTTTTTGCTCTCTCCCTTCAGGAAAATGCTTCTGAATTTTAGTCCCCACTAAAATTTTGCCTTGCATCTTAACTAACATTATTTCAATCTAGTCACTGAAATCAGTAAGAAAATGTTTGTTTGAGTATGAGGAAGCTACTGTAAATTAGATTCTTGCAAGTAAGACTTAATTAGGGAAAATTCAGTTTTACCAGTCCACAGTGAAGTGACATAATAATGGAATTTAGGTACTGAAGAGCATGTTAATGGGTTTGAATTTAAATACTGAAACAAAGAGATAGGCTCACTAGCCAATGTGATTATTAAGCAAGTATTCTTTATTCTGCACCAGAGGAGTATGCTCCTACCCAACAGAAGATTTCAGATAGCTTATATACACAGAGGTGTTTACATATTCATAGTTTTTCCACAAAATTATTGACATAAGCACATCTCTTCCTGGAACTTCATTGCATACCCAGGGGGTTAAAATTAATCTCATCTTCTTGCAACCCAGAGTCCTTAAAGTCTGGCTCCTATCTGAGTAGTTAATCTTATTTTTTTGTCACTCAGAGTCAATACAGTTATCTCAGTTGTTAATCTTATCTTAAGGCACAGTGGATTAGTTTTAACATGTTGCAGTTGACATTTTATCCCATCTCACCATTTACAAATGATCTTTTCAATTTCCCCCATTTCAAGGCCTTTTGCAAATTCTTTTGCAAACAAAACCTTTATAGTAGGTCTTCTTCAGTTAAGGTTCTTCTAAATATTTTCCTGATTCTACTGCATGTTTGGTCCGATTTCTTTTCCATGTCTCATAATCTCCTACTGTTCACTGACAACCCCAAAATGCACATTGAAACACTATACGGGTTAATAAAACTAATAATCCCAGTGCTACAACACAAAGAAAAAGTTCTTTTAACCAGGATAAGTTTGGAAGCTAAGAAGTTAACCAAGAAAGACCTATACCTTCCTGCTCTTGTATGGAGTTGAGAAGGCCATACAAATTTTTATAGACAGTCTGAGACTGATCGGTCACATTGAAACAACACATGCCCTCAAGATCAGAACACCCTTTATGGTGTCTTAATAACAGATAAACAATTGTGGATCTATTTTCTAAAACCGCTTCATGAGGTTGTCTAGTTTCAAGATTTAAGGCCTCCAAAGTTTGAGAGGTATAATTGAGGCTCTTGGCATAGCTACAAATAAATCTCTTTAAAGTGTTATAACTCATGGCCACGGCTACTCCTGGTGTTAAAAGGAAGCTAGCGTCATTTCATCTTTATGTGGCAAAGTTTGACAGCCAAGTATAGTTTTGCAAGGTTTGAATGCTTGCGGGGATTCCCAAAGCACATGAAGTAAACACATCCTGTACTGAAGAACTGGCATTTAAACCAAAGGCTGTACTATTGTATATTGTACAAGCCAGTTCTTCCCAGATGTTTATAGAAGCATCCCACTTATGGGAAAATCAAGTTTCTTCTAATGGATGCACTAACAATAATATTAACAATTTTCCATCTTTAGAGTTTGCTTTACTTTAGTAAGCCTTAATTTTAAAGGTGTTAAGCGTTCTGTTGTCCACTGGCTGGTAGGTGATTTCTTCACTCGAGAAAAGTAGATGTGAGTTGGCTGTTCTTTAATCTTGATTGCTGTGAAGGTTGTTAACAATACTTGGTGTGGTCCATCCCACTTTTCTCCCAACAGGTTTCCTGTAAAATCTTTAACATAAAACCAATCCCTAGGTTTAAAAGGCTGTACAGGTTGATCTAAACCTCTGGCCTGTGCACCTAATGTAGTTTTTTCGAGCAAGTTTAACTGTTTTTGCAAGCTGATTAAATATTGTTGTAAATACTTCTCACCTACTCGTGTAAGATCTCCTTCTGTATACTGCAATTGGTATAAGTGGCTAATGCCTTCCTTGGCCCTTGGTTTGGTTCAAATCCTAAGCAAGGCCAAAGGAAGTGCTTGATGCCAATACAAATTGGCCTCTTGACAGATTTTAGCTAATTGTTGCTTTATCAGATGATTCCTTTTCTCCACCTGGCTGCTAGCCTGTGGTTGGTATGGAGTATGTAACTGCCAATCAGTTCCTAAATTTTCACTAACTTTTTTACTACTTTAGCAGAAATGTGTACCCCTATCTGATGTAATTACTGCAGGCACTCCAAATTGAGGTACAATTCAACAACATTCTTGTGACTTCTCTTGCTTTATTTGTCCCGCAGGGAAAAGCTTCTGGCCAACCCAAGAAAGCATCTGTTAATACTAATAAAGACCAGTACCCCTCTTTTCTCAGGGGCCCCAGGGTTTTTTTCTATGTTCATCTAAGACCAATTTCCATAGTACTCCTGACGGTACTATTATTTGTCCGTCTGGAACATAAACCCACCCATCCCTTCCTGCCATATTGTTAATCAAGTTCCTATCTTCCTTTGAATACTTTTCCAATTTTAAATCAGAATCAGGGATTTGGAGCTTACTGTCTGGAATCAAAGCGGATATTACTTCTGTCTTTTCCTGCGGCCTTCCTGGCCTCAAGATCTGCCAATTTGTTACCAATTTCCTGGTCAGTATTAACTCTCTGGTGCCCTTTGCAGTGCGTGATAGCCACTTCTTCTGGAAGATTTACAGCTTTCAGCAACTTTAAGATTTCTGCCACATGTTTAATGTCTTTTCCTTGGGCGGTAAGGAGTCCTCGTTCTTTTCAGATAGCACTGTGTGCATGCACAACTCCCAAGGCATATTCTGGATCTGTCCATATATTTTTTTTCTGCCTTTTGCTAATTCTAATGCTCTAGTTAAGGCGCTTATTTCAGCTTTCTGGGCTGATGTTCCTGGGGGTAATGATTTGGCCTCAATCACTTCTCTGGTGGTGGTCACAGCATACCCAGCCTTGTGATGTCCTTAATTAAAAGACTTGAAAGGCTGTTATTTGTAGAGATAATTTTTGAAAGTTGCATTTCCTGAAATAACAGCAATGAAATTAAAGGGTTGGAAGTAGAGAATTTTTATTATGGCTTAGTCCTTGAGAAATAGGGTAGTTTAGGAGCAACAGGAAGGACATTTTGTGTAAATATTGTTTGTATTTCATTGTTGCTAAGTTCTTAAAACTTTAGAAGACATTTTTTTCAACAAAGTTGGCCATTCTGAGGGAACAGGTACCCTGGGGATCATTTTCTTTGAGGAAGATGAGTTGCACAGGGTTGGATTGGTTTCTGTATCTCAATTTTGCAATGCAGTTTTTATCATTTTGTCTGTTGGGAAGCCAGCACGGGTTCATGAAGGGCAGGTCCTATTTGACCAACCTGATCTCCTCCTATGACTGGATCACCCGCCTAGTGGCTGAGGGAAAGGCTGTGGATGTTATGTTCCTGGACTTCAGTAAAGCCTTTGACACCATCTTCCACAGCATTCTCCTGGAGAAACTGGCAGCTCATGGCTTAGATGTACTCTTTGATCTGGGTAAAAAACTGTCTGGATGGCAGAGCCCAGAGTTGTGAATGGAGCTAAATCCAGTTGGTGTCCGGTCACAAGTGATGTTCCCCAGGGCTCAGTGTAGGGGCCAGTCTTGTTTAATATCTTTAACAATGATCTGGATGAGGGAATTGAGTGCATCCTCAGTAAGTTTGCAGACAACACCAAATTGGGCAGAAGTGTTGATCTGCTTGAGGGTGGGAAGACTTTGCAGAGGGATATGGACAGGTTGGATCGATTGGCCAAGGCCAACTATATGAGATTCAGCAATGCCAAGTGCCAGGTTTTGCACTTTGGTCACAACAACCTTGTGCAGCGCTCCAGCCCTGGGGAAGAGTGACTGGAACACTGCCTGGCAGAGAAGGACCTGGGGTTGTTGGTTGACAGTGGCTGAACATGAGCCACCAGTGTGCCCAGGTGGCCAAGAAGGCCAGCAGCATCCTGGCTTGTATAAAAAATGTCGTGGCCAGCAGGAGCAGGGACGTGATTGTGCCCCTGTACTCGGCACTGGTGAGGCCGTACCTTGAATCCTGTGTTCAGTTTTGGGCCCCTCGCTACAAGAAAGACATTGAGGGGCTGGAGCGTGTTCAATGAAGGGAACAAAGCTGGTGAAGGGTCTGAAGCAGAAGTTCTATGAGGGAACTGGGGCTGTTTAGTCTGGAGAAGAGAAGGCTGAGGGGAGACCTTATTACTCTCTACAATTACCTGAAAAGAGGTTGTAGTGAGGTGGGTGTTGGTCTCTTCTCCCGAGTAACAAGTGGTAGGATGAGGGAAAAGGCCTGAAGTTGCACCATGGAAGGTTTGGATTGGATATTAGGAAAAAATTGTTTACTGAAAGAATGACGAAGTACTTGCAGAGGCTGCCCAGAGTAGTGGTGGAGTCACCATCCCTGGAGGTGTTAATAAAATGTGTAGATGTGGCATTTTGGGACATAGTGTAGTAAGCATGGTGGTGTTGTGTTGATGGTTGGATTTGATGATCTTAGAAGTCTTTTCCAACCGTAATGATTCTATGATTCTGAATAGGTACATAATTATAGTGTTGTGTAAATGTCAACTGAAGTTTGCAGAAATGATTAACTTCTGAAATCAAAACACTTAAAAAATAATTACTCTCCCTAAGAGATAATATTGAAATTCCATGATTATTTGCCTCATTTAATGCTTTAGGGATTTGCTGCTCTCTACAGCTAAAAAGAGAAGTTAAAAAACAATCCTAAGGTCAAAAAGCAGGCAAATAAAAATTTACTGTTTTAAATGAGAGAAGCCCAATGACAAGTAGAAAACTCTGAGAAATTAAAGAATGGGATTATTCTAAGAGTTCTGAAGATAACATCTGCCTGTCCTAGTATAGAGGTGTTCAGCTTTTTCAAATCGTAAGCTAGTAGTGAAATACAAACCTGGTAATGCTAAATGTTGCTAGGACTGGAAGAACCTGTAGACCATCAGTCATTTTCCTGTTTTCAAATACCCCAGAGGAGCTGGAAACAGCATGTGATATGATTGGCTTCTGTTTTGATGACTTTTATTTCTTTTGAGAATTACTGAGATAATTGCAATGGTGGAAAGGTAAAAACCACCCAAATTATATCTGGAATTGTCCTGAGGAGGCATTATGTATGAACATAACAAAGTTAAATCTAAATTCACAGAATCACAAACTCACCAGGTTGGAAGAGACCCACCGGATCATCGAGTCCAACCATTCCTATCAAACACTAAACCATGTCCCTCAGCACCTCGTCCAGCCATCCCTTAAACACCTCCAGGGAAGGTGACTCAACAAAATGTCTGTCCACTTTACATCTGAAAGTAATTGTTAATTTGAATTTTATAACACACTCTAGTGTCTAAAAAAGGAGATGTACTAAATGTTTCTCAACTAGTATTTAATCAGCAAAGGTGATTTAGGGGAATTACTGGACCAAAATATACAAGGGAGGCACGTGGAGAACTACTTTTTAATAGTTCATGCAAGTATACCAAATGAAAACCTAAAAGTAGGGAAGTGGAAACTCAATAATTGTGAAAGCCCTTTAATGCTGCTGTCAGTTACCCATTGGAATATTTTAGACTATTTGTGGAACAGGCATTATTAGGAGTATTTCAGGAAGAGTAATGTCTTTATAAATCTCTGAATCGTACACTGCAATCGTAGAATCATAGAATAGTTTGGGTTGGAAGGGACCTTAAAGATCATCTAGTTCCAACCCCCCTGCCATGGGCAGGGACATCCCATTAGATCAGGCTGCCCAAGGCCCCATCCAGCCTTGCCTTGAACACCTCCAAGGATGGGGCATCCACAACTTCTTTGGGCAACCTGTTCAAGTGCCTCACCATTCTCATGGTGAAGAAATTCTTCCTAATGTCTAGTCTAAATCTGCCCCTCTCCAGTTTATGTCTGTTCCCCCTCGTCCTAACATAGAATCATAGAATCACCAGGTTGGAAGAGACCCACAGGATCATCGAGTCCAACCATTCCTATCAAACACTAAACCATGCCACTCAGCGCCTCGTCCACCCGTGCCTTAAACACCTCCAGGGAAGGGGACTCAACCACCTCCCTGGGCAGCCTCTGCCAGTGCCCAATGACCCTTTCCATGAAAAATTTTTTCCTAATGTCCAGCCTGAATCTCCCCTGGCAGAGCTTGAGGCCATTCCCCCTTGTCCTGTCCCCTGTCACTTGGGAGAAGAGGCCAGCACCCTCCTCTCCACAACCTCCTTTTAGGTAGTTGTAGAGAGCAATGAGGTCTCCCCTCAGCCTCCTCTTCTCCAGGCTAAACAACCCCAGCTCTCTCAGCCGCTCCTCGTAAGACTTGTTCTCCAGGCCTCTCACCAGCTTCGTTGGTCTTCTCTGGACACGCTCCAGAGCCTCAATGTCCTTCTTGTGGTGAGGGGCCCAGAAATGAACATAGTATTCGAGGAGCAGTCTCACCAGTGCCGAGTACAGAGGGAGAATAATCTCCCTGGACCTGCTGGCCACACCGTTTCTGATACAAGCCAAGATGCCATTGGCCTTCTTGGCCACCTGGGCACACTGCTGGCTCATGTTCATTCGGCTGTCAACCAACACCCCCAGGTCTTTCTCCTCCAGGCAGCTTTTTAGCCAGACTTCTCCTAGTCTGTAGCACTGCATAGGGTTGTTGTGCTTCCTTTTAGGTAGTTGCAGAGAGCAATGAGGTCTCCCCTCAGCCTCCTCTTCTCCAGGCTAAACAACCCCAGCTCTCTCAGCCGCTCCTCGTAAGGCCAGTTCTCCAGCCCCCTCACCAGCCTTTGTATCAGTACAAGACTTTGTGAGCAGTCCCTCCCCAGCTTTCTTGTAGGCCCCTTTCAGGTACTGGAAGGTTGCTATAATGTCTCCTCAGAGCTTTCTCTTCTCCAGGCTGAACAATCCCAACTCTCAGCCTGTCCACTTATGGGAGGTGCTCCAGCCCTCTGATCATCTTTGTAGCCCTCCTCTGGACCCCTTCCAACAGTTCCATATCCTTCTTATGTTGAGGATTCCATAACTGGACACAGTATTCCGGATGAGGTCTCATGAGAGAGGAATACAGGAGCAGAATCACCTCCCTCGACCTGCTGGCCACGCTTCTTTTGATGCATCCCAGGATGTGGTTGGCCTTCTGGGCTGCAAGCGCACGTTACCGGCTCATGTCGAGCTTCTCATCAACCAGCACCCCCAAGTCCTTCTCTGCAGGGCAGCTCTCAATGATGTCATCCCCCATCCTGTACTGAAATTGGGGATTGCTCTGACCCAAGTGTAGGACCTTGCACTTGGCCTTGTTGAACCTCATGAGATTCACACAGGCCCACTTCTCCAGCCTGTCCAGGTTCCTCTGGATGATATCCCGTCCTTCTGGTGTGGCAACTGCATCACTCAGCTTGGTGTCATCTGCAGTCTTGCTGAGGGTGCACTCGTTCTCACTGTCAATATCATTGATGAAGATATTAAACAGCACTGGTCACAGTACGGGCCCTTGACGGACACCACTAGTCACAGATCTCCATCTGGACTTCAAGCTATTGACCACTACTCTCTGAATACGACCATCCAACCAGTTTCTTATCCACCGAACTGTTCATCCATCAAATCCATATCTCTCCAATTTAGAGAGAAGCATGTTGTGGGGGACCATGTCAAAGGCTTTACAGAAGTCCAGATACATCAGATTAGTTGGTTTTCCCCTGTCCACTGCTGCGGTTACCCCATCATAGAAAGCCAGTAAGTTGGTCATACAGGATTTGCCCCTGGTGAAGCCATGCTGGCTGCCATTGGTTACCTCCACGTAAGCATAGCTTCTAGGAGGATTTGTTCCATGATCTTCCCAGGCACAGAGGTGAGGCTGACAGGTCAGTAGTTCCCAGGGTTGTCTTTGACGCGTGGAAACACACTTCACAACTCAGGGGAGTTATAAAGCAGATATGTTTTATTGCCAGCGCTGGGGTGCAAGGGAGATTCTCCTAGCTTGCACACCGTATTATCTAACAAACAGCTACTTATATATGTAAAGGCATACATATTCTTTAATGTGGGCTAGTCTATTACAATTATTTCTCTAAAAGGCCATTACTATTACAGTTATTTCCAGGAGCTTATAATCATAAGTCCACTCTTCACCTTAGCTGAGTTGGCTGTGTTTCAAACCACGGAACTGGTTAGCCTTGTCTTGCTGAAGCACAGCTCCTGCCTGAGTACAGTAATGAGTTCCTGAGTGTTCTTGTTTTGAAGAATGCCTTGAATTCTTGTTACTGAATGCCTCTGTTGGTTAACCCTTTCTATCCCTGTTTTAATTCTCCCCACTTCTAGTCTGCTAGTAAATTCTTTTACTTATTTAAAGGGTGCTTTCTGTATTGAGGCTCTTCTTAAAGTATTTTCCCAATTCTGTCTTCTGGCGAAGTTGATGTTTTTTCCACTGTTTGTAATCATTAACAGCCCCTCTAGTACAACATATAAAACGTTTCAACATAAAATACAATAAAAGTCCTAAAATCATTAAAGCAACTATCAAAGCAAACAATTGTCTAAACCAAGCAAAGTTAGGTAACCAAGAGGTAAGCTTTTCCCGAAGTTCAGTAAAACGAAAAGAGGTACTATCTTGTGCTGCTTCGTGTAAAACCTTGGCTTGTTTCCAGATTTCATCTGTCTTTTGTCACCTTTCCTGATTGGTCAATCTAAGTGCAGCAATTTGTATTTATTAAGGTACATACTCCTCCCATCTGTGCCATTGATCTATCTAAAAACCACTTTGCTCAATGATGTCGCTTCAGTTCGGATAGCTGTGAGGGCATCTGCAGTGTGGGTAGTTATGGTTTCCATTTCTGCTGAGATATTAACTATTGTCTTTTCAAGTTCATTAACTCCCAACATAGGTGTGGAGTTAGATAACCTGCTATACAAGTGCTTGTCCAGTTTTGTGGTCCTCACGTCCAGTTTGAAGATGCCACCCCAAACATGGGCATTTCTATATTACCTCTGGGAAGAGTTGTACATAACCATCAGTTTGACAGATTAAACATTTTGGATATGTTTGCTGTTCCTGTGTGTAACATTACAATTAACAAATGTAATCCATAGTTTCATAGGTCCGGTCAGAGTTGCTTTCCATCTTGGCTTAGGGGCCCTTTTAATTCTGAGGTAGTGTGTCCATGATGTTTGCTAAAGAAAAGAAAAGGTATCTCTGAATGTTATCAAGTATCTGTATCCCCCTTTTCTTGGGAGTTCAGAAAAATAAATTTGCCAACACTTTCTAGGCACATTTCCTTACCTAATTATTCCTAATTGTATTTGATTTAATATATTTCACACTGTTGAACCTGAAACATATTATATAAAACTCCTCCCTATCCATTTCTGATTTAGGATTTTATATAAAAGGTATGATTCTCAGTGGGTTGTATCATGTTACAAATTCCCAGACCAAGCTGGCAGGTACAATAGTTCTGCCGTCTTTTAATTGTGCCCACTTCTGGGAAGGGATTTGTCCTCCAAATTCTTGTATTAATTTCCGATTGGACTTGGAGTATCTAACATCTTTCTGATTTTCTAAAATTTTATCTTTATTATCTAAGATTAGAGCTAAAGTTTGCTCTTCTTGCATTCTTTCTGCCACTCGTTTAGCCTCCTAATCAGCCAATCTATTACCTGTTTCCTGGTCGGTGTTACCTCTCAGGTGCCCTCGACATGGCATGAGGTTTAACAAAGCCAAATGCCGGGTCCTGCACTTGGGGCACAACAACCCTACGCAGGAGAAGTCTGCCTGGAAAGCTGCCTGGAGGAGAAGGACCTGGGGGTGTTGGTTGACAGCCGACTGAACATGAGCCAGCAGTGTGCCCAGGTGGCCAAGAAGGCCAATGGCATCTTGGCTTGTATCAGCAATGGTGTGGCCAGCAGGTCCAGGGAGGTTATTCTCCCTCTGTACTCGGCACTGGTGAGACCGCTCCTTGAATACTGTGTTCAGTTCTGGGCCCCTCACCACAAGAAGGATATTGAGGCTCTGGAGCGTGTCCAGAGAAGACCAACGAAGCTGGTGAGAGGCCTGGAGAACAAGTCTTACGAGGAGCGGCTGAGAGAACTGGGGTTGTTTAGCCTGGAGAAGAGGAGGCTGAGGGGAGACCTCATTGCTCTCTACAACTACCTGAAAGGAGGTTGTAGAGAGGAGGGAGCTGGCCTCTTCTCCCAAGTGACAGGGGACAGGACAAGGGGGAATGGCCTCAAGCTCTGCCAGGGGATGTTCAGGCTGGACATCAGGAACAAATTTTTCACAGAAAGGGTCATTGGGCACTGGCAGAGGCTGCCCAGGGATGTGGTTGAGTCACCATCCCTGGAGGTGTTTAAATAAAAGATGGGTGGATGAGGTGCTCAGGGACATGTTTTAGTGATTGATGGGAATGATTGGACTTGATGATCCTGTGGGTCTTTTCCAATCTAGTGATTCTATGATTCTATGGCTGATTCTATGGCTACTTTGGTTGATAATTGTACTGTTTCCAATAGGCGAAGTATTTTTTCAGCATGTTCAATCTGTTTTCTTTGTCCTGTCAATAACTCTCGTTCCTTCCAGATTGCTCTGTGAGTATGAACAACTCCAAAGGCATCCCAATATTTATCTTTTTCCTTTTTAACAGTTCTAAGGCTCTGGTCAAGGCAATGATTTCAGCCTTATGAGCCTAAGTCCCTACAGGTAATGGCTGGGATTCGGTTACCTTGTTCCTAGTAGTTACTGCATATCCAGCTTTACAGGTACCTCGTTGGACAAAACTACTTCCATCTGTGCATCCTCCAGAGGTTCTCTTCCTTCAGATCTAGTCTGCTGGAATACACAACTTCTGTTGTTTCAAGACAGTCATGCATTGGCAGTTTGGTTGTCATTCCACTGAGAAAAGAAGCTGGGTTCACAGCGTTAGTTACTTCAGTTTCGATATCATCTGATTCAACCAGGATGGCTTGGTATTTCAAAAACCTAGATGGGAAAAGCCAGTGATTTCCCTTTTTTTCTAACACAGCGTCTTCTGGCCCAAAGTGAATTTTTGGGCTTCTTTAATGTTGCTGCCACCTCTTGTAATCATAGACCCAAAGTTGGACTCTCATAAGTTCTTTTTAATCATCTCAAATGCATTTTTAGCCTCCTTAGGCCATGCCAGTTGGAGAGGGTTGGGTTTTAAAAGTTCATATAATGGCTTTACCGTCATCCTATAATTGTAAATCTATAAAATGCACCAACCTGTCATTCCTGGAAAGGCCCTGATTTCTTTTACCGTTTGTGGGAGTGTAGTCTGACAGATGGTTTCCTTTCATTCAGTTCCCAGTTCTTGTTGTTCCCTGGATAGTCCATATCTCAAGTTTGTCATTCGTTCTGGCATCATTTGGGCTTTCTGTTGAGAGACTCAGTAGCCATTTAATCCAAGAAAATTCAACAAACTTGGAGTCCACTGAATGCGCTTAGGTCTTGTTTCACTTGCTATTAACAAATCATCCATATATTGTAGAAGGATTTTTTCTCTAGAAGGAGAATCCCATGCTTCAATTTCTCGTGCTAATTGGTTTCCAAAAACTGTTGGACTATTTTTAAAACCTTGGGGTAACACCATCCAAGTAAGTTGGGTTTTCCTACCAGAGGTAGGACTCTCTCCTTCTAATGCTTTTGACTTTTTTGGCTAGTGGCAGACAGAAAAATTCATCTTTTAAATTTAACACTGTAAACAATATCTGGTTATTCAAATCTTTGACAAACTTTTTCTTTTTCTCAGGTCTTGTAATACCTGGTAAATTCCATCCAGTTTTTTACTAGTCAGATTCGTATTCCACTATTAGTTCTCTACTGTAAAAAAAGTTATTAATTGGGCTTTCTATTCTTTTGCAGTCTTTTAATATCAGAAAGTATTGTCACTGGCATACTTCTTTGTGCCCTTAAACTATACTTTCATTAGTATCTGCTAAAATCCTATTTATTATTGACTGTGCCAGAGCCCAGCAATTGCTGATCTGATAAGGGACACTGGAATGCAGAGTGTTACTAAATCAATTTGCTGTGAAAGGGGAAAAAAACCCCAACCCTTTTCTTGTAAGATCACACATCTACTATAAAACAACTTTCTCAAAAATATTCAGAAATTTAGGGGGTTTTGCCTGGCCAGTAGCTCCCCTTACTGTCACAAAATCATCATCTACAGGTGTTAGGGCTTGATTTAAAACTGAAAACGTTGCCCCTGTATCTAATAAAAATTCTAGGTTTTGTTGTTGTTCCCCTAGCTTTAATATAACCAGTGGATCCGCTAGGGTAGATTCCCCAGGTCCCCATCAGTTTTCTTGGACAGGTGCCTGTACTTTGTTCACTTTACCCTTCCGCCTTTCTGGACATTCCTTTTTCCGACGACTCTGTCGTTTGCACCATACACACTGATTCCTGCCCTAGGGTTTTTTTGATCCCTGAACTTCATATTTCCCAAGCTTCTTGTAAGGCTGCTATCAATGCCCACTTATCCTTTTTCCTTTCTTCTTCTTCCCAGTTACTATATACCCTCCAAGCTTCCTCCAGTAATTTTCCAATGCCAATTGCCCCAAAACCGAGGAAGACAGTTGTTGTATTCCTACTTCTAACCCTGGATCCAGAGGAGTATGTCTCTGCATGGTGTTCTGCCCTATCCTACATGCTGAACAACATATTTTTGACTTTTTCCTTCTCTCTTGTTTTCCCTTTCCAATGCTAATACCATAGGATCTTGTGGAGGTGTCAGTCCGCAGTCTCTCTGATACTCCTGGTGATTTCAGAGGGTGAAAAACCGCATGTTCTACCCTTTTTAAAATGGGCACAATGTTACCCTTCTTCCAGTCACCAGGCACTTCTGATAGCCACGACTTTTCAAATATCATGGAGAATGTCTTGGCAACCACATCAACCAATTCCCTCAGGATTCTGGGGTGCATCTCATCAAGTCCCATAAACGTATATACGTTCAAGTTCCTCAGGTGTTCACGAACCTGATCCTCCTCTACAGTGGGAGGGGCTTTACTCCCCTGATCACCATCTTGCTGTCCCATGACCCAGGAGGTGTGAGGAGAGCGGTTATCAGTTAAGACTGAGGCAAAAAAGTTAAGTACCTCAGCTTTCTCCTCATCTGTTGATACAAGGTCACCATTCCCAACCATCAGTGGGGGTACGTTCTCTTTGACCTTCCTCTTCTGACTGACGTACCTGTAGAATCCCTTCTTGTTAGTCTTTACTTCCCTTGCCAAGTTCAGCTCCAGCTGCACCTTGGCCTTCCTGACCTCATCCCTACACAACTGGGCAGCGTCCCTATACACTTCCCAGGTCACACTGTCCCCTCATCCTGATCACTGATGGACATATTCAACAAGACTGGCCCCAGTACTGACCCCTGAGGAGCATGACTGGCTGCAGGCTTCCAATGGGACTCTGCACCGCTGATCGCAACCCTCTGAGCTCTGCCATCCAGCCGGTTCTCAACCCACCTCACTGTCCACTCATCTGACCCACACTTCCTAAGCTTACCTATGAGGATGTTATGGGAGACAGTGTCAAAAGCCTTGCTGAAGTCGGGGTAGATAACATTCACTGCTCTCCCCTCATCTACCCAGCCAGTTGTGCCATCATAGAAGGCTATCAGATTGGCCAAGCATGATTTGCCCTTGGTGAATCCATGTTGATCACTCCCAATAACCTTCTTTTTTTCCAGATGACATCCAGAATGAGTTGTTCCATCACCTTTCCAGGGATGGAGGTGAGGCTGACTGGCCTGTAGTTTCCTGGGTCCTCTTTCTTGTCCTTTTTGAATATTGGAGTGGCATTGGCTTTTCTCCCATCCTCAAGCGTCTCTCCTCTTCTCCACAACCTTTCAGAGATAATGGAGAGTGGCTTAGCAAATCTGCCAGCTCCCTCAGAACTCGTGAGTGTATCCCATCAGGGCCTATGGATTTGTGGGATGTTCTCTAACCCGATCCTCCTCGACCAAGGGACAGTCTTCCTTTCTCCAGATGTTCTCTCTTTTCTCCAGGGTCTGGTATTTCTGAGGGCCAGCCTTAGCAGTAAAGACTGAAGCAAAGAAGGCATTCAGTAACTCTGCCGTCTCTGTATCCTCCATCACCAGGGCACCCACCTCATTCAGCAGCGGGCCCACTTTTTCCCTAGTCTTCCTTTTGCTACTGGTGTACTTAAATATTGCTATGTATTGAACAGAAATTTGATATGTTGGGTTTGAGCCATGAGAAACTTGAACAACTTCTGCATTTCCACAAAGAATAGGCACCACGTAAAACTTAACACATTGCCTGCTTCTGAAATTCACTGTCAGAGGTTTAATTTGATGTGTGGACGTGGACTGGACTTCAAGGTTGTGGATTTTACTAAAACGTATATGTAAGCATGCATTTGTTTTTTCTTTGTTGATTAAATCTATGAATTAACACATCTGAAGCAATCTTGTGTACTCGATTTTCATTGTTATGGTAGATAGTGTTCCTTATTCACAGTTTCACTTCTCTTTTTTGAAGCCTGGTCTTTAAAGGTGCAGTGCTCCTTGCGCTTGTATCTCAAAGTCCCTTATCATGATGACTCATAATGAAAGAAACCTAGAAGCAGCTCAGAGAGAGAGGCCGTTCCCCTGAAAACTCAAGGGAAATGTACCTAGCAATATATCCACTAGGAAATCCTGTGCAGCATAGCGTTTACTGTCACTTAAAAAAGTATAGAGCAGTGCTTCAGTGCTGGTACCCAACTGGCATGTTGTTTTACCTTTGTGCTCTACCAGCTGGGGTAGAGGTCTTGTTCATCTGTACTGATGCAGTATCAGCAATTCAATAAAATGTCAGCGTAAGTATGCAGGAACAAAATACCAGAATGCATTTGAATCATAGAATCATAGAATCACCAGGTTGGAAGAGACCCACCGGATCGAGTCCAACCATTCCTATCAAATACTAAACCATGCCTCTCAGCGCCTCGTCCACCCCTCCCTTAAACACCTCCAGGGAAGGGGACTCAACCACCTCCCTGGGCAGCCTCTGCCAGTGCCCAATGACCCTTTCTGTGAGAAATTTGTTCCTGATGTTCAGCCTAAATCTCCCCTGGTGGAGCTTGAGGCCATTCCCTCTTGTCCTGTCCCCTGTCACTTGGGAGAAGAGGCCAGCAGCCTCCTCTCCACAAACTCCTTTTAGGTAATTGTAGAGAGCAATGAGGTCTCCCCTCAGCCTCCTCTTCTCAAGGCTAAACAACCCCAGCTCTCTCAGCCGCTCCTCATAAGACCTGTTCTCCAGCCCCTTCACCAGCTTCGTTGCTCTTCTCTGGACTCGCTCCAGAACCTCAACATCCTTCTTGTGGTGAGGGGCCCAGAAATGAACACAGTATTCGCGGAGCGGTCTCACCAGTGCTGAGTACAGAGGGAGAATAATCTCCCTGGACCTGCTGGTCACACCATTTCTGATACAAGCCAGGATGCCATTGGCCTTCTTGGCCACCTGGGCACACTGCTGGCTCATATTCAGTCGGTTGTCAACCAACACCCCCAGGTCCCTCTCCTCCAGGCAGCTTTCTAGACAGACTTCTCCTAGTCTGTAGCACTGCATAGGGTTGTTGTGCCCCAAGTGCAGGACCCGGGACTTGGCCTTGTTAAACCTCATGCCGTTGGACTCAGCCCAGTGGTCCAGCCTGTTCAGATCCCTTTGCAGAGCCTCCCTACCCTCCAGCAGATCGACACTTCCACCCAGCTTAGTGTCGTCTGCAAACTTGCTAAGGGTGCACTCAATGCCTTCATCCAGGTCATTGATATAGACATTGAACAGGGCTGGACCCAGCACTGAAGAACCTCACTTGTCACTGGCCTCCAGCTGGATTTCACACCATTTACCACCACTCTCTGGGCCCGGCCATCCAACCAGTTTTCCACCCAGGAGAGTGTGCGCCTGTCCAGGCCAGTGGCTGACAGTTTCTCAAGCAGAATACTATGAGAAACTGTGTCAAAGGCTTTACTGAAGTCCAGGAAGACCACATCCACAGTCTCATCCAGTAGTCGAGTCACTTTGTCATAGAAGGTGATCAGGTTAGTTTGGCAAGACCTGCCTTTTGTGAACCCGTGTTGACTGGGCCTGATCACCCGATTCTCCTGCATGTGCTTCATGATAGCACTCAAGATCACCTGTTCCATGACTTTCCCTGGCACTGAGGTCAGACTGACAGGCCTGTAGTTCCCTGGATCCTCCCTGCGACCCTTCTTGTAGATGGGCACAACATCAGCCAGCCTCCAGTCCAGTGGGACTTCCCCAGTCTTCCAGGACTGTTGGAAGATGATGGAAAGGGGTTTGGCCAGCACATGCTTCAATGCCCTTGGGTTGATCCCATCCGGCCCCATAGACTTATGGATGCCTTGCTGGGCAAGCAAGTCTCTGACCACCTCCTCTTATATCATGGGACCCTCATTCTGCTCCTCTAGCTCCTGGGTTTGTACACAGAGGGAACAACTTTCTTTACAATTAAAGACTGTGGCAAAGAAGGCATTAAGTACCTCAGCCTTTTCCTCATCCTCTGTAATGAAAAGCTAATAATAGAGTAATAGGCACAGAGATCAAACTCCTAATGAATGTACTAGGTCAGGTTGCTTAAAGCCCCATCCAACCTGGCCTGGAATGCCTCTAAGGATGGGGCAGCCACAACTTCTCTGAGCAACCTGAGCCAGGACCTCCCCACCCTCACAGGAAAACATTTCTTCCTATATCTAATCTAACTCTCCCCTCTTTCAGCTTAAAATCATTACCCCTCACCTGTTACTGCACTCCCTGATAAAGAGCCCCTCCCCAGCTTTACTGTAGGCCCCCTTTTAGTAATGGAAGGTTGCTATAAGGTCTCCCCAGAGCCTTCTCTTCTCCAGGCTGAACAACCCCAACTCTCTCAGCCTGTCCTCATAAGGGAGGTGCTCCAGCCCTCGGATCATCTGTGTGACGTTTTCTGGATTTGCTCCAACAACTCTATGTCTTTCCTGTGCTGAGGACTCCAGAACTAAATGCAGTACTCAGGTGAGGTTTCACGAAAGCGAGGCAGAATGCCCTTCCTTGTCCTGCTGTCCCCACTGCTTTTGATGCAGCCTAGAATATAGTTGGCTTTCTGGGCTGCAAGCACGCATTGCTGGCTCATGTTGAGCTTCTCATCCACCAGCACCCCCAAATCCCTTTCTTCAGGGCTGCTCTCCATCTAGTCATTGCCTAGCCTGTATTTGTGCTAGGGATTTCCCTGACCCAGGTGCAGGACCTTCCACTTGGCTTTGTTGAACTTCATGAGGTTCTTGCAGGCCCACCTCTCAAGCCTGTCCAGGTCCCTCTGGATGGCATCGCTTCCCTTCAGCATGTCAACTGCACCACACAGCTTGGTGTCATAGGCAAACTTGCTGAGGGTGCACTTGATCCCACTGTCAATGATGCGTATGCATCATTGGAGAGATGGTGATGGAATCCAGACAACCTGTGCAAATTAAACATTGACTTCAGCTTCTGAAGCTTAGGGCAATGAAAAATGCTTTCATCCATAGCTACTCCTGCTGGTATTAGCACTGGAAAAGCAGTTAGTGTGGATCACAAGCAGAGGGGAGAATTAAAAGGGGATTTCTTGTTATCACAAATCTGAAGAGTGGAGGGGAGAAACAAAGCCACCATCACTTCTTAAAAGCTTTAATTTAAGTGTTTAGATTGCAGTATACACTTTGAAGGTTATATGTAAAAATGAAATATAATTATTTTTTCTTTGGTAGCTCCTAGGGGTTTCATTGAGACTGGAACTGTGTATATGTATATGCTGTACAAACAGGAAAAACACTTACTGCATCAGTGCCAACTCTCTGTTATTATAAGATTTACAAGATAAAAGACACATAAAAGCTTGGGGTGGAAGATATAAGGCAATATCAAGAATGGATATGTGATTATACAATAGAATGCATTCTTTTTCTTATTTTCCTACCTCTTTCCAAAAGTAAGTTAAACTAAATTTGGTACTTAAATACCGTTCTTCCCTGACAGCTGTGCTTGAAGGATTTTTTTTTGTCTTGCTTGGTGCTTACTCATTGATCCACATCCAAAAAAAAAAGGAATATCCAATTCCTGAATTTGTTCAGACTTGAGAAATTCACAAGTCCTTTAATCGTTTCCTATTTTTTCTGCTGCTTATCTGTTCAGAGATTTACTTGGCATGTTCTGCTGTATAACCTGTATTGGTTTTGTTTATCTAAAGCACAATCCTTCCATAAGTTTTTCAGCTAGATGGGAGGAGACAGCACTGATCATTCTCAAATATCCAGCAGCTATCATAAAATATCAGGATCACATTATTACTGTTCATTAATATTTATTTATTTGACTCTTTTATATTAGGGCTTATTTTATCTTGGGGATGAAATATGCAGTATGAAAATATTTGAGGAAAGCTAATATGGCTCCTTAACTTTCCCTTTAGATGACCTTCTCAAAGCTGTTTTGTATAAACCGGGAAGAAGATAAAATACTTACCATGTTAGTTTATCTTTTTGGCCTAATAGATTGTTTACATAGAACCTCTAATGGTAATTTTTCTGACATTTCAGGATCTGTTCATGAAGATATATTATTTTAATGGACTTACTGACTTCCATGTGTATTGGGTGATTTTCTCACATAACTGTGTTGTGGTGGGGGTTTTTTGATTGCTTATGAATCAAAAGTATATATATTTTGGTTTTAAAAACCTTTTTGTTTTGATCACTAGCAAGGGGAAACTGCTCTGATGACCTGAAGTCTTGTATAAAGTACTCGAGTCTGCTCAGGCTAAAACTTGGCCCAGTGCTGTACCTGTGTCAGTCACGGTGGGTTAGAACATATCCCTTCTCACAGGGACTGGGATTTTCTGACTCCAGAGAGAAACAAAATTAAAAGCCTAATTATTGCTTCCAAAAATACTGAACTCTTTCTAAAATATCAACACATGAACAAACTGTAGGACGCACAATTCTGCTCTCTGGAGGAGAAGTGAGAAACCCTTTTCTACTATAGTGTCTGCAAAATCAACCTGCAAAGCTGTTCTGGATTGTAAAGCACTTCATCAGTCTGCAGTCTTTATTCTGATCTAGGAACAAGCTTTGACTACCACAAGGAATGCATATGGATGTACCAAACTCATACAGAGTTCTCAGCAGAAAACTTGGATCAACATCATGTAGCTCAACATATTCACATAAGTATGAATGACTCCTGTTAGCTATCCCATAGCTTATTATGTTTGCAGTTGATTCTGGTAGTTGATCCACATTGCTGTCAAACTGTATTTTGTTGCACAGAAACATATGTGCTTTTGCTTTAAATTAGTACAACTATTTTAAATCTAGTTAGACATATATTAAGCAACTGCTATTAATAGATTATTTTCTATTTGGTTATTTGAGTATTGAAATGAATAGGTATCAGGATGGAGCTTTAGGAAAGATTTTAAGGGCAGCAGAACTTTTAAAAAAAAATTCTGCAATTGCGTTATCACTGGCTTTTATTGAGCCAAGGATATCTGCTCTCTGAAGACACAACCTCTTTTAAAGATCAGAATTCCTCTGTGCTGTACATCTGCAAGACATCCACTCAGTAAGCTGCTGAAAATACTTCTTCACATGTTTGGCCTTGTGTGTTTTGTGCTACCATGACAACTTGGTCACAAAGAGCCTTGGGTTTGTGGTTTTTCTAAATACTCCCACTCCTCCCAAGGCTTTCCTAACCATGTGTCTCTGAGGCTGGTGTCATGGGCAGAACTTTGGGTTTTTCAACCATGGGATGGTCTATTCATCATCAGGTCTACTGGTGTCTGATGGCATGCACCTCTCAGAAGAGGAAAAAAGTTTTTGCTCACGAGCTGGCAGGTCTGATTGGTAGGGCTTTCAACTAGATTTGAAGGGGGAAAGGGGCAATAGCAGGCTGGTCAAGGACAAGCAATGAGAAGGCACGCCGGAAGTCAAGCAGGGAAGGCAGAAGGCCAGCCTGGCTGAGCAGGGATCTTCTACTGAAACTAAGGCATAAAAGGAAGGTGTATGGCCAGTGGAAACAAGGAAAGGTGACATGGGAGGACTACAGGGATGCTGTTCACCACTGTAGGGCAGAAATTTGTGCAACCAAATCTCAATGAGAGTTGAAGCTGACCAGTACTGTGAAGGATGCTAAAAAGGGCTTTGTAAAATATGTTAATAGCAAAAGGCAGACCAAGAATAACATTGGCCCATTACTTGATGAGCATGGACACATCACAAACAGGGGCAGAGACATTTAATGCTTTCTTTGCATTGGACTTCAACACCAATGATGGGTTTGGGCTCCCCCCCGAACCCTGGGCTAGAGGACCAAAACTGTGCAAATGATAAACTCCCAACCAACCCCGAACTTGTATGGGATTTGCTGCTCCAGCTGGATCCCTATAAGTCGATGGGGCCTGATGGGATTCTGGAGAGGTGCCAGTTGACTGGAAGCTGGCAAACGTTGTCCCAGTCTTCAAGAAGGGCAGCAGGGATGACCCTGGTAACTACAGGCCTGTCAGTCTCACTTCAGTGCCTGGAAAGATTATGGAGATTATTCTGGGAGCTACTGAAAAACACCTGAAAGACAACAGAGTCATTGGTCCCGGCCAGCATGGATTTATAAAGGGAAGGTCCTGCTTGACAAACTTCATTTCTTTCTATGACAAGGTTACCCACCTGGTTGACCAAGGGAAACCCGCTGATGTAATCTTTGTGGATTTCAGCAAGGCCTTTGATCCTGTCTCTCACAGCATCCTCCTGAACAAAATGTCCAGCATTCAGCTGGATAAATACATAATGCAATGGGTGAACAATTGGCTAATGAGTTGGGCTCAAAGGGTCACAGTGAATGGGGTTACATCGGGCTGGCAACCAGTGACTAGTGGGGTTCTGCAGGGATCCATCTCGGGGCCAGTGCTCTTTAACGTCTTCATAAATGACTTGGATCCAGGACTCAAAGGTTTAATAACTAAGTGTGCAGGCAACACAAAGTTGCGGGGAGCTATTGACACTCTTGAGGGCAAAGAGGCCCTGCAGAGGGATCTGGACAAATTGGAGAGATGGGCAATTGCCAGCTGCATGAAGTTTAACAAGGGCAAGTGTCAGATTTTGCACCTGGGACACGACAACCCTGGATGTCCATACAGACAAGGGAGTGAGAGACTGGAGAGCAGCCCTGCAGAAAGGGATCGGTGGTTTTGGTCAACGGCAAGCTGAACGTGAGCCAACAGTGCACCCTGGCAGCCAAGAGCATTGCTAGCCAGTCAAGGGAGGAGATTTTCCTGCTCTGCTCCACACTGGTGCAGCCCCACCTTGAGTATTGCGTGTGGTTTTGGGCACCACCGTATAAAAAGGATATCAAGCTATTGGAGAGTGTCCAGAGGAGGCCGCAGAGTTGGTGAAGGGTTTAGAGGGGACGCTGTACGGGGAACAGCTGAAGTCACTTGGTCTGTTCAGCCTGGAGGAGGCTGAAGGGAGACCTCATAAGTTTACAGCTTCCTCATGAGGAAGAGAGGAGGAACAGGGGCTGATCTCTTCTCTCCGATGACCAATGATAGGACCCAAGGGAATGGCAGGAAGATGTGGCAGGGAGGTTTAGGCTGGATATTAGGAAAAGGTTCTTCACCCAGAGGTGGTAGAGCACTGGAACAGCTCTGCAGGGAAGCAGTCACGGCTCCAAGCCTGACAGTGTTCAAGAAGCATTTGGACAATGCCCTCAGACACATGGTGTGAACGTTTGAGTTGTCCTATGCAGGGACAGGAGTTGGACTCGATCCTTGTGGGTCCCTTCCAACTCTGGTCATTCTGTGGTTCTGTGATTCTGAGCTTCTACTGTTCAGTGCTTCAGATTAGTCATAACTGAAGTATTTATTTCGTTTAGTGTGGCCTAGAATTTATCGGAGCTTTCAGCTTGGTTTTAGGGTCTCTTTGAGAGGGTTGTATGACTTGATATGTAACCTAAGAACTGAGGTACTAGCATAACAGCATTTCAGTGTCCTACTTTTATAGTGCCGGCACTCATCTAGAAAGGAATTGAAGATAATAGAAGAGCACTTTTTTAGCTCTTGACAAATTCTTCTGTCACTCTTCTTTCTTTCCCATGCCAATGTATACAGGAAATGAGCTGAAGAACATTAAAGCACTGAAATGGGAAAGAAAGAAAGCTTTGTCTTTTGCTACACATATTTATTTTTTCTAGATGCAATGGTGACTGATTTGATAAAATAGTTTTAGTTTTCTGTTTGTTTGGGGTTTTGTTTTTGTTTTTTTTTTTTTAAAGTGAGTTGTAACTTAACCAAAAGGTATTACTTAATTTTTTTTACTACAACTGCTGTAGAGATGTGGGCACAGCTAATGTTTTGGTAAAGAAAGCCTAGTAGCCAGATGGCAGTAATATTTAAAAAAGTGGAGCAATATTATTTGGGAAGTATCCAACTGGATTATTCTGCGCTTTGCCTAGCTACTTTAGATTTAGTACACAGTAGAAGACATTAAATGTGTTATCACTGCAGTGGCTTGAGAAAACAAATAGAGTATTATGTAGAATACAAATACTGCTTATTAAATTGCAGTTGATTCTTTCTGATAGATGATCCAAATTACTGTCAGACTGTATTTACTTAGACATAAAAAGATGTCAGGATACCGATTCCAAACCTAGTTATGCATATTTTAAACAACTGTTAAATATTAGTTTCATGCAAAAATGTTTGTTTTGTCATTGTAGACTGTGATGCTTATTTTTCTTCAACTGTGTTCATGTAGCGCACCATTTTCAATCACAAAATCTACTTATGCTAATGGCTTTGTTTTCACTGTTTATTCTTTTTTATATTACACTGCCAAATTTAAGATGGAAAAAAAAGAAAATTTGTGTGATTCTGTTTTAGGAGTTCAGAAGGGGCCATAAAGCAGTGGAAACTGCCAGCAATATCAACTGTGCGTTTGGCCAGGGCACTGTCAATGAACGTACAGCTTGACACTGGTCCCAAAAATTTCATAACAGAAATGAGAGCTTTGTAGATTAAGAGGGTCGCAGACGTCCTTCTGCAATAGATGACAACCAGTTGAGGGCCAGTACTAAAGCAAACCCACACAAAACAACTTGAGAGGTTGCAGAATTACTCAACATGAACCATTGAGCAGTTGTTTGACATTTGCACCAAATTGGAAAATCAAAAAAGCTCGACAAACGGGTGCCACATGAGCTGAACAAAACTAAAAAGAACGTTCATTATGAAGTCTGCTCTGCACTTCTGTGCAACAAAACCGATACGTTTCTGGTTTGCATTGTGACATGTGACAAAAATTGAATTCTATATAAAAAACAATGGCGTTCTGTGCAGTGGTTGGACTGAGGTGAAGCACCCTGTGGCATATTAACAGACACACAAGGAGTCTGCTTTCATTTCAAGCTAAGACTGAGACCAAATTTATTGTTACAAGCTCATCTTTATACCTTAGTGAATTGTCAACAACAGTCCTGCAAGTCCTTCATAAAAATTTCCACAGCTGTTCTTCTCCTTCCAAGCTCCTCATGACCACTGTTATTGTTTTCATGCCTTCTTGTTTTTGCTACAGATGTTGAATTTTCTCAGACTGGAGGCTAGGTGATTATCAAAGCTCTCTGCACTCTTATCTGCAGAGGCTCAGCAGCATTCATGGTCATTTTTGCTCAGCATCTGTTCTGACATCTCCCCCTTTTTTGTTTTCATGAACTACTAATATTTGTCTTAAGATTCTATCAATCAAGCTCTGCACTAATTTGATTAAGCAAGGTACACAAATCAGTATGCTAGAAAAAAATCAAGTAAAATCATAAAACCTATCATGATTAACTTTATAATCCAAGGTCCAATTCCAACAAAAAGTCCTGCACATGTATTCCATTCATTCTATATTTGCAATTTTTCTGTTAAATCTTCTAAGGTGTTAATACTTTAATGTATAAATTCTGAATGGTCTGATAAATATGTCAAAACACTAGATAAAGCTGCCAATGAGGCATTTGCTTGATGACGCTGAGCCAAAGTGTGGTTTAAAATCATAGAAACATTCGGAGTTAATAACTGAAGAGCAAGAGGCAACTGCACAGACAGTGCAAGCAGGGACAGGGAACCTGGGAAGTGTCTAGGGACGCTGCCGGATTGTGTAGGGATGGGGTCAGGAAGGCCAAGGTGCAGCTGGAGCTGAACTTGGCAAGGAAAGTGAAGACTAACAGGAAGGGCTTCTACAGGTAGGTCAATCAGAAGAGGAAGGTTAAAGAAAGCGTACCTCAACTGATGGATGAAAATGGTGACTTTGTATCAACAGATGAGGAGAAGGCTGAGGTACTCAAAAATTTTTTGCCTCAGTCTTCACTGATAACCTCTCTCCTCACCCCTCCTGGGTCAATGGACAAGATGGTGACCAGGGGGGTAAAGCCCCTCCCACTGTAGAGGAGGATCAAGTTCGTGACCACCTGAGGGACTTGAACATATATAAGTCTATGGGACCTGACGAGATGCATCCCAGAGTCTTGAAGGAATTGGCTGATGTGATTGCCAAGCCACTCTCTATGATATTTGAAAAGTCATGGCAATCAGGAGAAGCGCCTGGTGACTGAAAGAAGGATAACGTTGTGGCCATTTTTAAAAAGGGTAGAAAAGATGACCCTGGGAACTACCGACCTGTCAGCTTCACCTCTGTGCCTGGGAAGATCATGGAACAGATCCTCCTAGAAGCTGTGCTAAAGTACATGGAGGATAGGGAGGTGATTCAAGACAGCCAGCATGGCTTCACCAGGGGCAAGTACTGCCTGACCAACCTAGTGGCTTTCTGTGATGGGGTAGCCACATCAGTGGACACAGGAAAACCAACGGATATGATCTATCTGGACTTCTGTAAAGCCTTTGACATGGTCCCTCGCAACATGCTTCTCTCTAAATTGGAGAGATATGGATTTGATGAGTGGACTGTTCTGTGGATAAGAAACTGGTTGGAGGGTCTTATTCAGAGAGTAGTGGTCAATGGCTTGAAGTCCAGATGGAGATCCATGACTAGTGGTGTCCCTCAGGGGTCCATACTGGGACCAGTGCTGTTTAATATCTTCATCAATGATATTGACAGTGAGAACGAGTGCACCCTCAGCAAGATTGCAGATGACACCAAGCTGAGTGGTGTAGTTGCCACACCGTAAGGACGGTATGCCACCCAGAGGAACCTGGACAGGCTGGAGAAGTGGGCCTGCGTGAATCTCATGAGGTTCAACAAGGCCAAGTGCGAGGTCCTACTCCTGGGTCTGGGCAATCCGCCGTTTCAGTACTGGATGGGGGATGATGTGATTCAGAGTGGCCCTGCAGAGAAAGACTTGGGGGTGCTGATTGATGGGAAGCTTGACAAGAGCCAGCAATGTGCGCTCACAGCCCAGAAGGCCAACCGTATCCTGGGCTGCATCAAAAGAAGCATGGCCAGCAGGTCGAGGGAGGTGATTCTGCCCCTCTATTCCTCCCTTGTGAGACCTCATCTGGAGGTGTCCAGTTCTGGAATCTTCAACATAATAAGGATATGGAACTGTTGGAAGAGGTCCAGAGATGATCAAAGATGATCAGAGAGCTGGAGCACCTCTACTATGAGGACAGGCTGAGAGAGTTGGGCTTGTTCAGCCTGGAGAAGAGAAGGCTCTCGGGAGACCTTATAGCGACCTTTCAGTACCTGAAGGGGCTACAGGAAAACTGGGGAGGGACTTTCTACAAAGGCATGTAGTGATAGGATGAGAGGGAATGGCTTTAGATTAGAAGGAGGAAGATTTAGATTAGACATTGGGAGGAAATTCTTCAGGTTGAGTGTGGTGAGGCATTGGCACAGGTTGCCAAGGGAAGTTGTGGATGTGCCATCCCTGGAAATATTCATGGCCAGGTTGGGTGGGGCCTTGAGCAGCCTGGTTTGGTGGAGGTGTCCCTGCCCATGGCAGTTGGGCTGGAACTAGATGATCTTTAAGGTCCCTTCCAACCCAAAGAATTCTATGATTTATTAAGATATGGCGTTAGATTTCCTGTAAGGTTGTCTGCTTTTTCCCCTCCGTCTCCCCCTTTTGATGTAGGAAAAGTCTGCGTTATGAAGCAATTTAAGCAAAAAAGCAGGACAACGCACCCACCCACTCCCCTTCCCTGTCTAAACTGACTTTTTCTCATGCACTGCTATCCCTTGGACTAGACATTACTCAAAGATTGTGCTGCTTGCTCCTCTGTGAGCCACAGTGTGGGCTCTTTTCCTTTCTTTGTCTGGAGTTCACATTCTGATGGTGTTAGACAACCTTCTCATCAGTCTACTCTCTTTATATACAAGCTTTTGCTTTTCAGACTGCTGCAAATAGGAGTCTAGGAGGTTCCTGGAGTGATGGAAGACAACTTCCTAACACAACTGGTGAGTGAACTGACTAGGGAAGGTGTCCCACTGGACCTGCTGTTTGTGAACAGGGAAGGCCTTGTGGGACGTATGGCGGTTGGAGGACGCCTAGGGCACAGCGATCATAAAATTCTCACTTCTAAGAAAAGTAAGGAGGATGGTCAGTCGAACAGCCACCTTGGACTGCTGGAGGGCAGACTTTAGTCTGTTCAGAAGGCTGCTAGATCAAGTTCCATGGGAGACAGTCCTTAGGGGCAAAGGAGCCCAAGAGGGCTGGATGCTCTTTAAGAACAAAATCCTGGCAGTGCAAGAGCAGACCATCCCTATGTGCTAGAAAATGAGCCAGCGGGGAATAAAACCAGCCTGACTGAGCAGAGATCTATGTGGATCTCAGAAAAAACAGGAAAGTCTATGAGCTTTGGAAGAAGGGGCAGGCATCTTGGGAGGACTACAGGGATGAAGTGAGATCGCGCAGAGAGATAATCAGAAGGGCTAAAGCCCAACTAGAACTTAGATTGGCCAATTCTGTGAAAGATAATAAAAACTGTTTCTACAAATATATCAACAACAACAGGAGGGCCAAGGAGAATTTCCATCCTCTACTGGATACAGAGGGAACATTAGTGACAAAGGATGAGGATAGGGCTGAGGTACTTAATGCTTTTTTTGCCTCACTCTTTAATAGCAAGGTCAGCTGTTTTCTGGGTACCCAGCCTCATGAGCCAGAAGACAGGGAGCGGGAGTAAAACAAAGCTCCCTTGACCCAAGAGAAATATTTAGAGACCTGCTCAGCCAACTAGACATTCACAAGTCCATGGGGTCAGATGGAATCCACCCGAGGCTATTGAAGGAGCTGGTAGAGGTGCTCCATAGACTCCTTTCCATTATCTACCAGCAGCCCTGGCTGACTGGGGAAGTTCCACTTCACTGGAGATTGGCAGAGGTGATGCCCATGTACAAGAAGGGCCAGAGGGAGGATCCAGGGTAACTACAGACCTGTAAGTCTGACCTCAGTGCTGAGGAAAGTCATGGATCAGGTCATCTTGAGTGCTATCACACAGCACACATGGGACAACCAGGTGATCAGGCCCACTCAGCATGGGTTTATAAAAGGCATGTCTTGCCAAACTAGCCATATTTCCTTCTATGACAAGGTGACCTACTTGATGGATGAGGGAAAGGCTGTGGGTGTAGTGGACCTGGACTTCACTAAAGTCTTTGACACAGTTTCTCACAGCATTCTGATTGAGAAACTGGTTGTCACTGGCCTGGACTTGCAAACCCTCTACTGAGTAAAAAGCTGGCTGGGTGGCCAGGCCCAGCTGGAGGTTGGTCACAACTGATGTTCCCAGGGCTCAGTGCTGGGTCCAGTCCTGTTCAATATCTTTATCAATGACCTGGATGATGGAATCAAGTGCACACTTAGCAAGTTTGAGGACAACACTATATAGGGAGGAAGTGTTGATCTGCTGGAGGGTAGGGAGGCTCCGCAGAGGGATCTGAACATGCTGGATCAATGGGATGAGGCCAACGGGATAAAGTTTAACAAGTCTGAGTGCTGAGTCCTGCATTTGGGCCACAACAACCCCATGTGGCGCTACAGGCGTGGGGAAGAGTGACTGGAAAGCTGCCTGGCAGAGAAGGACCTGGGGGTGCTGGTTGACAGCTGACTGAACATGAGCCAGCAGTGTGCCCAGGTGGCCAAGAAAGCCAATTGCATCTTGGCTTGTATCAAAAAAGGTGTGGCCAACAGGACCAGGAAAGTGATTCTCCCCCTGTACTTAGGGCTGATGAGGATGCACCTGTGTTCAGTTTTGGGCCCCTCACTACAAGAAGGACATTGAGGTCCTGGGTCACATCCAGAGAAGGGCAATGAAGCTGGTGAAGGGGCTGGAGAACTGGGGTTGTTTAGCCAGGAGAAAAGGAGGCTATAATGAGGTGGGCATTGGTCTTCTCTCCCAAGTGACAGGTGATAGGACAAGAGGAAATGGCCTTAAGTTGCACCAGGGGAAGTTCAGATGAGACATCAATAAAAATTTCTTCACCAAAAGGGTTATCAGGCACTGGCAGAGGCTGCACAGGTAGGTGGTTGGGTCCCCATCCCTGGAGTTATTTAAAAGATGGGTAGATGAAGCACTCAGGGATGTGGCTTTGTAATGGACAGGTATGGTTAGACTCGATGATGTCAAAGGTGTTTTCCAACCAAGCAGTTCTATGAAGTAGCAAGCATTTTTTTTTGTAACTACAGCCTGTTGACTCTCCTTTCTGGGGCTGAGAGAGGCCAGGTGTCTCACAGGCATTTCTCCAGGATAGCAGTCAGCCTTGCTGTAGTTTAACCAACTCTACCATCGTGCCATGCCTTTGCTGCTTTTCCTCAACACAGCCCTGTGCAATTAATAATAAAGGGCTAAATATATATCCTCCCCATCGGTGATGATGATTTTTGTGGATTATGAGTATAAATAGTGCTGTAAGCACTAGTAAACTGCCTTTGGTGTTTTGTAAGCTTTTTCTCATCCTTCTGAAGTAGTAGTGGTGTGAGTCAGTGCTGGGGTGAGTGGCTTCCTTAGAGCAGGTCCTTAGGAGTCCTGAGTAAGACAAAACAAAAGAAACTTCATTAGGTGTTTGGAGGCACAGGTACTTGGTGAGGTTGCAGTCACTTTCTCTTCATTATCCTTAGAGAACAGTAAGAAGGGAGGCTGCTTCTGCTTTCCAGAAAGGGCTTTTCTTACTGGAGATCTCCAGGCCAAGAGCTCTGAATCTAAATAAATTTTGTTCTTATTTTATTAAGGCTTTTTTTCTTGCTTGACAGGTAATTAAGAAAAAAGAAAAAGTTCAGTAGTTTTTTTCAGTAAGTTTTAATTCTGATTTCAGTATTAACTCTGAAAGAACAACTACAAGTAATATTTGTTTTGAGCTGGTTAGATTGTAGAAAATCTTTAAAGTAATTACTCCTTCTCTTATCATTTCATTATAGTAATAAATCCTACCTGTGTCCTCAGAAAAACTTTGTATGTTTGATTCTAAAAATTAGTTCATATAAAAATTCCCTGTCCAAACGTGGTGAACAATAAATTTGCAGGGACAGCTAGAGTAAAAGCAAAATCCCTGAAACAGAAATAATGCTTATGGCTTTTCCAGTGTTCATTTATTTGGAAGGCAGACTGAGGAGAAAATATAAAGGTCACTTCTCTTAATAATCCGGGCTATTTTTTCTGTTTACCTTTTTCCAGAAATTAAGTATTATCCTGCTTTAAAAGGTGGTTTCTTCAGCTGTCTTTTGTTTTTCATGGTCTAGAAGGTTTGAAATTTGCATTGCCCTCTCATACAAAAAAGCAAACCACATTTCAAAAAAAGAAGTGTGCATTGCAACATACTTTTCTTTTTAAAATAGTCCTTCTTTTCTGGACCAGTTTTATCACTGGCAGGAATATTTTATAAGCATATAATATTTGCAAAACCAAGATATAACAGTTCTGTTTTCTACTTCATGAATTTTATGCGGATGAACAAAACAATAATCTTTTTTAGAATAGTCTTGGTTCTTCATGATTTCATTATTCGGAGGGTTTCTCTTAATATGGACTACAAGGGTATTGTCTCTGTTAAGTATATGCCTATGGTGGAAGAAACAGAATTGGTTTTGTTGGTTTTGTTTGTTTGATGGATTTCTGGGGTTATTTTTTTGTTCTGAATTTGGCATGATTCACTTTCATATGCTTCATAGATTTCAGTAGTTGTGACTGTCCTTCCTCACTAATAGCATCAGCATTGCCTCATCTTGAGAGGTATTGATGTGTTGTTCGAATGACTTACTGCTTAAAAAAACAAAACAGAAAATTTGTTTATTTCTAGAACAGCACAAAAAACAAAGAGGAAAATACCCTTTTTGTTGCTTTATAGAATATCTTAAGGAGATCCAAAGTGGGAAAGACTAACTGACAATTTCCCTGGTCTGATTGCATGCAAATTGTGTGTGTGTTTGTGTGTGTGTGCAGGGGGGGGAAGTGCACATGTGTTTATATGGCAGTAATGGAGGGAATATGTTGGTCTTTCCTTATGCAGTGCTTCCCTGGTACAGTCGTCTTGGCATCTGCAATCCATGCTCTGATCAGTGATGCATAGTAGGCAGCAACCTACTTCAGCCTATTGATTTCTCTAAGTTGTCAGGCAATGCAGTGATGCTCTGCTTTAAAAAATTCTCAGGGCAGTGTTCGGGTTGCACATCAGAGCAGCCTGCATGTGTGTTGGATGAGCAGAAAGGCCCAGTCCATTGGAGTCTCTTAGTCCTCAGGAATGAGACTTGCTACTGTGTAAATAAAAAAAAAAAGAGGAATAGGAAAGTCTCAGGTATCCTTTCAGATCAAATTAATGCAGTGTTTGACTAGCTATACTCATAGCAGATAAGACTACACTGAGGCTGTGGCCAGCAAGGAATGTGTGTCTGTTGCTTTTTTCATGTTCAGAAATATTTGCAGTTTGGAACAAGGAAAATGTGCCAGTTGGATTTTTGCTCCTACCATCCTAAAGCAGCCTGTTGTGGGTACTTCTGTGTTGTCATAGACTCCAAATCTTCCTAACGTGAAAATAATCAGAAAACTAATTGTAGAGCAAATGTCCACCTGCATAATCCTGAGTATCTAGTCAAGATAAAGCTTGTTTATAGCTAAGTATATTGGAATCTCCTTTCCCTTGCATTGCCCTTGCCCTCCAACAGAGAGCAGATTATTGCTTGCTCCAAAGCAGGTTTAAAGTATTGTTTCCCTGAGGGCATCATTTTAGTAATGCATAGAATCATGGAATAAATGAATGGTTTAGGTTGCAAGGGACCTTAAAGCCCATCCAGTTCCACCCCCCTGCCATGGGCAGGGACACCTCCTACTGGATCAGGTTGCTTAAAGCCTCATCCAGCCTGACCTTGAACACCTCCAGGGATGAGGCAGCCACGACTTCTCTGGGCAACCTGGGCCAAGATCTCCCCACCCTGTGCAAGCACGCGTTGCTGGCTCATGTTGAGCTTCTCATCCACAAGCACACCCAAATCCCTCTCTTCAGGGCTGCTCTCAGTCCACTCATTGCCCAGCCTGTATTTGTGCTTGGGATTGCTCTGACCCAGGTGCAGGACCTTCCACTTGGCCTTGTTGAAATTCATAACGTTAGCACAGGCCCACCTCTCAAGCCTGTCCAAGTCCCTCTGGATGGCATCCCTTCCCTCCAGCACATCGACTGCACCACACAGTTTGATGTCGTCAGCAAACTTGCTGAGGATGCCCTCAATCCCATTGTCCATGTCTGTGACAAAGATGTTAAACAACACTGGTCCCAATACCGACCCCTGAGGAATGCCACTTGTCATCAGTCTCCACTTGGACATTGAGCTGTTGACCACAACTCTGAGTCTGACCATCTAGCCAATTCCTTATCCACCGAGTGGTCCATCCATCAAATCCATATCTCTCCAATTTGGAGACCAGAATGTTGTACGGGACAGCACCGAACGCATTAGGTAGATGATGTCAGTTACTCTTCCCTTATCCACCAGTGCAGAGTAGATTCCTTACCTTTTGCTTGGGTTGCTTTGGAAGTATGTAGTTAAAGTCAAAATTTGAGCTGGGAACCACACATGCTAGTACTCCCTGCCTTCTGGACTAAATGACCAGTTTTGTCACATGAAATAACCATATTCATAATCTGTTTTCTCCAAGTTAGGTGTGGGGAGAATTGGTGACGCTGTCTTAAGACTACGTTTGGTGTAGGAGCACATTGAAGTATTTCCTGAAGGATATGAAACATTTTACATGCATTGGTCTAATACTTGACTCCAAAAAACTTGTTTCTCTAGTTTAAAACTGTTTTCTTTCCTCTGAAGTCAATTGCTGTTGTGAACAAAATTATTAATAACTGTATGTAGTAGAACTTTAATATTATACTTAGTGTCCTCTAGAAGAAAGAATAAAATTTGTTGCAAAGGCCACTGCTCTAATGCAGTATTCAGATTTCCAGTGACAAGAGTAACCTCAAATAGATTTCCCATCAGTTCATAGAATCATAGAATAACCAGGTTGGAAGAGACCCACCGGATCATCGAGTCCAACCATTCCTATCAAACACTAAACCATGCCCCTTAGCACCTCGTCCACCCGTCCCTTAAACACCTCCAGGGAAGGTGAATCAACCACCTCCCTGGGCAGCCTGTTCCAGTGCCCAATGACCCTTTCTGTGAAAAATTTTTTCCTAATGTCCAGCCTAAATCTCCCCTGGCGGAGCTTGAGGCCATTCCCTCTTGTCCTGTCCCCTGTCACTTGGGAGAAGAGGCCATCACCCTCCTCTCTACAACCTCCTTTCAGGTAGTTATAGAGAGCAATGAGGTCTCCCCTCAACCTCCTCTTCTCCAGGCTAAACAACCCCAGCTCTCTCAGCCGTTCCTCATAAGGCCTGTCCAGATATGATTTCCTTTCCACTTGCATTCGTATCAAAACAATGTAAAACTATAGAATAGGGAATGAGAGCCAGGAAATAAATGAAATTATATTAGTAGTTGCAGACCAGAAGCTTGTCACGTTTGGTTTCCTCATACTGAGTTTTTTGATCTAGAATAGTCTGCAAGCCATTCATTTGGGGCTCTGTTACAAAGAACACCAGGGAGAAAGCCTAATAAAAAGTACAATGTTTTTCAAAGGGAATAATGCTACTTGAGTATGCAATAGCTGAACAAACAGGAATTGAACAGCATATAATTCTGTACATTATGCAGCAGCTTTAAATATACATATTAATACGGTAGCATATGCTGTAGTTCTGAAATTGCCATGTAAAGTAGCAGTTTTTAGCAGCAAGATACTGCTCTATGTGAGACTCCTTCAAGTGTAATGAATAGTTAATTTCAGCTCTGTAGTCCATGAGAGATCAGGGAAGGGGTAGAGTATTCCAGCAACCAAAACCAGCAGGATGTGCTGAGATGTGCTTTTAATGGAGCAACATTTCAGAGCTCTTGGGGGTAAATTCACAGATGTTCATCTGTTACTTTTTATTCAAACTGAGGAATTACTGCTTCAAACGGACAAGCAGGCATATGAACTGCACATTGCAGGGATGAGATAATAGTTTTTGGTGCTTATTCTGAGGTGGTGGATGTCTTGTATTTTAATGTTTGTGTAACTGAAAGATGAAATAAAAATAAATGAAAGCATACACAGGAAGTGGCACCGAAAAGTTGAGTAATGTTTTCCCTCATCCCTCTTTCAGAGCACGTGAGGATGCTTGTTGATCCAATTAATGTATGTCACAGATGGGAAGATTCAGCTCACAACTGAATCTGGCACTCGCACATCTCATGGACTTGCGAGTCTTATGAGAGGTGAGAACTAGGAGATGTCTTGGTGAGAAATAAGATTTTTTTTGTTGAGTAAGCAGAGGTCAAAAACTTTGGATATTCCAGGTTCATTACTGATATTATTTTGTGTTTTCAAATTGTTTTGAAAATAGTTCAGCATTCAAATATTTATATAGGAAAGTGATCCCATTTAATCTTAAAACATTGTCATTGCTTTGTAGGACTAAGATAGTTCTATTTATCTGGACTTTTAAGACTTGCTTGGAGAATTTAAGAAGGGCAGCAGGCATTGTCATACGGACATCGGTCACAACTCTCATCTAGAGATTCAGACTGCAAAGAAGACAGTTTCTAATGAAATGGTTGATAATATTTGCAGCTCCTGATATATGTCTCTCTCCTTATCAGAGGAGGAAGCCTGTTTGACTAAGTAAACAGGAAAAAAGAGATATAGGGAACAGTAATCTTTGTTACGTAATGTAATTACTTTGGTATAATGAGTGATCTATTTAAACCCTTCCTCAACAGATACAAATAACCAAATCAAAATAGTCCTTCTAGAAGCATGATGCTAGTTAAACAGTTCTTTACCTCCCCATTTGACTGAAGAGATGGATTTGGGGGAAAGTTGTTTTTATTTAAAAAGTGGACAACTCTGGTATTGTACCCAACTGCTTCCTTTGAATTATTCTGCCAAGTGAGAGAGCAGAGGAGATTTGCAGAAAGGGATGGGGATGTTGTTTAAGGGGACAAGACTGAAGGCATTATTTCTAGATACTTTAAATTTCTTTTGAAACATTTAATGTATAAAGAAAATAAATCAATATCCCTCTATGTAACAGCCCTGACTGAAGTATTTAGATTTATTTTGATGAGAGTTGGGATACTTACTGACAGTGTTAAAAGTTAAAGGCCCAGTTTTCAGTTTACAGATCTTTATCATCATAGCAGAGGCTAGATTATAGAATTGAACTCTGTTCTGCCTTTCTCATTGTGATACCAGTGTTTGAAGTAATTCTCTAAGTCTTTTGGTTTTAGTATCTTGGGCAACACTGAAAACTAATTTATATGTAGTCTTGTCTCTGTCTTGTTCTTTAAGTGCACTGTGATAACACATTAGGTAGGTGACAGCAGTATGATGTAATAATCCAGTATGTTGCTGAATTTCATCTTAAATTAATCGGATCCAGAAAACAACTTTTAACTATTAATAATAATATCAACAACTGTGGTGATGGAGGAATGATTCCTGTTCAACATTTCTGCCAGCAAAGGGCA